>NC_086454.1:313746501-314073194 GCF_028390025.1 Pseudophryne corroboree | reverse complement strand
ACAGACCATAAAAAAAAGGTATACAGGAAAAGATGTACAGCGCTATAAACTGGATATAGACAAGATAGTTTTTTATTATTAAAAATTATCATCTAGTTGCAACAAGTAAATGCTGATATAAAATACTAAATTAAAAATGTGTAAACAAATAGGGCAAACACAGCACAACAATTTGTTAGATGTATAACCACATGTAGAAGCCAAACACAGTCTCCAACAATTTGTTAGATGTATAACCACATGTAGAAGCCAAACACAGTCTCCTGTTTAGAATCCTTGGAAAAAATGCCACAGTCCAGGGGGTATATGTAACACTTGTAGATGTTTTTAGTCCATATGGAGTAAGATGGAGGGACCTTGAATGCTTGATTCTGGACAAATACAGTCCTATTGAAAGCTTGGTCTTGTACTCCTCTCTCGGACAGCAACAAGTTCTCCGTTTGAGATCGTTGATGGACTTCTAGGCGTATTCCAGGATAAAGGTGGTAACTGTAGTGGGAGGCCTCTTAAACCCGACGCGTTTCGCTGTGTCAACAGCTTTGTTCAAATTAACATGAAACAAGTCTCTTAAACTGCTATGATGATAGAAACTGTTCCGTATAAATATGAAGCCCCACCAATAAATTTAAAGTATTTCTATATCTTAAGAAGTATGTCCCCATCTTCCTGGGTACGTAGAACCCAATACTTGCAGATATACTTTTTTTTTAAGTACTGGGTAAATCACATGAATAAGCCACACCCACCTCAGTGATCATGTCATTTTCATCACCCTGCCCCTTCTGCTTGGTGTTTAATGAGGTTGGCAGTACCTGATCATGTGACACATATCACGTCTCTGCCCACTTTGCAGCAGGAGAATGGCTGCTCTCTTGGGAGTCCAAGAGTTCTCTTCCTAATCTGAATGTTCTGCAAGTTTAGGCAACTTTAGTGCATACTTGCCTATTTTTAAATACTCCCTTCTCGTAGATTCCAGAGACAAGATAGAAGTGGGGTGTGATGGTGCATTGCATTATCGCAGCCCCCCTCCCCTCTCCCGCTGTGGCACAATTCATATAATACAGACAGTGAGACATTCATGGCGCAATTCACTGCAAATTGCGTCATCAATCCCCAGGCAATCTACTTCACTTCAGGATGCAAACACGGGGGGGTTCCAGTTGCCCGGAGACTCCCCTTCCCAACAACCTGGACAGCGACAACTACAAGTAGTATAAAAGGTGGAACTACTAAGTTGCTGCACATCCATCCCCAGTGGCAGTAGATTTTACTACCAAGCCTGCTGTGTGTGTGTCTGTGGATCTGAGTGCTCAATAATTGCACCAAAGACAGAGAGAGACTCTGGTAAGTGGCTTATCGTGATCATTAGGTCTGCATATGTCTGACGTACTGTATTCCATAAACAGCACTTTGGGGGCAGGCTATAGCTTGTTACCTGCTAATTCTGCATTGTTCATGGACTGGCGACAATTGCTCTACAATCGGGCATTGGGAAACCCCCCGTCCAGAAATCCTGCAAATGCCCCTGAACCCCCTGGGAGTGGGGGGACTGCTTACTAAGTATGGCATAAATAAACTAATGTTATATGCTCTTATTAAGCTTCAGTTATGTTCTATACTTGTGCTCAGCTCTGTTTGTATAGCTACATTCATTATTTATTAATTATTATAAAAAAAAAGTCCAATTATCATTTCTTTCTATACATTTTATTATTTGCCAATGCATACAATTAGTTATTTTAGTTTCATTCATGTGATTGTTGTACCCCCTGAATCTGCCCAATGCTTCTCATTGGATGTCTAGATCAAAGACTAAAGGAAACCTCCCGTATTTCATGTGCAATTACAACTGTCCACCCTTAGATGGCAGTACCAGCCTTTTCTAATTATGTGACCCCTTCTGTTATTTTTGTTGACAACAGTACTTCATTGCTGTCAACATCTGATAGACCAGTGCACCCATTTACTGCCTTCTTTGTGTATGTGGTAGTCTATATACTGTATGTTTGGGTGGAGGGGAGCATCTCCTCTAAAAACAAACTATTACATATAGTGATGAGCGGGTTCGGTTTCTCGGAAACCGAACCCCCCCGAACTTCAGCCTTTTTACACGGGTCCGAGCCGTGCTCGGATTCTCCCGTGTGGCTCGGGTAAACCGAGCGCGCCTGAACGTCATCATCCCGCTGTCGGATTCTCGCGAGACTCGGATTCTATATAAGGAGCCGCGCGTCGCCGCCATTTTCACACGTGCATTGAGATTGATAGGGAGAGGACGTGGCTGGCGTCCTCTCCGTTTACTTTATAGTAGTTAGTTATTATTATTACGTATTACACTTGATCTAATTGATTTGCTAGTGCTACTGCTTAGCTTAGTGTTGGGAGGATTGGGGAGGTTTTGCTATTTTTTTTTTTATCCGTTCTCTGCCTGAACAAAAACGCTCCATACTATCTGTGCTCAGCCTCAGTGTGCTGCATGATATATGTATATCTGACTGTGCTGAGTGCTCACTGCTCACACTGCTTAATTGTGGAGGAGACTGGGGAGCAGTTATAGCAGGAGTACAGTGCACACTTTTGCTGCCAGTGACCACCAGTATACGTTTGTCTGCCTGAAAAAGTTAAACACTCCTGTGGTGTCTTTTTTTTTTATTCTATAAACGCATTCTGCTGACAGTGTCCAGCAGGTCCGTCATTCATTATATTATATAAATATTTACCTACAGTAGTGTTATATATTTTTTTCATCTCTATCATCTTTATCATCTCTATACTAGCAGATGCAGTACGGTAGTCCACGGCTGTAGCTAGTGCTACCTCTGTGTCGTGACTACTAGTGCTCGGCCAATATTGTAAATAATATACCTCTACCTGTGTGGTGTTTTCTTTTTTCTATCTTCATTCATACTAGTCTAGTACTAGTTAGTTTAGCAGTCTGCTGACAGTGTCCAGCAGGTCCGTCATTATATATATATATATACCTACAGTAGACAGTAGTATATTTTTTTTAATTATAATTCTTTATCATCTCTATACTAGCAGACGCAGTACGGTAGTCCACGGCTGTAGCTAGTGCTACCTCTGTGTCGTGATTACTAGTGCTCGGCCAATATTGTAAATAATATACCTCTACCTGTGTGGTGTTTTCTTTTTTCTATCTTCATTCATACTAGTCTAGTACTAGTTAGTTTAGCAGTCTGCTGACAGTGTCCAGCAGGTACGTCATTATATATATATATACCTACAGTAGACAGTAGTATTATGTTTTTTTTAATTATAATTCTTTATCATCTCTATACTAGCAGACGCAGTACGGTAGTCCACGGCTGTAGCTAGTGCTACCTCTGTGTCGTGACTACTAGTGCTCGGCCAATATTGTAAATAATATACCTCTACCTGTGTGGTGTTTTCTTTTTTCTATCTTCATTCATACTAGTCTAGTACTAGTTAGTTTAGCAGTCTGCTGACAGTGTCCAGCAGGTCCGTCATTATATTATATATATATATACCTACAGTAGACAGTAGTATCATATTTTTTTAAAATATAATTCTTTATCATCTCTATACTAGCAGACGCAGTACGGTAGTCCACGGCTGTAGCTAGTGCTACCTCTGTGTCGTGACTACTAGTGCTCGGCCAATATTGTAAATAATATACCTCTACCTGTGTGGTGTTTTCTTTTTTCTATCTTCATTCATACTAGTCTAGTACTAGTTAGTTTAGCAGTCTGCTGACAGTGTCCAGCAGGTCCGTCATTATATTATATATATATATACCTACAGTAGACAGTAGTATCATATTTTTTTTAATTATAATTCTTTATCATCTCTATACTAGCAGACGCAGTACGGTAGTCCACGGCTGTAGCTAGTGCTACCTCTGTGTCGTGACTACTAGTGCTCGGCCAATATTGTAAATAATATACCTCTACCTGTGTGGTGTTTTCTTTTTTCTATCTTCATTCATACTAGTCTAGTACTAGTTAGTTTAGCAGTCTGCTGACAGTGTCCAGCAGGTCCGTCATTATATATATATATATATATATATATATATACCTACAGTAGACAGTAGTATTATGTTTTTTTTTTATTATAATTCTTTATCATCTCTATACTAGCAGACGCAGTACGGTAGTCCACGGCTGTAGCTAGTGCTACTTCTGTGTCGTGACTACTAGTGCTCGGCCAATATTGTAAATAATATACCTCTACCTGTGTGGTGTTTTCTTTTTTCTATCTTCATTCATACTAGTCTAGTACTAGTTAGTTTAGCAGTCTGCTGACAGTGTCCAGCAGGTCCGTCATTATATATTATATATATACCTACAGTAGACAGTAGTATCATATATTTTTTATTATATCTTTATCATCTCTATACTAGCAGACGCAGTACGGTAGTCCACGGCTGTAGCTACCTCTGTGTCGTCAGTCACTCGTCATCCATAAGTATACTATCCATCCATCTCCATTGTATACCTGAGGTGCCTTTTAGTTGTGCGCATTAAAATATGGAGAACAAAAATGTTGACGTTCAAAAAATAGGGAAAGATCAAGATCCACTTCCACCTTGTGCTGAATCTGCTGCCACTAGTCATGGCCGAGACGATGAAATGCCATCAACGTCGTCTGCCAAGGCCGATGCCCAATGTCATAGTTCAGAGCATGTAAAATCCAAAACACAAAAGATCAGTAAAAAAATGACTCAAAAATCAAAATTAAAATCGTCGGAGGAGAAGCGTAAACTTGCCAATATGCCATTTACCACACGGAGTGGCAAGGAACGGCTGAGGCCCTGGCCTATGTTCATGGCTAGTGGTTCAGCTTCACATGAGGATGGAAGCACTCAGCCTCTCGCTAGAAAAATGAAAAGACTTAAGCTGGCAAAAGCACAGCAAAGAACTGTGCGTTCTTCGAAATCACAAATCCACAAGGAGAGTCCAATTGTGTCGGTTGCGATGCCTGACCTTGCCAACACTGGACGTGAAGAGCATGCGCCTTCCACCATTTGCACGCCCCCTGCAAGTGCTGGAAGGAGCACCCGCAGTTCAGTTCCTGATAGTCAGATTGAAGATGTCAGTGTTGAAGTACACCAGGATGAGGAGGATATGGGTGTTGCTGGCGCTGGGGAGGAAATTGACAAGGAGGATTCTGATGGCGAGGTGGTTTGTTTAAGTCAGGCACCCGGTGAGACACCTGTTGTCCGTTGGAGGAATATGGCCATTGACATGCCTGGTCAAAATACAAAAAAAATCAGCTCTTCGGTGTGGAATTATTTCATCACAAATGCGGTCAACAGGTGTCAAGCCGTGTGTTGCCTTTGTCAAGCTGTAATAAGTAGGAGTAAGGACGTTAACCACCTCGGAACATCCTCCCTTATACGTCACCTGCAGCGCATTCATCATAAGTCAGTGACAAGTTCAAAAACTTTGGGCGACAGCGGAAGCAGTCCACTGACCAGTAAATCCCTTCCTCTTGTAACCAAGCTCACACAAACCACCCCACCAACTCCCTCAGTGTCAATTTCCTCCTTCCTCAGGAATGCCAATAGTCCTGCAGGCCATGTCACTGGCAATTCTGACGAGTCCTCTCCTGCCTGGGATTCCTCCGATGCATCCTTGCGTGTAACGCCTACTGCTGCTGGCGCTGCTGTTGTTGCTGCTGGGAGTCGATGGTCATCCCAGAGGGGAAGTCGTAAGACCACTTTTACTACTTCCACCAAGCAATTGACTGTCCAACAGTCCTTTGCGAGGAAGATGAAATATCACAGCAGTCATCCTGCTGCAAAGCGGATAACTGAGGCCTTGGCATCCTGGGCAGTGAGAAACGTGGTTCCGGTATCCATCATTACTTCAGAGCCAACTATAGACTTGATTGAGGTACTGTGTCCCCGGTACCAAATACCATCTAGGTTCCATTTCTCTAGGCAGGCGATACCGAAAATTTACACAGACCTCAGAAAAAGAGTCCTCAGTGTCCTAAAAAATGCAGTTGTACCCAATGTCCACTTAACCACGGACATGTGGACAAGTGGAGCAGGGCAGACTCAGGACTATATGACTATGACAGCCCACTGGGTAGATGTATTGACTCCCGCCGCAAGAACAGCAGCGGCGGCACCAGTAGCAGCATCTCGCAAACGCCAACTCGTTCATAGGCAGTTTACGCTTTGTATCACCGCTTTCCAGAATACGCACACAGCTGAAAACCTCTTACGGCAACTGAGGAAGATCATCGCAGAATGGCTTACCCCAATTGGACTCTCCTGTGGATTTGTGGCATCGGACAACGCCAGCAATATTGTGCGTGCATTACATCTGGGCAAATTCCAGCACGTCCCATGTTTTGCACATACCTTGAATTTGGTGGTGCAGAATTATTTAAAAAACGACAGGGGCGTGCAAGAGATGCTGTCGGTGGCCAGAAGAATTGCGGGACACTTTCGGCGTACAGGCACCGCGTACAGAAGACTGGAGCAACACCAAAAACGCCTGAACCTGCCCTGCCATCATCTGAAGCAAGAAGTGGTAACGAGGTGGAATTCAACCCTCTATATGCTTCAGAGGATGGAGGAGCAGCAAAAGGCCATTCAAGCCAATACATCTGTACCTGTCTCAAGCGCAGTGGAGAATGATTTCAACGTTGTGCAAGGTTCTGCAACCTTTTGAACTTGCCACACGTGAAGTCAGTTCAGACACTGCCAGCCTGTCTGCTTTATTTTTACACTGCAAATTAGATTGCAGATTGAACACACCACACCCAAATCTAACTCTCTCTGCACATGTTATATCTGCCTCCCCTGCAGTGCACATGGGCCCTCATTCCGAGTTGTTCGCTCGCAAGCTGATTTTAGCAGCATTGCAAACGCTAAGCCGCTGCCTACTTAGCATAGTAGATTTGCGAATGAAAGATTAGCAGATTTGCGAATAGACAGTTCTTAGCAGTTTCTGAGTAGCTCGAGACTTACTCTGCCACTGCGATCAGTTCAGTCAGTTTCGTTCCTGGTTTGACGTCACAAACACACACAGCGTTCACCCAGACACTCCCCCGTTTCTTCAGACACTCCCGCGTTTTTCCCAGAAACGGCAGCGTTTTTTCGCACACACCCATAAAACGGCCAGTTTCCGCCCAGAAACACCCACTTCCTGTCAATCACACTACGATCACCAGAACGAAGAAAAAACCTTGTAATGCCGTGAGTAAAATACCTAACTCAATAGCAAATTTACTTGGCGCAGTCGCACTGCGGACATTGCGCATCAAATGAGATAGCAGCTCTTCCAACAGACCCATGAGGTGGCTGCCCAGTGTCGTTTTTTTTTTTCTTGGGGTGTCGCCAGTAGCCCTAATCCCCAGCTCTCCTTTCTGTTCAGCCGAACAGACAGACAGACCAATGACTTTATATATAAGATGGTACCAGCTGCAGGGCGGTATTAATGCCGTATATGTACCAAAAACAGAAGATAGTGAATATACAACGTCACTTCATGGACCAACAGAGTATAGCTGGATGAAGTTATCTCCGTTTCTTACGTCCATCACGGCATTTTCTTTTCCTAGTTTCTGGAATTGATGTTAATTTTCCAGCGTCTAGGCTGCATCTGACAAAAGCCGGATCAAGTTTCCTCCGTTTCTTACATCCATCTTCATCATGGCATTTTCTTTTTGCAGCTTTTGGGAAAGGTGTAAATTTCCCAGCCTCCAGGCACCGTACAAGATGTGGCCTCATTAATGCAGTGTTGTAGCTGTGGGTGGGCACATCGCCGGTAAAGAGGAGCTCCACAACTGTCGCTATGGCATATACAACACAGTCTTCTGTGTCCGCCCCCTGTCTCTCCACGTCCAGGACTTCGATGTTTTCCAGGGTGTCTTTTGGAATGACAGTCCCGTAGAGGTCTAGCAGCTGTTTGCTGGCACAGGGGGTAAGCTGCCATCCACCACTGTCGGCAATTTGTATGCGTCCATTCCGAAAACAAGACACAAAGCAGTGTGAGTGATCCAGATCTGGGTGGATCTGCACAGCCGGCCCAGAAACAGCGTCGAAGGAGCCAAACTCTGCTTTTGCTGTGGCTTGCAAGCCTTGGATCTTAAATCGCTTGCGCAGTATATGCAGAGCAGCATCAGGAATGTCACCGGTCAGATCGATGCCCTGGAGGATGTCATCTCTGTCTTGATCTGTCAGTCCAAGATGTGGCAACCACATTTTCTGTAAATGTGCAAGAAAAAATAAAATAAATACATTAATAAAATGACCAGTGTTTTTACTTACTAATATTATTTAAATGCGTGGAAAAGACACAAGTATGAAAGCCAAAGCGGTAAGGTCACATGACTGCTATGGCCCGTTCCACGACTTCATGTCACTGCGCATCACATTTCAGATGGAATTGTAGCAAGTGTGTTGTGGTTCAATAAAAAAATGGTGAATGGGAAAATAATAGCCAACCGCACCAGCAAAATAAAATATCTCTAAGTACCAGAGGCGGATTGGCCATAGGGTTCACAGGGAAGATTCCCAGTGGGCCAAGGCACCAGTGGGGCCTGTTTTGTTTGAGGACATGTGGTCCTTTTTATAGACATAATGAATAAGATGCTAAATAATTTGCATATATGAAAATTACTCTGCCACTTAGCCTGTGATTGCAGATGATCTAGTGTATGTTTTCTCTGACTGCTTGGCTGACATACAGTAAAATATTGAGTGAATAGTGATTGGGATACGGTTGGTGTAATAAGTAAGAAAATATATCTTTCTAAAGAATGATATAGTTTCCTAAATTCTGAAGGTGTATCATATAATGTGCTCATAATATTTAATTTTATTTCTTATTAACTTCCCCCTTGATGCTGGACATGCCCACTATCTGGAAAGTCTTGGGGGGAGGGTGCTGCTGCCATGGCCCATGGCTAGACCTTACATCTGGTGCTGCCCATGTGGGTCCACTAGTACAAATTTTTCCAGGGCCGCTTTTTGTTCCCAATCCGCCCCTGCTAAGCACCGACGGCCATAGCATAGTCTGCACATATCTAATGCAAAGGAATAATGTTGTAAGGTCCACCCAAAAAAAACTGTAACCGGCTGCAGGCTATGCCGGGCTTCGATGATCCCGCTATAACAGCCCCATGTTATTAAGCTATGTTTTCCTATAATATTCAGGTAAAAATAAGCTTACCTTAGACTCTAGTATCCGTAATCAGCGCTAAAGTAATGAGAAAACGCGTGTATGTAGCTACACAGCTCACTCTCATCCAATAACTGATTGTCCTCTGTCATGCAGGGCCTTTTTCCTCTCACCTGAGTGACATCACAACGGCTGTCTGTAACATCATCAGCCTCCCCCTGCCTGCTTTCCACCACTGAATGTGGCGATTCATGTGCTTTATTCTAACCTTTATTAACCAGGGGCAGATGGGCAACAAGATCATTTATTATTTATTTCTTAACAGTTTCTTATATAGCGCAGCAAATTCCGTTGCGCTTTACAGTTGGAAACAGCAGGAGCGGATTGGCCATAAGACTCTCCAGGAAGATTCCTGGTAGGCTGATGTGCCTGCGGGGCCTGTTTTGTGTGTTGACATGTGGCCGCACCCCCCACATGACAGGCAGCCCACCACACTCATTACACTGCATTGTCCCCATTCATTCTGTTATTCCACCTCTGCGGTACATCAGCCCTGCCTGTTATACCTCTTGTGCTGCCCATGTCGGGCCACTTCTACTAAATTCTACAGGGCCACTTTTAGTTCCCAATCCTCCCCTGGTCTCAGACACAACTGCAGCAAAGGACGCAAGGAAGGCCACAACTGCGTACAAACAGGCCCCATGAGGAGGGATCCCGCCCCCCTCTATAGACCCCACCCCCATTAGGGCTGCTTCCGTAAATTTCCGAGGCTGGTTTTCCATCCCAATCCGCCCCTTTATTGAGTATAAAATTAGTGACCGAACTGACAAGTGTAGTGAATGAAGCCTATAATTTTATTTACCCATCTTCCACCACATGCAAAGGAGCCGCAAACTGTAAACACCACCATCACTAGCCGACATCACAGATAACGGGGTGTAGTACAGGAACAGACACATTACTGCCGGTTACCATGGGTGCTACGTGATAGGACGGGAGGGGAGTCAGTAACCAGCAGCTGGGAGACGGCCAGGATTCGGACAGTGAGATAACTGGGGAATGATGTTACCCTGAGCTGCGGTGAAAGGTCGTAGGGCCGCTCTTGAGATTACATATATATACACTGCTCAAAAAAATAAATGGAACACTTATACAACACCTCATAGATCTGAATGAATGAAATATTCTTATTAAATACTTTGTTCTTTACATAGTTGAATATTCTGACAACAAAATCACACAAAAATTATCAATGGAAATCAAATTTATTAACCCATGGAGGTATGGATTTGGAGTCACACTCAAAATTAAAGTAGAAAAACACACCACAGGCTAATCCAACTTTGATGTAATGTCCTTAAAACAAGTCAAAATGAGGCTCAGTAGTGTGTGTGACCTTCACATGCCTGTATGACCTCCCTACAACGCCTGGGCATGCTCCTGATGAGATGGCAGATGGTCTCCTGAGGGATCTCCTCCCAGACCTGGACTAAAGCATCCGCCAACTTCTGGACAGTCTGTGGTACAATGTGGCGTTGGTGGATGTAGCGAGACATGATGTCCCAGTAGTGCTCAATTGGATTTAGGTCTGGGGAACGGGTGGGCCAGTCCATAGCATCAATGCCTTCGTCTTGCAGGAACTGCTGACACACTCCAGCCACATGAGGTCTAGCATTGTCTTGCATTAGGAGGAACCCATAGACAACCGCACCAGCATATGGTCTCACAAGGGGTCTGAGGATCTCATCTCAGTACCTAATGGCAGTCAGGCTACCTCTGGCGAACACATGGAGGGCTGTGCGGCCCCCAAAGAAATGCCACCCCACACCATTACTGACCCACTGCCAAACCGGTCATGCTGGAGGATGTTGCAGGCAGCAGAACGTTCTCCTTGGCATCTCCAGACTCTGTCACATCTGTCACATGTGCTCAGTGAGAACCTGCTTTCATCTGTGAAGAGCACAGGGCGCCAGTGGCGAATTGCCAATCTTGGTGATCTCTGGCAAATGCCAAACGTCCTGCCCGGTGTTGGGCTGTAAGCCTCATGGAGTCTGTTTCTGATCGTTTGAGTAGACACATGCACATTTGTGGCTTGCTGGAGGTCATTTTGCAGGGCTCTGGCAGTGCTCCTCCTGTTCCTCCTTGCACAAAGGCGGAGGTAGCGGTCCTGCTGCTGGGTTGTTGCCCTCCTACGGCCTCCTCCACGTCTCCTGATGTACTGGCCTGTCTCCTGGTAGCGCCTCCATGCTCTGGACACTACGTTGACAGACACAGCAAACCTTCTTGCCACAGCTCGCATTGATGTGCCATCCTGGATGAGCTGCACTACCTGAGCCACTTGTGTGGGTTGTAGACTCTGTCTCATGCTACCACTAGAGTGAAAGCACCGCCAGCTTCCAAAAGTGACCAAAACATCAGCCAGAAAGCATAGGAGCTGAGAAGTGGTCTGTGGTCACCACATTGTGTTGTTTAAGTGTTCCCTTTATTTTTTTGAGCAGTGTGTCTGTGTGTATATATATATATATATATATATATATACTTTTTATTTATTATCCTCCATGTATGGTTTGGTTCACAATCAGTCTGTATTTTATATTATAATAAGTGACGTGTTTATCACTTAAGCGGTTACTCTTTTATTTCATGTTAAGCAGCAAATTTCTATCTCGTCTTAAACTCCTTTCTAAAGATGAAGTATATTTGATTTTTGGACATTTTATATCTCTGAGTTTATCGAGTTTGTACTTTGTAGGATTTGTATATACATTTCCATGTAGAAACAAGTAGTAGCGGCATATCTGTGGCTCTCTGTTTAACACGGTGTCATTTTATAGGATTTGGTGGTCTGATACACAGGGGGCAGCAGAGGCCTATTGTGGGACTACACACCCCAGCATACCCTGCAACAGTTTTACATGCCCTAATAGCAAAACTATGGCATAACATAACATGCTGGGATGTGTAGTTCTCCAGCAGTTGGAGTCCTGCATGTTGAATTCCACTGCTCAACATTTTTCACACTCTTCTTTCTTTTTAACTCCCTTTTCTCTCTAAGGGCCAGATGTACTAAGCCTAAAAAAGTGATAAAGTGGAGAGTGATAAAGTACCAGCCAATCAGCTCCTAAATGTAATTTTTCAAACACAGCACATCTAGCCCCATGTCTCTATTACCTCTAGCACCCCCCCCCCCCCCCCCCACTTTCCCTCTCGCCCCCTTTTCATCACTCAAAACCTCTTTTTTATATGCCTCAGCCCCCTCCCCAATTTCTCTAAGAATAATTATTGTCTACACCTGCCTTCTGGTGAGCAATGGCCACCTATAGACTGTAAGCGAGCAGGGCCTTCCTTCCTCTATGTCTGTTATCACCCAGTCTTGTGTTTTCCCTGTTGTTTACAATTGTTTAATGTTATCACTGTTTCCCAGGGTCTGATTGGGATGGAAAACCAGCCCAGGAAGTTTATAGAAGCAGCCCTAATGGGGGTGTGGTCTGTTGAGAAGGGCGGGATGCCTCCTCATAGCATACCTCCCAACTGTCCCGATTTTCGTAGGACAGTCCCGTTTTTTTTTGACTGTCCCGCTGTCCCACCCGCGGGCCGCAGTGTCCAGCTGTGGGGGGAGGGGGGGGGGGGGCAGTTGGAAGGCTCCTGCACACGCTGCTCTGCTAAGCTTGCGCACAGCATCTATTCAGCGGAGACAGGAGGAGAGGGGGCATACCAGCAGCTCACGGAGCGCTGGGCATGCCCTCTCACTGATGAAAATGGGGGCATGGATCATGATTGCGGGTCCTCCCACAAAGCCACACCCCCTTTTCATAGGCCACGTCCCCTTCTCTGGAGCAGGTGCGGCTTCAACGCACGTGTGTCCCTCTTTCACTAAGAAGAATGTTGGGAGGTATGTCATAGGGCCTGATTGTATGCAGTTGTGGCCTTCCTTGCATCTTTTGCTGCAGTTGTGTCTGAGACCAGGGGCAGATTGGGAAGTAAAAGTGGCCCTGTAAAATGTAGTAGTGGTGGCCCGATATGGGCAACACAAGAGATATAACAGGTAGGGTTGCTGTACTGCATAGATGGAACAACAGCACGAATGAGGACAATGCAGTGTAATGAGTGCGGTGGGCTGCCTGTCATGTGGGGGTGCGGCCACATGACAACACACAAAACAGACCCCACAGACTTGTCGGCCCACCAGTAATCTTCCTGGAGAGTCCTATGGACAATCCACTCCTGCACACATACATACAGAGGCATAACTAGGGATGATGGTGTCTCGGGCATGTACTAATATGGTGGCCCTTGAAAAATGTTGTGAAGTTTTATTCTTTTAAAGGGGTTACAAAAAAAAAATACATACACTTCCCCCCGCCCCCGGTAATGAGATATTGACCCTGGAGGATTCCTTCCAGGTATAAAAGATGTAAATCTTCACTAAACAGTCTGTACTGTAGGGGGTTGGGTGTATATACTGTACGTGTCCTATATTGACTTGAACTGTAAGGCACTGGCCCTCATTCCGAGTTGTTCACTCGCAAGCTGCTATTAGCAGCATTGCACACGCTAAGCCGCCGCCTACTGGGAGTGAATCTTAGCTTATCAAAATTGCGAACGAAAGATTCTCTAAATTGCGAATAGAAATTTCTTTGCAGTTTCTGAGTAGCTCGAGACTTACTCTGTCACTGCGATCAGTTCAGTCAGTTTCGTTCCTGGTTTGACGTCACAAACACACCCAGCGTTCGCCCAGACACTCCCCCGTTTCTCCAGCCACTCCTGCGTTTTTCCCAGAAACTGTAGCGTTTTTTCACACACACCCATAAAACGCCAGTTTCCGCCCAGAAACACCCACTTCCTGTCAATCACATTACGATCACCAGAACGAAGAAAAAAACCTTGTAATGCCGTGAGTAAAATACCAAACTTCTTAGCAAATTTACTTGGCGCAGTCGCAGTGCGAACATTGCGCATGCGCAATTAGCGGAAAATCGCTGCGATGCGAAGAAAATTACCGAGCGAACAACTGGGAATGAGGGCCACTGTTTTCTTCTTTTACTTATTTGTTACGTACTCTGTAATTGGGCGCAGTGGATCCCTTGTGGCGCTATATAAATAAAGGATAATAATAATAATAATAATAATAATAATATATTCGCAATTGTCTAGATGCAAAATGTTGTGTTATATAATGTCAAAAAATGGATGAATACTATGGGTATAAGAAATATACATGCGATTCCCACTATGGCCATGGTGATAGGTATAGTGGGGAAATGTAATAGGGTGAGAGAACCAGGATGTGAGAGATTTTGTGAAAGTTTTTCTGTTGTTTTGGGTTTTTTTTTAAAAGTGGCGATCATTTACATGACAAGAGCAGGTTGATTTTGCTATGTAAATGATTGCCACTTTAAAAACAGGAAAATACTCACTAAATCTCTCACATCCTGATTCTTACACCCTATTACGTCTCCCCCATAGTCTTTATTAAAGTGAATAAACTTTAATACATTAATTGTGATACTTTGCTTTGCAGACATGGCTCCTGAGAAAGATTCCATATAGTAACTCAACTTATTGAAGCAAATCCAATTTATGGAAGTGTAAACCACCAGAGTATGTCAACCAGTAGAAAAGGGTATTGGCATAAAATCAACTTGTTGAATTGGCAAAATCCTATCACCCTAACGCCAGCGTTGTGTTGGTGAAGATTAAAATAGAAAAAAAACTGTTTTCAAAAAGGAGCACAATAAAATTTTGGACTCAAAAAGATCAGGTCCAGACGCAGACAGCATCTGTACTCCTCACCTGTGGTGTAACGACCTAATGACATTTCCATGGGACCAGGAGCTGCCAAGAACATCTCTACACACCTTGGATGAAGATGACGAGGCTTGTACTGAAACCCAGGATGAGACAACAGTAAGCATCTTAAGTAAATGAGAAATTAATGTAATAGAATATACATTCTGAATAAGACCAATTTTAACAGTCTCTTTAAAAATGATTGACAGAACCTACAGGTGTCAATAATGGTGTCAGCAGTATGTAATGGAGGTCAGTCTGACTCTACACCACTGATTTTCAACCTTTTTTTTACTCGCGGCACACCAAACAATATTTTAAAATTGCCAAGGCACACCAACAGTTCCCCACAGAAAAACAAAAATCCACACATACATTGGCCTACACAGAAATAAAAAAATCACATTGCTCCCCACATAAATCATGTTGCTCAATACATAAGTCCTATTGCTCCACACATAAATCATGTTGCTCCCCACATGAATTATTCACATTGTTCCCCCCATAAATCCTTATTCTCCCCCACAAAAATCCTATTGTTCCCAACAAGAGAAATAAAATAACAAATATTAGCCCCTACAGGTCAGCTGTCCTCCTCCCTGTCCCTCAGTGGCGGGGGTTGTTCATAGTGGAGTGCTGTGAATACTGAGCAGCGGGCGGGCAGGTGTGGATGTGGGTGGGCAAGGAAAGCTGTGGATGCAAGCAGAAACTGGAAGATGTGTATGCAGGCGGGTGGGCTGGCTGGGTGGTGAGAAGCGGCGGCCGTGACCTATGATATCACACCGCCGTGTCTTCAAGGCATAGGTCACGGCCAGAGCACGACTGATCCTCTAAGAAGATCCCTTGCCACCAGTTCACTCTGAAGGTGCAGGAAGCTGCTCTGGCTCCGCGGCACACCTTGCAACAGGTCGCGGCACACTAGTGTGCCGCGGCACAATGGTTGAAAAAGCCTGGTCTACACGATGAATACCTTCACCAGAGATTGGTTTATTAGCCAGGTAGAACACAGGGCGCAAATCAACACAGGGTTAATTCAGGTGGTATCCATGTGACCGGCGGTAGGGAGACCGACGGTAACATGACCTTCACCAACATCCTGCCCCCTCACTATCCCGACGGTCAGCATGCCGACCAACAGGGACTATTTCCACTCGTGGGTGTCCACGACACCCACAGAGTGGGAATACAACCCATGGTCGCCACCAAGCCCGCAAGGAGCTTGCTGCATTCGCCCCTCCCCGCCAGGATCCCGGCGTCAGTATGCTGCCGTTATCCCAGCGTCGGTATGCTGACCGGCGGTCAGCCATACCACACCCGGTTAATTCTAGAGATGAGCGGGTTCGGTTTCTCTGAATCCGAACCCGCCAGAACTTCATGTTTTTTTTCACGGGTACGAGCGACTCGGATCTTCCCGCCTTGCTCGGTTAACCCGAGCGCGCCCGAACGTCATCATGACGCTGTCGGATTCTCGCGAGGCTCGGATTCTATCGCGAGACTCGGATTCTATATAAGGAGCCGCGCGTCGCCGCCATTTTCACGCGTGCATTGAGATTGATAGGGAGAGGACGTGGCTGGCGTCCTCTCCGTTTAGACACTTGATTTACTAATTTTGGGGAGCATTAGGAGTACTCAGTAGTGTACAGTGCAGAGTTTTGCTGATAGTGACCAGTGACTGACCACCACTTTTATTTATAATCCGTTCTCTGCCTGAAAAAAGCGATACACAGCACACAGTGACTCAGTCACATACCATATCTGTGTGCACTGCTCAGGCTCAGGCCAGTGTGCTGCATCATCTATTATCTATATATAATATTATATATCTGTCTGACTGCTCAGCTCACACAGCTTATAATTGTGGGGGAGACTGGGGAGCACTACTGCAGTGCCAGTTATAGGTTATAGCAGGAGCCAGGAGTACATAATATATTATATAGTGAGTGACCACCAGACACACAGTGCAGTTTATTTAATATATCCGTTCTCTGCCTGAAAAAAGCGATACACACAGTGACTCAGTCAGTCACATACCATATCTGTGTGCACTGCTCAGGCTCAGGCCAGTGTGCTGCATCATCTATATATATTATATATCTGTCTGACTGCTCAGCTCACACAGCTTATAATTGTGGTGGAGACTGGGGAGCACTACTGCAGTGCCAGTTATAGGTTATAGCAGGAGCCAGGAGTACATAATATTATATTAAAATTAAACAGTGCACACTTTTGCTGCAGGAGTGCCACTGCCAGTGTGACTAGTGACCAGTGACCTGACCACCAGTATATATAATATTAGTAGTATACTATCTCTTTATCAACCAGTCTATATTAGCAGCAGACACAGTACAGTGCGGTAGTTCACGGCTGTGGCTACCTCTGTGTCGGCACTCGGCAGCCCGTCCATAATTGTATATACCACCTAACCGTGGTTTTTTTTTCTTTCTTTATACATGCATACTAGTTACGAGTATACTATCTCTTTATCAACCAGTCTATATATTAGCAGCAGACACAGTACAGTGCGGTAGTTCACGGCTGTGGCTACCTCTGTGTCGGCACTCGGCAGCCCGTCCATAATTGTATATACCACCTAACCGTGGTTTTTTTTTCTTTCTTTATACATACATACTAGTTACGAGTATACTATCTCTTTATCAACCAGTCTATATATTAGCAGCAGACACAGTACAGTGCGGTAGTTCACGGCTGTGGCTACCTCTGTGTCGGCACTCGGCAGCCCGTCCATAATTGTATATACCACCTAACCGTGGTTTTTTTTTCTTTCTTTATACATACATACTAGTTACGAGTATACTATCTCTTTATCAACCAGTCTATATATTAGCAGCAGACACAGTACAGTGCGGTAGTTCACGGCTGTGGCTACCTCTGTGTCGGCACTCGGCAGCCCGTCCATAATTGTATATACCACCTAACCGTGGTTTTTTTTTCTTTCTTTATACATACATACTAGTTACGAGTATACTATCTCTTTATCAACCAGTCTATATATTAGCAGCAGACACAGTACAGTGCGGTAGTTCACGGCTGTGGCTACCTCTGTGTCGGCACTCGGCAGCCCGTCCATAATTGTATACTAGTATCCAATCCATCCATCTCCATTGTTTACCTGAGGTGCCTTTTAGTTGTGCCTATTAAAATATGGAGAACAAAAATGTTGAGGTTCCAAAATTAGGGAAAGATCAAGATCCACTTCCACCTCGTGCTGAAGCTGCTGCCACTAGTCATGGCCGAGACGATGAAATGCCAGCAACGTCGTCTGCCAAGGCCGATGCCCAATGGCATAGTACAGAGCATGTCAAAACCAAAACACCAAATATCAGTAAAAAAAGGACTCCAAAACCTAAAATAAAATTGTCGGAGGAGAAGCGTAAACTTGCCAATATGCCATTTACCACACGGAGTGGCAAGGAACGGCTGAGGCCCTGGCCTATGTTCATGGCTAGTGGTTCAGCTTCACATGAGGATGGAAGCACTCAGCCTCTCGCTAGAAAACTGAAAAGACTCAAGCTGGCAAAAGCACCGCAAAGAACTGTGCGTTCTTTGAAATCCCAAATCCACAAGGAGAGTCCAATTGTGTCGGTTGCGATGCCTGACCTTCCCAACACTGGACGTGAAGAGCATGCGCCTTCCACCATTTGCACGCCCCCTGCAAGTGCTGGAAGGAGCACCCGCAGTCCAGTTCCTGATAGTCAGATTGAAGATGTCAGTGTTGAAGTACACCAGGATGAGGAGTATATGGGTGTTGCTGGCGCTGGGGAGGAAATTGACCAGGAGGATTCTGATGGTGAGGTGGTTTGTTTAAGTCAGGCACCCGGGGAGACACCTGTTGTCCGTGGGAGGAATATGGCCGTTGACATGCCAGGTGAAAATACCAAAAAAATCAGCTCTTCGGTGTGGAGGTATTTCACCAGAAATGCGGACAACAGGTGTCAAGCCGTGTGTTCCCTTTGTCAAGCTGTAATAAGTAGGGGTAAGGACGTTAACCACCTCGGAACATCCTCCCTTATACGTCACCTGCAGCGCATTCATAATAAGTCAGTGACAAGTTCAAAAACTTTGGGTGACAGCGGAAGCAGTCCACTGACCAGTAAATCCCTTCCTCTTGTAACCAAGCTCACGCAAACCACCCCACCAACTCCCTCAGTGTCAATTTCCTCCTTCCCCAGGAATGCCAATAGTCCTGCAGGCCATGTCACTGGCAAGTCTGACGAGTCCTCTCCTGCCTGGGATTCCTCCGATGCATCCTTGCGTGTAACGCCTACTGCTGCTGGCGCTGCTGTTGTTGCCGCTGGGAGTCGATGGTCATCCCAGAGGGGAAGTCGTAAGCCCACTTGTACTACTTCCAGTAAGCAATTGACTGTTCAACAGTCCTTTGCGAGGAAGATGAAATATCACAGCAGTCATCCTACTGCAAAGCGGATAACTGAGTCCTTGACAACTATGTTGGTGTTAGACGTGCGTCCGGTATCCGCCGTTAGTTCACAGGGAACTAGACAATTTATTGAGGCAGTGTGCCCCCGTTACCAAATACCATCTAGGTTCCACTTCTGTAGGCAGGCGATACCGAGAATGTACACGGACGTCAGAAAAAGACTCACCAGTGTCCTAAAAAATGCAGTTGTACCCAATGTCCACTTAACCACGGACATGTGGACAAGTGGAGCAGGGCAGGGTCAGGACTATATGACTGTGACAGCCCACTGGGTAGATGTATGGACTCCCGCCGCAAGAACAGCAGCGGCGGCACCAGTAGCAGCATCTCGCAAACGCCAACTCTTTCCTAGGCAGGCTACGCTTTGTATCACCGCTTTCCAGAATACGCACACAGCTGAAAACCTCTTACGGCAACTGAGGAAGATCATCGCGGAATGGCTTACCCCAATTGGACTCTCCTGTGGATTTGTGGCATCGGACAACGCCAGCAATATTGTGTGTGCATTAAATATGGGCAAATTCCAGCACGTCCCATGTTTTGCACATACCTTGAATTTGGTGGTGCAGAATTTTTTAAAAAACGACAGGGGCGTGCAAGAGATGCTGTCGGTGGCCAGAAAAATTGCGGGACACTTTCGGCGTACAGGCACCACGTACAGAAGACTGGAGCACCACCAAAAACTACTGAACCTGCCCTGCCATCATCTGAAGCAAGAAGTGGTAACGAGGTGGAATTCAACCCTCTATATGCTTCAGAGGTTGGAGGAGCAGCAAAAGGCCATTCAAGCCTATACAATTGAGCACGATATAGGAGATGGAATGCACCTGTCTCAAGCGCAGTGGAGAATGATTTCAACGTTGTGCAAGGTTCTGATGCCCTTTGAACTTGCCACACGTGAAGTCAGTTCAGACACTGCCAGCCTGAGTCAGGTCATTCCCCTCATCAGGCTTTTGCAGAAGAAGCTGGAGGCATTGAAGAAGGAGCTAAAAGGGAGCGATTCCGCTAGGCATGTGGGACTTGTGGATGCAGCCCTTAATTCGCTTAACAAGGATTCACGGGTGGTCAATCTGTTGAAATCAGAGCACTACATTTTGGCCACCGTGCTCGATCCTAGATTTAAAGCCTACCTTGGATCTCTCTTTCCAGCAGACACAGGTCTGCTGGGGTTGAAAGACCTGCTGGTGACAAAATTGTCAAGTCAAGCGGAACGCGACCTGTCAACATCTCCTCCTTCACATTCTCCCGCAACTGGGGGTGCGAGGAAAAGGCTCAGAATTCCGAGCCCACCCGCTGGCGGTGATGCAAGGCAGTCTGGAGCGACTGCTGATGCTGACATCTGGTCCGGACTGAAGGACCTGACAACGATTACGGACATGTCGTCTACTGTCACTGCATATGATTCTCTCAACATTGATAGAATGGTGGAGGATTATATGAGTGACCGCATCCAAGTAGGCACGTCACACAGTCCGTACTTATACTGGCAGGAAAAAGAGGCAATTTGGAGGCCCTTGCACAAACTGGCTTTATTCTACCTAAGTTGCCCTCCCACAAGTGTGTACTCCGAAAGAGTGTTTAGTGCCGCCGCTCACCTTGTCAGCAATCGGCGTACGAGGTTACATCCAGAAAATGTGGAGAAGATGATGTTCATTAAAATGAATTATAATCAATTCCTCCGCGGAGACATTGACCAGCAGCAATTGCCTCCACAAAGTACACAGGGAGCTGAGATGGTGGATTCCAGTGGGGACGAATTGATAATCTGTGAGGAGGGGGATGTACACGGTGATATATCGGAGGGTGAAGATGAGGTGGACATCTTGCCTCTGTAGAGCCAGTTTGTGCAAGGAGAGATTAATTGCTTCTTTTTTGGGGGGGGTCCAAACCAACCCGTCATATCAGTCACAGTCGTGTGGCAGACCCTGTCACTGAAATGATGGGTTGGTTAAAGTGTGCATGTCCTGTTTTGTTTATACAACATAAGGGTGGGTGGGAGGGCCCAAGGACAATTCCATCTTGCACCTCTTTTTTCTTTTCTTTTTCTTTGCATCATGTGCTGATTGGGGAGGGTTTTTTTGGAAGGGACATCCTGCGTGACACTGCAGTGCCACTCCTAGATGGGCCCGGTGTTTGTGTCGGCCACTAGGGTCGCTAATCTTACTCACACAGTCAGCTACCTCATTGCGCCTCTTTTTTTCTTTGCGTCATGTGCTGTTAGGGGAGGGTTTTTTGGAAGGGCCATCCTGCGTGACACTGCAGTGCCACTCCTAGATGGGCCCGGTGTTTGTGTCGGCCACTAGGGTCGCTAATCTTACTCACACAGCTACCTCATTGCGCCTCTTTTTTTCTTTGCGTCATGTGCTGTTTGGGGAGGGTTTTTTGGAAGGGACATCCTGCGTGACACTGCAGTGCCACTCCTAGATGGGCCCGGTGTTTGTGTCGGCCACTAGGGTCGCTTATCTTACTCACACAGCGACCTCGGTGCAAATTTTAGGACTAAAAATAATATTGTGAGGTGTGAGGTATTCAGAATAGACTGAAAATGAGTGTAAATTATGGTTTTTGAGGTTAATAATACTTTGGGATCAAAATGACCCCCAAATTCTATGATTTAAGCTGTTTTTTAGTGTTTTTTGAAAAAAACACCCGAATCCAAAACACACCCGAATCCGACAAAAAAAATTCGGTGAGGTTTTGCCAAAACGCGTTCGAACCCAAAACACGGCCGCGGAACCGAACCCAAAACCAAAACACAAAACCCGAAAAATTTCAGGCGCTCATCTCTATTAATTCAGCAGATACACAATACAGGAATATAGTGTAAGAATGCATCCAGCAATGGGTTTAATGCTTATGTTGCATGTTATCTGGAGGACATGCTTCTATATGTACTCAGTGGTGACAGTAGAAGGTTTGCGGTGCCTAGCAGTGGTGACACAACAGTAATAGCAGGCTCTGTAGTGTGTCAGGGAGACACTCAGGGGCACATCATTGACTCATGGAGGACAGAGAAGAATAACTTGCGGAGCAGGTGCGCAGTAGCATATTGCCTCAGAGGTCCCTGTGACGTCAATGCACTTTCATCGCTGTAGGATGAACTCCTGGGGAGCCTGTAGCTGAGCTTGCGCCATTTTCCCAGTGATTTCTGTTTGTATGTCAGCCATCGCGATACTCCAGAGGTGATAGTATAATTATATGGGTGCAGGGTGTGCGGTGTGGCCCCCCTGGACCATGGGGCCCATGTACACCACACACCCTGCACCCATTCTAGATACGCAAATTATGTTGTTTTGACAATGTATGTTGTCAGTGGTATGAAACAATGGGGCAGATATATTAAGCCTGGAGACGGCATAAGGAAGTGATAAACCAGTGATAAGTGCAAGATGATAAATGCACCAGCCAATCAGCTCCAATATGTAAATTAACAGGAGCTGATTGGCTGGTGCTTTTATCATCGTGCACTTATCCCTTCCTTTTGCCTTCTCCAGGTTACTTTAATCTGCCCCAGTGTGAGTTAGAGGTCCCAGTTGAACCTGTTCACTTTGCGTTGTTTTTAGGGCTGACTCAAGCCATCTATAGCTCAGCCACAGTTTATTGAAAACCCACCTGTCCAATACTTCCATCACAATGTATAGACACTCCTCTCTTGTAGAAGGACTTTTTATTTTGAAGTATTTTAAATGTAAAATTAAGAGTAAATGTCTAAAAATATATTTTCAGCCTTTACCAGTAACAGATCAGGAGTCCTCTCTTCAAACAACTCCCAGCATCAACCCACTTCATCCACCAGTATCCATCCTCCAACTGCATCCACCAGCAACTAAGCTTCTCAGCGCCAAGGTTCTGGTAGCTCACATAGAAGGATCAGGAGAAGATTCAGTGAGGCAGGACACAGTGATGATATCAGTGACCGTCTACTGAACAGCGACCACCAACTTTTGAATGAAAGTATAGATGAGTATGATGCAATTGGAGCAGTGACGGACTAGGGCATGTAGGGCCCACCGGGTGAATGCAGTTGTAGGGGCCCATGTTTAGGGGTGTGGCCAGTCTCCAGAGGGTGTGTGTCCAACCACCACATTGGTTTGCCTAACCATTTTGCAAGTGTTGGTCCCCTAGATAAATATATACAGTAAATACTGTAGTGCATGCAAGATAATGTACTAGATTAGTAACAGCACAGTCTGGAACCTGAGGATGGGGTGGGCCCACAGGCAGTAGGGCCCACCGGTGGTTTCCCCTGTACCCCTGTGGGCCAGTCCAACCCTGAATTGGAGTAAGTTTGGCAGCCAAATTGAGGCGGTTGGTCCAACGTTTCTGGGGTGATGCTGAACGCTAATGAATAAGGTGCTGCATACCCTCCAACATTTTACACATAAAATTTGGTACAAATTGGGGAAGTGGGTGTGGCCATGGGTAAAGGGAGCGTGGCCACGTCCCTTTTCCTATACTTTCAATGTAAGTTTGGAGAGCCAAAAATCGGTACAGACCATAAAAAAAAGGTATACAGGAAAAGATGTACAGCGCTATAAACTGGATATAGACAAGATAGTTTTTTATTATTAAAAATTATCATCTAGTTGCAACAAGTAAATGCTGATATAAAATACTAAATTAAAAATGTGTAAACAATTAGGGCAAACACAGCACAACAATTTGTTAGATGTATTACCACATGTGGAAGCCAAACACAGTCTCCTGTTTAGAATCCTTGGAAAAAATGCCACAGTCCAGGGGGTATATGTAACACTTGTAGATGTTTTTAGTTCATATGGAGTAAGATGGAGGGACCTTGAATGCTTGATTCTGGACAAATACAGTCCTATTGAAAGCTTGGTCTTGTACTCCTCTCTCGGACAGCAACAAGTTCTCCGTTTGAGATCGTTGATGGACTTCTAGGCGTATTCCAGGATAAAGGTGGTAACTGTAGTGGGAGGCCTCTTAAAACCGACGCGTTTCACTGTGTCAACAGCTTTGTTCAAATTAACATGAAACAAGTCTCTTAAACTGCTATGATGATAGAAACTGTTCCGTATAAATATGAAGCCCCACCAATAAATTTAAAGTATTTCTATATCTTAAGAAGTATGTCCCCATCTTCCTGGGTACGTAGAACCCAATACTTGCAGATATACTTTTTTTAATAGTACTGGGTAAATCACATGAATAAGCCACACCCACCTCAGTGATCATGTCATTTTCATCACCCTGCCCCTTCTGCTTGGTGTTTAATGAGGTTGGCAGTACCTGATCATGTGACACATATCACGTCTCTGCCCACTTTGCAGCAGGAGAATGGCTGCTCTCTTGGGAGTCCAAGAGTTCTCTTCCTAATCTGAATGTTCTGCAAGTTTAGGCAACTTTAGTGCATACTTGCCTATTTTTAAATACTCCCTTCTCGTAGATTCCAGAGACAAGATAGAAGTGGGGTGTGATGGTGCATTGCATTATCGCAGCCCCCCTCCCCTCTCCCGCTGTGGCACAATTCATATAATACAGACAGTGAGACATTCATGGCGCAATTCACTGCAAATTGCGTCATCAATCCCCAGGCAATCTACTTCACTTCAGGATGCAAACACGGGGGGGTTTGTTATGCACACCAGTGCCTGCAGGAATGTACTGGTGTCTGAACAGAGAGGGATGCAAAACAAATGAACTAACAGACAGACTGGGAAATATGACATCACGTACACAGAAAGTGATAGGGTAACAAAACCAACACAAAGTGAACAGAGAAGCCCAGAGGCTAAGAAACTGGGTGTCTCCCTAGTATTACAAATGCTAAGATGGAAAAAGCAAGATGTTGTGTTTTAATACGTAGAGAACCCGAAATGCTGTTGCTAAGGGCAACAGCAAAACCCTAAAGGGTTACCAACGGGTGTGGCAGCAAACTCCTTGGTCAGAGATGGAATAGTAGGCACAAGGAGAGTCTCCACAATCCTAATTCTCACTTGCAGGGCCCAGGTTCAGATTACTGCCACTAAACTGACACATGGACGCCCTGCACAGTGAGAGAGGATTAAGCATGCAGGTCTGAAAGTACAGCCACAAACCTGCTGGGTTCACAGAATAGCAAAAGAACCTCAGCAGGCTAAACGACTGACTCCAGTCTTACTGCTAGGTCTGGATTGGCAGAGTGTAGTACCAAATCCCCAGGCCTATTTGCAGTAAGCAATAACAAATACAAAGCTACACAGTACTGGCTAATTTTCAGGAACTGACTAACCAACAAAGATTCAGCAGCATCTGCTTAATCTGAGAAGAGGCCTTATAAAGCAGGTGCTGTCCACGCCCCACTCAGACCTCACAGACTGTGAGCACAAAAACCAGCACCGGATCCCCTGCCTGTAACCACTGCACAGCAAAAGACCCGAACCGGAGTATCAGCTGCGCTCAGGTTACTCGGCTAGCACTTGTCTTCCGGTTGCCATGACGACGTGGCAGCACAGGGCAGGAGACCCTAACAGTACCCCCCCTCTGACGAGGGGTCAAAGAACCCCTACCACCGGGTTTATCGGGGAACTGCGAGAAGAAAGAGCGTATCAGTCTGGGGGCATGAAGATCACAACTGCGCACCCACGACCGCTCCTCCGGGCCATACCCCTTCCAGTGCACCAAAAATGACAGCCGACCCCGAACCATCTTGGAGTCAAGAATCCTTTCAACAACAAACTCCCTCTGGCCACGTATCAGAAGAGGGGAAGGTCTTCCTCTGGAAGAAGGATTACTAATCGCCCGTTTTAAAAGGGAACAATGAAATGTTTTATTGATACCCAAAGAACGGGGCAGATCTAACTGAAATGCCACTGGATTGATAACCCTGGTGATCTTATAAGGGCCTAACTTATGAGATGGCTGTCTCAACTTCAAATTCTTGGTAGACAACCAGACGAAGTCTCCTAATTTGAAGCTGCAGGGTCTTTTCCGCTTATCAAAAACCCTTTTGGTCACTAATGACACAGACACAAGGGCTTTCTTCACTTTCCTCCAAATACCTCTAAGGACCGAAACGACAGAGGAACCACCAGGCGTGGAGTCCAGGGGGTCAAAAGAATTGGCCTTAGGATGATGCCCATACACACAAAGGAAGGGAGATATCCCTGTAGCAGAGTGAGCCGCGTTGTTATAGGCAAACTCCGCCATGGACAGATGAGCAACCCAGTCAGTCTGACACTTGGAGACATAACACCTGAGGAACTGCTCCAAGGACTGGTTCACCCTTTCAGTCTGCCCATTAGACTGCGGATGGTAGCCTGACGACAAGCTGACAGAAATCTGGAGATCGGAACAAAATGCCCTCCAGAATTTGGCCACAAACTGGGATCCGCGGTCAGAGACCACATCAAGTGGCAACCCGTGGAGGCGCACAACATGCAGCATAAATAATTCAGACAGGCGTCTGGCCGATGGCAGCCCAACCAGTGGAACGAAGTGCGCCATCTTCGAAAACCTGTCAACGACAACCCAGATGGCTGTCATCCCCGAGGATTTGGGCAAGTCCACCACAAAATCCATTGAAATGTGGGTCCATGGCTTAGATGGAATAGAGAGTGGATGTAATGGGCCAACAGGAACCCCTCTAGGAGTCTTATTTCGGGCACAGATGTCACATGCCCGAACCCACTGATCCACATCCTTAGCCACCGAGGGCCACCACACCGCCCTAGATAGCAACTCCCGAGTTCTGGCAATACCCGGGTGACCTGCCGACTTCTTGGCATGGAATTCCAGGAACACTCGCTGTCTTAACCTAGGAGGCACAAACAAAAGACCTACCGGAAGGTCTGGAGGAGCCTGCTCCTGTGCTCTAAGGACTAATGACAAGAGGTCCTGGGTAATGCCCACTTTAATACATGATGGGGACACAATGGGCAACGGCTCCTCGGTGGTCTCTTGGATTGGAGCAAAACTCCGCGAGAGCGCATCAGCCTTGATGTTTTTTGACCCAGGGCGATATGTTATCAAAAAATTAAAGCGAGCAAAAAACAAAGCCCATCGTGCCTGCCTGGCATTGAGACGCTTCGCTGACTCTAAATATGCCAAATTCTTATGGTCGGTGAGAATTGAGACCACAAACTTAGCCCCCTCAAGCCAGTGTCTCCACTCCTCGAGTGCATCCTTAATAGCCAACAATTCCCGGTTACACACGTCATAATTCATCTCGGCAGGCGAAAATTTACGGGAAAAGTAAGCACAGGGATGAAGGCGATTATCAGACACTCCCATCTGAGAAAGCACTGCCCCAATACCCATCTCAGAGGCATCCACCTCCACCACAAATGGACGCTCTGGATCTGGGTGTCGCAGCACCTTGGCCGAAACAAATGCCCTTTTGAGACGGGCAAAAGCCGCTTTAGCCTCACAAGACCAGTGAGCAACATCCGCCCCTTTCTTAGTGAGTGCCACCAAGGGCGCCACTATAGACGAAAATCCAGCGATAAATCGTCTATAAAAATTTGCAAAGCCCAGGAAACGCTGAAGCGCCTTCAAACTAGTGGGCTGCACCCAATCCAGGACTGCCTGTACCTTGGAACCCTCCATTTGGAAACCTTCTGGGGAGATAATATATCCTAGAAATGCGATTTGCTGAACTTCAAATTCGCACTTCTCCAGCTTCGCCCCAAGCCGGTGGTCTCTGAGTTTCTGGAGGACTAAGCGTACATGCTTCCGATGTTCCTCCAGGGAATGGGAGAAGATTAGGATGTCATCTAAGTATACGACTAAGAATCTATCCAAATATTCCCTGAGCACATCGTTCATGAAATCCTGGAAGACTGCCGGGGCATTACAGAGCCCAAAAGGCATCACCAAATATTCATAATGCCCTGAGTGGGTATTAAAGGCAGTCTTCCATTCATCCCCCTCTCTTATTCGGATTAGATTGTACGCACCGCGTAGGTCAATCTTAGAAAAAATGGTGGCAGTACGAAGCTGGTCAAACAAGACCGAAATGAGAGGCAGTGGGTATGAGTTTTTAATCGTGATACGGTTCAATTCCCTGAAGTCGATGCAGGGTCGCAATGAACCGTCCTTTTTTACCCACGAAGAAGAACCCCGACCCAACTGGAGACTGTGAAGGTCTGATAAATCCCTTAGCCAAGTTCTCCTGAATGTACTCTGCCATAGCCTGAGTCTCAGGACGTGACAGGGAGTACAACCTGCTCTTGGGAAGCTTAGCATTCGGCAACAAATTAATGGCACAGTCATAGGGGCGATGGGGAGGTAGTACCTCTGCAACTTTTTTGGAGAACACGTCCGCAAAATCTGCATAACACCCTGGCAATCCTGGCAAACTTAGCTGCGAGAGCCTGACTGGAAGGCTCAAGCAACTCCTGAAACAATCAGTACCCCAACTAAGAATCTCCCCAGAGACCCAGTCAAATTGAGGTTTGTGGGCCCTTAACCAGGGTAACCCCAACACCAATGGGGCAAAAGTACAGACAGTCACATAAAAGGACAATTTTTCAGAGTGTGTGGCTCCAATAAACAAAGAAATCTGGCTAGTGCAAGAGGTAATTTTACCCTGGGATAATGGTTCCCCGTTTAACCCACAAATTTCAATTTCCGACGCCAAGGGTACTAAGGAAACAGAGTGTTTCAGGGCGAATTGGCGGTCCATAAAAACCCCGTCGGCCCCACTGTCCACAAAGGCCTCAGTCTTGACAGTTTGACCGAGGATCTTCAAGGTCACCGGAATGATAAAAGTCTTCTTGGGAAATTCTGACTTCTGGCCTGACAGGATATTTCCCATCACCCTCAGGCCCTGAAGTTTTCCGGCTTTTCTGGGCATGATACTACCACATGACCCTTATTCCCACAGTACAAACACAACCCCTGCTGTCTCCTCCGCATCTTCTCACGCGAGGAGAGGCGGGTAGCCCCAATCTGCATAGGCTCCTCGGAAAATTCCTCAGAGTCTGAGGTTCCCTTGGGAAAGAAGGAAACCTCGGTCTCCCTTTCAAGCCTACGCTCTCTCAGCCGTCTATCCACCCGGATGGATAACTGCATGAGCTGATCCAAGCTATCAGGCAAGGGATATTGTACCAGTTGGTCTTTTATCTGGTTAGAAAGACCTCTTCGGTACTGGTGTCCCAGGGCTGGGTCATTCCACTGGGTATCATGGGCCAACCTCCGAAACTCCGTACAGTAAACCTCAACTGGCCTTCGCCCTTGCTTAAGGATCGAAATCTGAGCCTCGGCTGAGGCCGTCTTGTAAGGGTCATCATACAACATGCCCAGTGCCGTAAAAAAAGCATCAACACTTTTAAGCGACGGACAGTCAGGCTGCAACCCATATGCCCAGACCTGTGGGTCTCCTTGTAGCAAGGAAATCACTATGCCCACCCGCTGAATCTCTGACCCAGAAGACTGAGGCCTAAGCTGGAAATATAGCTTGCAGCTCTCCTTGAAACAAAAGAACTGCGAGCGATCTCCAGAAAAACGATCCGGAAGATTTACTTTCGGCTCCTTAACCCCTGAAGGTGCTGCTGCTGCGGGAGCTCCACCAGCAGCCTGGGAGGTGTGCATTTTAATGGACAAATCACTAAATTGACGAGTCAGGACCTGCACCTGATCGACCACCTGTTGCAACATATTTTGAGGGGTATGCTCCATATTCCCACAAAATTTCAACAGGAGTATTGGGCTGCTGAATATGTTATGCACACCAGTGCCTGCAGGAATGTACTGGTGTCTGAACAGAGAGGGATGCAAAACAAATGAACTAACAGACAGACTGGGAAATATGACATCACGTACACAGAAAGTGATAGGGTAACAAAACCAACACAAAGTGAACAGAGAAGCCCAGAGGCTAAGAAACTGGGTGTCTCCCTAGTATTACAAATGCTAAGATGGAAAAAGCAAGATGTTGTGTTTTAATACGTAGAGAACCCGAAATGCTGTTGCTAAGGGCAACAGCAAAACCCTAAAGGGTTACCAACGGGTGTGGCAGCAAACTCCTTGGTCAGAGATGGAATAGTAGGCACAAGGAGAGTCTCCACAATCCTAATTCTCACTTGCAGGGCCCAGGTTCAGATTACTGCCACTAAACTGACACATGGACGCCCTGCACAGTGAGAGAGGATTAAGCATGCAGGTCTGAAAGTACAGCCACAAACCTGCTGGGTTCACAGAATAGCAAAAGAACCTCAGCAGGCTAAACGACTGACTCCAGTCTTACTGCTAGGTCTGGATTGGCAGAGTGTAGTACCAAATCCCCAGGCCTATTTGCAGTAAGCAATAACAAATACAAAGCTACACAGTACTGGCTAATTTTCAGGAACTGACTAACCAACAAAGATTCAGCAGCATCTGCTTAATCTGAGAAGAGGCCTTATATAGCAGGTGCTGTCCACGCCCCACTCAGACCTCACAGACTGTGAGCACAAAAACCAGCACCGGATCCCCTGCCTGTAACCACTGCACAGCAAAAGACCCGAACCGGAGTATCAGCTGCGCTCAGGTTACTCGGCTAGCACTTGTCTCCCGGTTGCCATGACGACGTGGCAGCACAGGGCAGGAGACCCTAACAGGGTTCCAGTTGCCCGGAGACTCCTCTTCCCAACAACCTGGACAGCGACAACTACATGTAGTATAAAAGGTGGAACTAAGTTGCTGCACATCCATCCCCAGTGGCAGTAGATTTTACTACCATGCCTGCTGTGTGTGTGTCTGTGGATCTGAGTGCTCAATAATTGCACCAAAGACAGAGAGAGACTCTGGTAAGTGGCTTATCATGATCATTAGGTCTGCATATGTCTGACGTACTGTATTCCATAAACAGCACTTTGGGGGCAGGCTATAGCTTGTTACCTGCTAATTCTGCATTGTTCATGGACTGGCGACAATTGCTCTACAATCGGGCATTGCAAATCCTGCAAATGCCCCTGAACCCCCTGGGAGTGGGGGGACTGCTTACTAAGTATGGCATAAATAAACTAATGTTATATGCTCTTATTAAGCTTCAGTTATGTTCTATACTTGTGTTCAGCTCTGTTTGTATAGCTACATTTATTATTTATTAATTATTATTAAAAAAAAGTCCAATTATCATTTCTTTCTATACATTTTATTATTTGCCAATGCATACAATTAGTTATTTTAGTTTCATTCATGTGATTGTTGTACCCCCTGAATCTGCCCAATGCTTCTCATTGGATGTCTAGATCAAAGACTAAAGGAAACCTCCCGTATTTCATGTGCAATTACAACTGTCCACCCTTAGATGGCAGTACCAGCCTTTTCTAATTATGTGACCCCTTCTGTTATTTTTGTTGACAACAGTACTTCATTGCTGTCAACATCTGATAGACCAGTGCACCCATTTACTGCCTTCTTTGTGTATGTGGTAGTCTATATACTGTATGTTTGGGTGGAGGGGAGCATCTCCTCTAAAAACAAACTATTACATATAGTGATGAGCGGGTTCGGTTTCTCGGAAACCGAACCCCCCCGAACTTCAGCCTTTTTACACGGGTCCGAGCCGTGCTCGGATTCTCCCGTGTGGCTCGGGTAAACCGAGCGCGCCCGAACGTCATCATCCCGCTGTCGGATTCTCGCGAGACTCGGATTCTATATAAGGAGCCGCGCGTCGCCGCCATTTTCACACGTGCATTGAGATTGATAGGGAGAGGACGTGGCTGGCGTCCGTTTACTTTATAGTAGTTAGTTATTATTATTACGTATTACACTTGATCTAATTGATTTGCTAGTGCTACTGCTTAGCTTAGTGTTGGGAGGATTGGGGAGGTTTTGCTATTTTTTTTTTATCCGTTCTCTGCCTGAACAAAAACGCTCCATACTATCTGTGCTCAGCCTCAGTGTGCTGCATGATATATGTATATCTGACTGTGCTGAGTGCTCACTGCTCACACTGCTTAATTGTGGGGGAGACTGGGGAGCAGTTATAGCAGGAGTACAGTGCACACTTTTGCTGCCAGTGACCACCAGTATACGTTTGTCTGCCTGAAAAAGTTAAACACTCCTGTGGTGTCTTTTTTTTTTATTCTATAAACGCATTCTGCTGACAGTGTCCAGCAGGTCCGTCATTCATTATATTATATAAATATTTACCTACAGTAGTGTTATATTTTTTTTTCATCTCTATCATCTTTATCATCTCTATACTAGCAGACGCAGTACGGTAGTCCACGGCTGTAGCTAGTGCTACCTCTGTGTCGTGACTACTAGTGCTCGGCCAATATTGTAAATAATATACCTCTACCTGTGTGGTGTTTTCTTTTTTCTATCTTCATTCATACTAGTCTAGTACTAGTTAGTTTAGCAGTCTGCTGACAGTGTCCAGCAGGTCCGTCATTATATAATATATATATACCTACAGTAGACAGTAGTATATATTTTTTAATTATAATTCTTTATCATCTCTATACTAGCAGACGCAGTACGGTAGTCCACGGCTGTAGCTAGTGCTACCTCTGTGTCGTGACTACTAGTGCTCGGCCAATATTGTAAATAATATACCTCTACCTGTGTGGTGTTTTCTTTTTTCTATCTTCATTCATACTAGTCTAGTACTAGTTAGTTTAGCAGTCTGCTGACAGTGTCCAGCAGGTCCGTCATTATATTATATATATATACCTACAGTAGACAGTAGTATCATATTTTTTTCAAATATAATTCTTTATCATCTCTATACTAGCAGACGCAGTACGGTAGTCCACGGCTGTAGCTAGTGCTACCTCTGTGTCGTGACTACTAGTGCTCGGCCAATATTGTAAATAATATACCTCTACCTGTGTGGTGTTTTCTTTTTTCTATCTTCATTCATACTAGTCTAGTACTAGTTAGTTTAGCAGTCTGCTGACAGTGTCCAGCAGGTCCGTCATTATATTATATATATATACCTACAGTAGACAGTAGTATCATATTTTTTTTAATTATAATTCTTTATCATCTCTATACTAGCAGACGCAGTACGGTAGTCCACGGCTGTAGCTAGTGCTACCTCTGTGTCGTGACTACTAGTGCTCGGCCAATATTGTAAATAATATACCTCTACCTGTGTGGTGTTTTCTTTTTTCTATCTTCATTCATACTAGTCTAGTACTAGTTAGTTTAGCAGTCTGCTGACAGTGTCCAGCAGGTCCGTCATTATATATATATATACCTACAGTAGACAGTAGTATTATGTTTTTTTTTATTATAATTCTTTATCATCTCTATACTAGCAGACGCAGTACGGTAGTCCACGGCTGTAGCTAGTGCTACCTCTGTGTCGTGACTACTAGTGCTCGGCCAATATTGTAAATAATATACCTCTACCTGTGTGGTGTTTTCTTTTTTCTATCTTCATTCATACTAGTCTAGTACTAGTTAGTTTAGCAGTCTGCTGACAGTGTTCAGCAGGTCCGTCATTATATATTATATATATACCTACAGTAGACAGTAGTATCATATATTTTTTTATTATATCTTTATCATCTCTATACTAGCAGACGCAGTACGGTAGTCCACGGCTGTAGCTACCTCTGTGTCGTCAGTCACTCGTCATCCATAAGTATACTATCCATCCATCTCCATTGTATACCTGAGGTGCCTTTTAGTTGTGCGCATTAAAATATGGAGAACAAAAATGTTGAAGTTCAAAAAATAGGGAAAGATCAAGATCCACTTCCACCTTGTGCTGAATCTGCTGCCACTAGTCATGGCCGAGACGATGAAATGCCATCAACGTCGTCTGCCAAGGCCGATGCCCAATGTCATAGTACAGAGCATGTAAAATCCAAAACACAAAAGATCAGTAAAAAAATGACTCAAAAATCAAAATTAAAATCGTCGGAGAAGCGTAAACTTGCCAATATGCCATTTACCACACGGAGTGGCAAGGAACGGCTGAGGCCCTGGCCTATGTTCATGGCTAGTGGTTCAGCTTCACATGAGGATGGAAGCACTCAGCCTCTCGCTAGAAAAATGAAAAGACTTAAGCTGGCAAAAGCACAGCAAAGAACTGTGCGTTCTTCGAAATCACAAATCCACAAGGAGAGTCCAATTGTGTCGGTTGCGATGCCTGACCTTGCCAACACTGGACGTGAAGAGCATGCGCCTTCCACCATTTGCACGCCCCCTGCAAGTGCTGGAAGGAGCACCCGCAGTCCAGTTCCTGATAGTCAGATTATAGATGTCAGTGTTGAAGTACACCAGGATGAGGAGGATATGGGTGTTGCTGGCGCTGGGGAGGAAATTGACAAGGAGGATTCTGATGGCGAGGTGGTTTGTTTAAGTCAGGCACCCGGTGAGACACCTGTTGTCCGTTGGAGGAATATGGCCATTGACATGCCTGGTCAAAATACAAAAAAAATCAGCTCTTCGGTGTGGAATCATTTCATCACAAATGCGGACAACAGGTGTCAAGCCGTGTGTTGCCTTTGTCAAGCTGTAATAAGTAGGGGTAAGGACGTTAACCACCTCGGAACATCCTCCCTTATACGTCACCTGCAGCGCATTCATCATAAGTCAGTGACAAGTTCAAAAACTTTGGGCGACAGCGGAAGCAGTCCACTGACCAGTAAATCCCTTCCTCTTGTAACCAAGCTCACGCAAACCACCCCACCAACTCCCTCAGTGTCAATTTCCTCCTTCCCCAGGAATGCCAATAGTCCTGCAGGCCATGTCACTGGCAATTCTGACGAGTCCTCTCCTGCCTGGGATTCCTACGATGCATCCTTGCGTGTAACGCCTACTGCTGCTGGCGCTGCTGTTGTTGCTGCTGGGAGTCGATGGTCATCCCAGAGGGGAAGTCGTAAGACCACTTTTACTACTTCCACCAAGCAATTGACTGTCCAACAGTCAGAGCCGGATTAAGGGGGAGTCACAGGGGGTACATTACCCTGGGCCCCCCTTCTGCTAGGGGCCTCACAGTTCAGTGTGCAGCTGCAGTGCAAAGCGCACCGCAAGCTGCATAAAGTCCAAAGAAAGAAGAGGGAGAGGGGTGGAATCCGAGCCGGGGGGGCGGGGCTACACGGCACTGCTTTCAGTTTCACTGCAGGCAGCATGTGAGAGGAGGGAGGAGAGAAGGCAGGAGGAGCAGCTACAGACGTGCCCACAGCCCACCCAGTGAGTGTGTGATAGTGAGGTAAGAGCGAGGGAGGAGAGGAGCACTCTACAGTATATGTATAAGTGTGTTTGTGATAGGTGTATATGTTTCTGACTGTGACAAATGTATATATGTGTATAAGTGTGTGACTATGTTTGTGAATGTATGTGTATGTGTGACTGTGTGAATGTATTTGTATAAGTGTGTAACTGTCAGTGTGTAACAGTATACATGCATGTGTATACGTGTGAGACTGTATGTATGCTTTTGTGTGTTTATATATACTGTATAAATGTGTGTGTGTGTATATATATATATATATATATATATAGTTAGTGTGTGTGTGTGTGTGTGTGTGTGTGTGTGTGTGTGTGTGTGTGTATATATATATATGTATATGAGTATGAATGCATGCATTTCCTGCCAACCATCACGTTTTGGTGGGACCGTCCTGTTTTTCGGGAACTGTCCCACCTGTGGACTGGAGAAAAGGTTATGAGGGATCGCTCCCACCTGCTGTGTGCATGATGCTGGGGGCAGTACATCGGCTGGTTAAGTGATGTGCATGCCCCCTGCGTGAAATGAATTTTTTGCGTGACGTGTGTCCGTGCTCCTTGTTTATGTACACGCAGAAGGCTTGCGCACTATGGTGGTCATTCCAAGTTGTTCGCTCACTAGCAGTTTTTAGCAGCCGTGCAAACGCTATGGGAGTGTATTTTAGCTTAGCAGAAGTGCGAACGAAAGGATCGCAGAGCGGCTACAAAATAATTTTGTGCACTTTTAGAGTAGCTCAAAACCTACTCAGCGCTTGCGATCACTTCAGACTGTTCAGTTCCTGTTTTGACGTCACAAACACGCCCTGCGTTCGCCCAGCCACGCCTGCGTTTTTCCTGGCACGCCTGTGTTTTTCTGAACACTCCCTGAAAACGGTCAGTTGACACCCAGAAACACCCACTTCATGTTAATCACTCTGCGGCCAGCAGTGCGACTGAAAGACCGCGTAGGGAACATACTGTGACCATAGCGGCATAAACGCACAGTCGGGGCTTCCGCAGCGCCGCTCAATGCATCAGCTTGGCTTGGAAGGGGTTAATGTTTTGTGGTGGGAGGAACGTGGAGAGAGGGTCCGAGGGGCTGATTGGCTGGATCATGTATAGGGGCTGGCCTGTCATACATATAGGCTGCTGACATGGTACTTCCTCCCTCTTTTCAGCTCTTCTCGTGGAACTGCTAAGTAACCCCCTTTTTATTTATCTCTTATATTGCTTACAGTATTTAATTTTCCTATCACTTTATTCCTTTTTTTATTCTCTCCCCTTATTATCTTCTATACTCTCTCTGCTGTCCCTTTATCTCCCTTCTCCTAACTATTACTATCTTCATTTTGCAGTTGGCATTCTTCTCACTTCCCCCCTCCTTTCTCCTTACATCTCTCAGGGGGGGAAATGCAGGTCTCTGTGGCTGACTGGCAAGGCGCAGCGCAGGGCTCCCCACACGGCTTATGGACTCTGATGGTGTCCAGCCGTAACGGGGAAGACCTGTTGCGCCCTCTGCGCTGGAGACTCCGGCCGCGCGCGTCCGTGTACGCCCGCCCGCTCGCACTCCCCTTCGGCACCTGTTCCCGTCTCCGTCACCGCCGCTGGCTGCGGCGCTAGACGGAGCGACGGGGGGGGACGCGCCCGTCTGAGGCGGCCTGCCAGGGACAGTGTCCTGCTGTCCCTGGATCCACTGCTCGGGGCTGCCCACTCGCACTCCCCTTCGGCACCTGTTCCCGTCTCCGTCACCGCCGCTGGCGGCGGCGCTAGACGGAGCGACGGGGGGGACGGGGACGCGCCCGTCTGAGGCGGACTGCCAGGGACAGTGTCCTGCTGTCCCTGGATCCACTGCTCGTGGCTGCTGCTGTAGGGGCTGACCACGTGGGGCCGGGAACAGTCTCCCGCCCTGCGCATCGCCCGCCCGGCCACACTTAGTAGTATAGTGGGTCCTAAGTTCAATCCCCACTATGGCTGCAATTATATTAAAGGGTGGGAAAGCCCATATTATATATTGTATCAGCAGGAGGGAGGGTGGATCGCGTAGCTGCCAGGCAGGGGTCTGGCCAGCGTGCGCGTGCCACTACCGCCATGGGGACTACAGGGGCCCATATGAGGCCTGTTAGTGCGCCCCGGGGACAAGCCCACCGGCAGGCTCCCTCCTGTGGCATGGTGGGGCCACACACCCGCTCTGCGGCTGCGGATGGGCTGCTGCCGGCGATGTCCATTGAAAAAACTGTCGGCCTGGGGCGTGCCGCGCCCGCCCACGGTGGGTCGGGCCACCTGGCCTCTCCTGCCATGGCTGGATCCGTGGTACCAGCCCCTTCCGGGTCTGCTCACAGGCCTCTTCGTACTGCAGCCAGCCGTGACAGTGTGGCCCCTACCAGTCTCATACGAGGCCGGCGTGCGACGGCGGGAGGCGTGCGTTCTGTCCCGCCCCGCGTCCGGATGCCGGCTTCCGTCGCTTCAACGGATAGCTCTCAGTCAGACGTGGAGCTGCCTCTTTCTAGTTCTGGCAATTCTCCGGTTTCTCCTCCCGGGGCTAATGCTCGGGATGAGAGGAGGTCGCGGCGCGGCCGTTCCGGTCGGGGGGTATCGTAGCGGAGCGGACGTGCCATTGTACCTCACAGTGAGGGATCATCGGAGTCCTTGCTCCCGACGGGAGGTTTGCGAAGCTCCCGTGGGGCGTGCGACTCGCGTTCTTGGTCTGATCTTAGAGCCATTTGTGCCTCTGTCGGCTGTGGCTCCCTTGTTATCCTCCGTACCCGGGGGACCGTGTCTGGCCACTTCTTCTTTGGAGGATAGCATTGCACAATTTCTTATCTCGCTCCGGGCCTCTGGCTCGACGGTCGCCCCGCCCGCCCCACTCCCGGCGGCTGCTGGTTCATGAGGGGAACATTGTCTCTCTTTTGTTTCCCCAGCCGCGGACGTTGGGCCAGGACTGTAGTCAGTCGGCGGATCCACAAGTCGGGACGGATGGAGTTCCCCCTCGTACTGGTGAGTCTTCAGTGGACCCTGACTGGTCCAAGGGGAGCGCACTTTCACCCCATAGTGGGGGTGGGGATCTAGTACTCAGTCCCGCTCATCTAGCAGCGCGTAAGGTTAACGGCAAGCGCGATAGGCGCAGGTGTCGGGGCACGGACTCTTCCCTTGCCTCCACGTCCTCAGAGGGTGTCCTCCTACGACGATGGTTGGGACAGGGTCAAGCGTCAAACACGGCGGCAGCAATGGCATTTTCCCTCTTCCGCCTCGCACGCGTCGGTGGAGTCAGACTCCGTTTACTGCGCCAACACAGCAATGTACCGTGGTCTGCGGCCCCGGGTCCGAGACTGGATCCGTAAGGGCCTATATGTCTATATTTTGCCCTTACTAGCGATGCTCGTATAGCCTTGCTTTCAGCTAAGCAAAAGGGCCGGGGCAGCGAGGACGCTTTGTGCTCCTACCAGACTTTAGTTAGATCCTGTTGATCTTTGCGGCGTGTTACTCAGAGACGCGCCCGGACGAACACATGACCATCATGCGCCATCAATTCCTGATACACGTGCTGTACCATACTTGGGGGAGTTACTACGAGGACTTCCGGCGCAAACAGCATGGGCGGCAAATCTATACCTTCGGTTAAAAGTATGTGGTATTGTGCTCGGAGCTGCCGCAGGGTTCAGTCGGTACAGCAGGAACGACGGGTTCCACGACCTGCCTCTCATTCTGCCGGCTTTTTAGGGGGTTCATGGCGGGCGGGGCATGGTTAATGCTTCGCTTTCAATCCTGCCCAATGCGGTTTGGGGTGGAGGGTGTCGTATGCGTCACTCCTGCACCAGCTGTGGCGGAGGCCACAGGATCAAGGACTGCCTCAGTACACGGCACAGGGGTAATTCCGGCCCGCAGTGCCGCGGCCCCAAGCGCTGGCCACAGACCCCACCCCAATTAGACTTCGGGCGTTCATACCCTGGCTGCGACGGTTCCCGCGGCCGGTGGACCTCCTATTCTTATACTCGGGTTTACGCACCTGGTTTCCTCTTGCCGATACATGGACTGGGAGGTCCCGGGGCTAGTACTAACTTGCATTCGGCTCGGGAGTTTCTGGGCGTGCTCCGGCAGAAGGTTGCGGCTGCATTGTCGTTGGCCGGGAGGATAGGCTTTCTCATCCATCGTTCCTGTCCTATCGGGTCATCGGTTTTGATGAGGCTATCCCTATTATCAGGTAGGGTCGTTCACCTATCTATAAGCTTGATTCGGCCATAGATGCCATTCGGTCCTTTGGTCCGGGCGGTAATGTGTGAATTGGATATCGCGTCAGCATTTCGCTCCTCCCGCTGCACCTTTTTGTCTTTCGATTTATGGGTTTTCAACTGGATGATGGCTACAACATCCATCGCTGCCTCCCCGTGGGTTTTTTCTCTCTTGTGCGCTGACTTTGCAAGGTGCAGTTCTTTCCTCCGCTGGGGTCTGCAGCAGGCGACGGGCTAGCGGGGTATGTCGCCCTACCTGGATGATTCTCTTTGCTCGTCCCACCTGGCTCTGTTCGCTGCGTCGTCTTACTATGGTTGGCCATTGGCAAGGTCCCTCAGCCTCCTTGTTTACCTCGGGATTCAGATGGATACAGTCGCTGGTCTCTGAAGGCTTTTTGGGGACAAGGTGTTGCGTCTGCCCGATGGTATCCTCTATTAGCTCGCCGCGGACAAGCTTACTCTACAACAGGCTCAATCCTTCTGTGGCCTGTTTCTTTTTGTGGGGAAGGTTATCCCCATAGGTAGAGTTTTCTGTGGGAAATTGGAACGGCCGACAGTTGGGATTGGACGCCCTCATCATTTTCTTAGTTTAGCACTCGAGGTATTTACGTATTTGGGACGGATTTCTAGTTCGTTTCACCTCCTCTCTGGAGTTTTTACGGACGCCTCTGGTGATTGCGATTCTTGCTGTTGCTGGATATTTTTCCCATACTGGGCACAGGGGCGCTCTGGCGCTATGCCCGGCGTAAAAAACAGGTGGTCTTCCTTCGCGACAATTTGGCCGTGTTTTTGCCATCATTAGGCAGGAGTTCACAGCCTTGCTGGACTGCTGGTCTTCGCCCAGATAGTCTTGCTATGCAAGGTGACCAACATTACGTTGCGAGACAAGCATGTCCCGGCTGAGCGCAACAAAATTGATGATACCCTTTCTCGCGGCGAATGGCAGTGGTTTCGGCAGTTAGCTCCTGCTGCTCTACTGCTTCTGTGTGCGGATTGGAGGATTTAGCCCACAGGTTTTGGCTCCTGCAACTTTTTACGGCTTATCTGGCCAAATTGCTACCTTCTGGAGAGGGGCCATAGTGGGTAGGACCCCTCACAAGGCAGATGGCCCATAGTTGCATTGCATTTGGGATCGCTGGGATGGTGGCAGAAGGCCGATCCCATAACATCTGGATAGCTGGCTCTCAGGGATAGTGGCAAAAGGCCGATCCCATAACATCTGGGTAGCAGGCCCTCAGGGATAGTGGCAGAAGGCCGATCCCATAACATCTGGGTAGCATGCCCTCAGGGATGGTGGCAGAAGGCCGATCCCATAACATCTGGGTAGCAGGCCCTCAGGGATGGTAGCAGAAGGCCGATCCCATAACATCTGGGTAGCAGGCCCTTAGGGATGGTGGCAGAAGGCCGATCCCAGAACATCGGGGCAGAGGGCCCTTAGGCCGATCCCAGAACATCGGGGCAGATGGCCCTCCAACATTTAGGTTATTATTTCAATTATGATTTTGAGATATTTTATTTTCCTGAGCTGTCTGCTTTCTGCTATGTGTGAAAAATATTTTCAACCGTCCCTTAGTTAGACAGGGATTTTTTTTCATCCAAGTTTAGATTAATAGGCCTTCCTTTCAGTCAATAGAGGCCGTCGACGTATGCCCCGAAGGTTTGGGGTGTAGGATTCGGCGCTCACAATACGAGGATACGGGGTTACGATATGGGATACGAGGTTCGCCTCTTCATGACGGCCTTTACGATGGCCTTCCACGGTGCGCCCAGGGTGGTGAGCTGTGGTCCGTCTCTCGGACTTCAGCCTCGCCCATGCTGGCGGCCTGCGTCGTCGTATGCCCCGACGGTTTGTGGTGTCAGATTCAGCGCTCCAGGACGGACGTGGCCGGCACGGGGCAGTGGGTTCGAATGGGTCAGGCTCGTGCGCGGGGCATTTGTCCAGTGTCCGCGATCCGGGCTTGTTCGTCCCTTCTGCCTCCAACGGCCACCGGGTGGCTCGTCCATCGGGATGGTGCCCCATTGTCCAGATATCACTCCCGGTCGGTTTTGGAGCGTTGTCTTTTGTACCCGGGTCTATCTCCGGCCGACACTGGGACTCACTCTTTCCGCATCGGCGCTGCGTCAGCAGCCGCTGCGGCGGGTTGGTCCGAAGTCGAAGTCCGGGCACTGGGTAGGTGGAGGTCTGGTGCAGTCATACGCTATATCAGGCTTTTTCCTCCCAGTGCGCCCCTTTGAGGACTAGCCGCTCGTCGCAGTTGCACTTTGCGATTGCGGGGGCCTTGAGGAATTTTTGTTTTATCGTTGGTTTTAATTACGGTTTTTGCCGGCTAACGAAGTTTTGTGTTTTTGCCTCAAGTCAAATTGGGCGACCCTTCCCCCCAAAACCCCCTCCCCATTAGGGATGCAGTTAGGTTGCCCTTCCACTACTCATACTATCTTTATTTGTTTATTAACCTGCGTCACACCCTTCTTTTGCAGGACGGCGGTTAGATCCGCACTTTATATGATTCGACGTCAGCTGTTAAAACTTATGGCTGACTGGCTGTATTGCCTGATCCTCTGGTCAGCCATCGTCCCTCGGCGGTCTTGGCCTGGAGCCTTTAACCGGGTCAATGCGGTTGTCGGTCATGCTGTCCTCCAGCATGGCGACCTGGTCTTGCCGCACGGTGGTATCTCCTTCCATGATCCGTCACAGTACTGGTATGACGGGGTGCATCTAGTCGTCGGCTGGTACGCTGATCTTCTTGGAGGTCATTTTTCACATTCTTAGGCCCCTTTAGGTAGTTTTTCTTGGGTTCCGTTGCGTTAGTCCGTGTTCTACTTTTAGGTCTCTTTCGTTTGTTTTGTTCTGCTTTTTAGGTCCCTTTAGTTAGTCTTTTCGGAGTAGGTGGCGGTGGCAGGTTGGTAACCTGGCAGTTGGCCGGTTTCTGAACGGTTACTTAATTTTAATTATCAGTTCAAGGTTAGTAAGTCTGGGTGTACTTTTAGGTAAATTTTATAGTTTCATAATTAGTTTACGGGCATCGCTTTACCAAGTGGGTCCATATAACTGGTATAAACATATGTGGATGGTGGGGCCGGTGGCCCAATTTTTACCATGTAGGGGCGGAGCTTACCTCCGTCCCTGCAACTATTGGTGGGCAGGGGTAGTGGCAGAAGGTCGACCCCTGTCCTTGGATTTTTGATTTTCGATGTCTGGGATGGAGGCAGGAGGCCGATCCCGGAACATCTGGGGCAGAAGGCTCCCTCACACATATGTTTTTATTGCTTGTTTTTCTGTATTATAACATTGATCACCCATGTTACGTTTATCATGCTTAACCGTTCTTCTCCCCGCCACCTTAGTTAGAGAGGGAAGTCTGCATTTTAGTTTTAGTATTTTAATAGGCCTTCCTCTCAGTCAGAAAATAAAAGCTGACCCCTTTCACGCCAATTACAGTTGTTGTGTCTTTATTTTATAAGATAAGTGTGCTTGAGTGGCGCGTGGATGCATCTGACTTGTGAGGTTTAAGACCGCGTAGGGAACATACTGTGACCATAGCGGCATAAACGCACAGTCGGGGCTTCCGCAGCGCCGCTCAATGCATCAGCTTGGCTTGGAAGGGGTTAATGTTTTGTGGTGGGAGGAACGTGGAGAGAGGGTCCGAGGGGCTGATTGGCTGGATCATGTATAGGGGCTGGCCTGTCATACATATAGGCTGCTGACATGGTACTTCCTCCCTCTTTTCAGCTCTTCTCGTGACCCGCCCTCCCGCCCTGGGGACTTGGTTTTGTTTTTACTTCATTTGTTCTACAGTCGGGTTCATTGTGTCGGCTTTTGGTGGCCGGTTTCTGAACGGTTACTTAATTTTAATTATCAGTTCAAGGTTAGTAAGTCTGGGTGTACTTTTAGGTAAATTTTATAGTTTCATAATTAGTTTACGGGCATCGCTTTACCAAGTGGGTCCATATAACTGGTATAAACATATGTGGATGGTGGGGCCGGTGGCCCAATTTTTACCATGTAGGGGCGGAGCTTACCTCCGTCCCTGCAACTATTGGTGGGCAGGGGTAGTGGCAGAAGGTCGACCCCTGTCCTTGGATTTTTGATTTTCGATGTCTGGGATGGAGGCAGGAGGCCGATCCCGGAACATCTGGGGCAGAAGGCTCCCTCACACATATGTTTTTATTGCTTGTTTTTCTGTATTATAACATTGATCACCCATGTTACGTTTATCATGCTTAACCGTTCTTCTCCCCGCCACCTTAGTTAGAGAGGGAAGTCTGCATTTTAGTTTTAGTATTTTAATAGGCCTTCCTCTCAGTCAGAAAATAAAAGCTGACCCCTTTCACGCCAATTACAGTTGTTGTGTCTTTATTTTATAAGATAAGTGTGCTTGAGTGGCGCGTGGATGCATCTGACTTGTGAGGTTTAAAGCTTCGCTAGACCCTGTGGAAACTACATCGGTTGTTCTAATAGTACGTCACGCGTGCGCATTGCCCCGCATGCGCAGAAGTGCCGTTTTTTTGCCTGATCTCTGCACAGCGAACGAATGCAGCTAGCGATCAACTCGGAATGACCACCTATGGCTCTTATTGAGATGTGGATGAGTAGTGGTTCATGCAGCAAAGTACCGATGTTCAGTACTTTGTGCATGGACCAGACCCGTACTGCATGTGCGCAGTACGGGTCTGTGGCGCCAGACATAAGGCGGCATCAGACTGTCAGAGATTGACAGTCTGATGCCATTTGGGGGCAGCGACGGCCTCCATTTCTCCAAACAGGCATGTCTCCGGGGACACAGTAGGCCAGGGTCTCTGTCAGAGGATGGATATTTCCTGGCCTCTTGGTAGGTATTGTGGCAGGCGGCTTGCGCAACCCCTTGGGTCACGCAGCCAGCCAATGCTTGTCGGGATTTAGGGGGTTCGGGATGTAGCCGTCGGTATTGTGACCAACTAAATCCCCATCCTTGGACATAGTTCATATCGGTAATGCAGCTGGAGGCATGACACCTACTGTGCATTTACCACATTAGTGTTATCGCTGCTGCTTTTATGTAAGCAGCAGCGATAGCTACTCCGTCCACATCTGAATGAGGGCCCCCCAGTCTTCAATGCCCCGGGCCTCCCAAAGCCTTAATCCAGCTCTGCCAACAGTCCTTTGCGAGGAAGATGAAATATCACAGCAGTCATCCTGCTGCAAAGCGGATAACTGAGGCCTTGGCATCCTGGGCGGTGAGAAACGTGGTTCCGGTATCCATCATTACTTCAGAGCCAACTATAGACTTGATTGAGGTACTGTGTCCCCGGTACCAAATACCATCTAGGTTCCATTTCTCTAGGCAGGCGATACCGAAAATTTACACAGACCTCAGAAAAAGAGTCCTCAGTGTCCTAAAAAATGCAGTTGTACCCAATGTCCACTTAACCACGGACATGTGGACAAGTGGAGCAGGGCAGACTCAGGACTATATTACTGTGACAGCCCACTGGGTAGATGTATTGACTCCCGCCGCAAGAACAGCAGCGGCGGCACCAGTAGCAGCATTTCGCAAACGCCAACTCGTTCATAGGCAGGCTACGCTTTGTATCACCGCTTTCCAGAATACGCACACAGCTGAAAACCTCTTACGGCAACTGAGGAAGATCATCGCAGAATGGCTTACCCCAATTGGACTCTCCTGTGGATTTGTGGCATCAGACAACGCCAGCAATATTGTGCGTGCATTACATCTGGGCAAATTCCAGCACGTCCCATGTTTTGCACATACCTTGAATTTGGTGGTGCAGAATTATTTAAAAAACGACAGGGGCGTGCAAGAGATGCTGTCGGTGGCCAGAAGAATTGCGGGACACTTTCGGCGTACAGGCACCGCGTACAGAAGACTGGAGCAACACCAAAAACGCCTGAACCTGCCCTGCCATCATCTGAAGCAAGAAGTGGTAACGAGGTGGAATTCAACCCTCTATATGCTTCAGAGGATGGAGGAGCAGCAAAAGGCCATTCAAGCCTATACATCTGTACCTGTCTCAAGCGCAGTGGAGAATGATTTCAACGTTGTGCAAGGTTCTGCAACCTTTTGAACTTGCCACACGTGAAGTCAGTTCAGACACTGCCAGCCTGTCTGCTTTATTTTTACACTGCAAATTAGTTTGCAGATTGAACACACCACACCCAAATCTAACTCTCTCTGCACATGTTATATCTGCCTCCCCTGCAGTGCACATGGGCCCTCATTCCGAGTTGTTCGCTCGCAAGCTGATTTTAGCAGCATTGCAAACGCTAAGCCGCTGCCTACTTAGCATAGTAGATTTGCGAATGAAAGATTAGCAGATTTGCGAATATGGGCCCTCATTCCGAGTCGTTCGCTCTGTAATTTTCTTCGCATCGCAGTGAAATTCCGCTTAGTACGCATGCGCAATATTCGCACTGCGACTGCGCCAAGTAATTTTACAATGAAGATAGTATTTTTACTCACGGCTTTTTCTTCGCTCTGGCGAACGTAGTGTGATTGACAGGAAATGGGTGTTACTGGGCGGAAACACTGCGTTTTCGGGGCGTGTGGATAAAAACGCTACCGTTTCCGGAAAAAACGCAGGAGTGGCCGGAGAAACGGGGGAGTGTCTGGGCGAACGCTGGGTGTGTTTATGACGTCAAACCAGGAACGACAAGCACTGAACTGAACGCAGATGCCGAGTAAGTCTGAAGCTACTCTGAAACTGCTAAGTAGTTTGTAATCGCAATATTGCGAATACATCGGTCGCAATTTTAAGAAGCTAAGATACACTCCCAGTAGGCGTAGGCTTAGCGTGAGCAACTCTGCTAAATTCGCCTTGCGAGCGATCAACTCGGAATGAGGGCCATGGAGACCAATGTTGTATCTGCACACACACTCTTTTTTGTCAAATGAAGGTATGAAACATAAGTTCAATATCAGACCCCTATTATGTTACTGGTAATTACCATTTACTTCGGGGGTGCAACCAACTACAGCTATACTAGATACATGGAGGAAGAGGAGAAAAAGGGCTGTATTATCGGTGCACAAGAAGAAGATCCGATCTGGTTATCGCATCCACTTATATTGTTTTTAAATTTTAAAACAATATAAGTGGATGCGATAACCAGATCGGATCTTCTTCTTGTGCACCGATAATACAGCCCTTTTTCTCCTCTTCCTCCAGATTTGCGAATAGACAGTTCTTAGCAGTTTCTGAGTAGCTCGAGACTTACTCTGCCACTGCGATCAGTTCAGTCAGTTTCGTTCCTGGTTTGACGTCACAAACACACACAGCGTTCACCCAGACACTCCCCTGTTTCTTCAGACACTCCCGCGTTTTTCCCAGAAACGGCAGCGTTTTTTCGCACACACCCATAAAACGGGCAGTTTCCGCCCAGAAACACCCACTTCCTGTCAATCACACTACGATCACCAGAACGAAGAAAAAACCTTGTAATGCCGTGAGTAAAATACCTAACTTAATAGCAAATTTACTTGGCGCAGTCGCACTGCGGACATTGCGCATCAAATGAGATAGCAGCTCTTCCAACAGACCCATGAGGTGGCTGCCCAGTGTCGTTTTTTTCTTTTCTTGGGGTGTCGCCAGTAGCCCTAATCCCCAGCTCTCCTTTCTGTTCAGCCGAACAGACAGACAGACCAATGACTTTATATATAAGATGGTACCAGCTGCAGGGCTGTATTAATGCCGTATTTGTACCAAAAACAGAAGATAGTGAATATACAACGTCACTTCATGGACCAACAGAGTATAGCTGGATGAAGTTATCTCCGTTTCTTACGTCCATCACGGCATTTTCTTTTCCTAGTTTCTGGAATTGATGTTAATTTTCCAGCGTCTAGGCTGCATCTGACAAAAGCCGGATCAAGTTTCCTCCGTTTCTTACATCCATCTTCATCATGGCATTTTCTTTTTGCAGCTTTTGGGAAAGGTGTAAATTTCCCAGCCTCCAGGCACCGTACAAGATGTGGCCTCATTAATGCAGTGTTGTAGCTGTGGGTGGGCACATCGCCGGTAAAGAGGAGCTCCACAACTGTCGCTATGGCATATACAACACAGTCTTCTGTGTCCGCCCCCTGTCTCTCCACGTCCAGGACTTCAATGTTTTCCAGGGTGTGTTTTGGAATGACAGTCCCGTAGAGGTCTAGCAGCTGTTTGCTGGCACAGGGTGTAAGCTGCCATCCACCACTGTCGGCAATTTGTATGCGTCCATTCCGAAAACAAGACACAAAGCAGTGTGAGAGATCCAGATCTGGGTGGATCTGCACAGCCGGCCCAGAAACAGCGTCGAAGGAGCCAAACTCTGCTTTTGCTGTGGCTTGCAAGCCTTGGATCTTAAATCGCTTGCGCAGTATATGCAGAGCAGCATCAGGAATGTCACCGGTCAGATCGATGCCCTGGAGGATGTCATCTCTGTCTTGATCTGTCAGTCCAAGATGTGGCAACCACATTTTCTGTAAATGTGCAAGAAAAAATAAAATAAATACATTAATAAAATGACCAGTGTTTTTACTTACTAATATTATTTAAATGCGTGGAAAAGACACAAGTATGAAAGCCAAAGCGGTAAGGTCACATGACTGCTATGGCCCGTTCCACGACTTCATGTCACTGCGCATCACATTTCAGATGGAATTGTAGCAAGTGTGTTGTGGTTCAATAAAAAAATGGTGAATGGGAAAATAATAGCCAACCGCACCAGCAAAATAAAATATCTCTAAGTACCAGAGGCGGATTGGCCATAGGGTTCACAGGGAAGATTCCCAGTGGGCCAACGCACCAGTGGGGCCTGTTTTGTTTGAGGACATGTGGTCCTTTTTATAGACATAATGAATAAGATGCTAAATAATTTGCATATATGAAAATTACTCTGCCACTTAGCCTGTGATTGCAGATGATCTAGTGTATGTTCTCTCTGACTGCTTGGCTGACATACAGTAAAATATTGAGTGAATAGTGATTGGGATACGGTTGGTGTAATAAGTAAGAAAATATATATTTCTAAAGAATGATATAGTTTCCTAAATTCTGAAGGTGTATCATATAATGTGCTCATAATATTTAATTTTATTTCTTATTAACTTCCCCCTTGGTGCTGGACATGCCCACTATCTGGAAAGTCTTGGGGGGAGGGTGCTGCTGCCATGGCCCATGGCTAGAACTTACACCTCTGGTGCTGCCCATGTGGGTCCACTAGTACAAATTTTTCCAGGGCCGCTTTTTGTTCCCAATCCGCCCCTGCTAAGCACCGACGGCCATAGCATAGTCTGCACATATCTAATGCAAAGGAATAATGTTGTAAGGTCCACCCAAAAAAAACTGTAACCAGCTGCAGGCTATGCCGGGCTTCGATGGTCCCGCTATAACAGCCCCATGTTATTAAACTATATTTTCCTATAATATTCAGGTAAAAATAAGCTTACCTTAGACTCTCGTATCCGTAATCAGCGCTAAAGTAATGAGAAAACGCGTGTATGTAGCTACACAGCTCACTCTCATCCAATAACTGATTGTCCTCTGTCATGCAGGGCCTTTTTCCTCTCACCTGAGTGACATCACAACGGCTGTCTGTAACATCATCAGCCTCCCCCTACCTGCTTTCCACCACTGAATGTGGCGATTCATGTGCTTTATTCTAACCTTATTAACCAGGGGCAGATGGGCAACAAGATCATTTATTATTTATTTCTGAACAGTTTCTTATATAGCGGAGCAAATTCCGTTGCGCTTTACAGTTGGAAACAGCAGGAGCGGATTGGCCATAAGACACTCCAGGAAGATTCCCGGTAGGCTGATGTGCCTGCGGGGCCTGTTTTGTGTGTTGACATGTGGCCGCACCCCCCACATGACAGGCAGCCCACCGCACTCATTACACTGCATTGTCCCCATTCATTCTGTTATTCCACCTCTGCAGTACAGCAACTCTGCCTGTTATACCTCTTGTGCTGCCCATGTCGGGCCACTTCTACTAAATTCTACACGGTCACTTTTAGTTCCCAATCCTCCCCTGGTCTCAGACACAACTGCAGCAAAGGACGCAAGGAAGGCCACAACTGCGTACAAACAGGCCCCATGAGGAGGGATCCCGCCCCCCTCTATAGACCCCACCCCCATTAGGGCTGCTTCCGTACATTTCCGAGGCTGGTTTTCCATCCCAATCCGCCCCTTTATTGAGTATAAAATTAGTGACCGAACTGACAAGTGTAGTGAATGAAGCCTATAATTTTATTTACCCATCTTCCACCACATGCAAAGGAGCCGCAAACTGTAAACACCACCATCACTAGCCGACATCAATGATAACGGGGTGTAGTACAGGAACAGACACATTACTGCCGGTTACCATGGGTGCTACGTGATAGGACGGGAGGGGAGTCAGTAACCAGCAGCTGGGAGACGGCCAGGATTCGGACAGTGAGATAACTGGGGAATGATGTTACCCTGAGCTGCGGTGAAAGGTCGTAGGGCCGCTGTTCAGATTACATATATATACACTGCTCAAAAAAATAAATGGAACACTTATACAACACCTCATAGATCTGAATGAATGAAATATTCTTATTAAATACTTTGTTCTTTACATAGTTGAATATTCTGACAACAAAATCACACAAAAATTATCAATGGAAATCAAATTTATTAACCCATGGAGGTCTGGATTTGGAGTCACACTCAAAATTAAAGTAGAAAAACACACTACAGGCTGATCCAACTTTGATGTAATGTCCTTAAAACAAGTCAAAATGAGGCTCAGTAGTGTGTGTGACCTTCACATGCCTGTATGACCTCCCTACAACGCCTGGGCATGCTCCTGATGAGATGGCAGATGGTCTCCTGAGGGATCTCCTCCCAGACCTGGACTAAAGCATCCGCCAACTCCTGGACAGTCTGTGGTACAATGTGGCGTTGGTGGATGTACCGAGACATAATGTCCCAGTAGTGCTCAATTGGATTTAGGTCTGGGGAACGGGTGGGCCAGTCCATAGCATCAATGCCTTCGTTTTGCAGGAACTGCTGACACACTCCAGCCACATGAGGTCTAGCATTGTCTTGCATTAGGAGGAACCCATAGACAACCGCACCAGCATATGGTCTCACAAGGGGTCTGAGGATCTCATCTCAGTACCTAATGGCAGTCAGGCTACCTCTGGCGAACACATGGAGGGCTGTGCGGCCCCCAAAGAAATGCCACCCCACACCATTACTGACCCACTGCCAAACCGGTCATGCTGGAGGATGTTGCAGGCAGCAGAACGTTCTCCTTGGCATCTCCAGACTCTGTCACATCTGTCACATGTGCTCAGTGAGAACCTGCTTTCATCTGTGAAGAGCACAGGGCGCCAGTGGCGAATTTGCCAATCTTGGTGTTCTCTGGCAAATGCCAAACGTCCTGCACGGTGTTGGGCTGTAAGCACAACCCCCACCTGTGGATGTCGGGCCCTCATACCACCCTCATGGAGTCTGTTTCTGATCGTTTGAGTAGATACATGCACATTTGTGGCTTGCTGGAGGTCATTTTGCAGGGCTCTGGCAGTGCTCCTCCTGTTCCTCCTTGCACAGAGGCGGAGGTAGCGGTCCTGCTGTTGGGTTGTTGCCCTCCTACGGTCTCCTCCACGTCTCCTGATGTACTGGCCTGTCTCCTGGTAGCGCCTCCATGCTCTGGACACTACGCTGACAGACACAGCAAACCTTCTTGCCACAGCTCGCATTGATGTGCCCTCCTGGATGAGCTGCACTACCTGAGCCACTTGTGTGGGTTGTAGACTCCATCTCATGCTACCACTAGAGTGAAAGCACCGCCAGCTTTCAAAAGTGACCAAAACATCAGCCAGAAAGCATAGGAGCTGAGAAGTGGTCTGTAGTCACCACATTGTGTTGTTTAAGTGTTCCCTTTATTTTTTTGAGCAGTGTGTGTGTGTATATATATATATATATATATATATATGTATATACGTATCCCAAGATCCGGCACTCCACGAGATCAAATTAGTAACTTTACCGGGTGCCCTCCAGAGAACATGTCAAATGGCGTGTCTCATATAAACTCCCAACGGCGGCACTCCGGACAGGTGAAATAATTTCAAATAGACTGCATTTCTTTGCAGAAATGCAGTCTATTTGAAATTATTTCACCTGTCCGGAGTGCCGCCGTTGGGAGTTTATAATATATATATATATATATATATATATATATATATATATATATATATATATATATATACTTTTTATTTATTATTCTCCATGTATGGTTTGGTTCACAATCAGTCTGTATTTTATATTATAATAAATGACGTCTTTATCACTTAAGCGGTTACTCTTTTATTTCATGTTAAGCAGCAAATTTCTATCTCGTCTTAAACTCCTTTCTAAAGATGAAGTATATTTGATTTTTGGACATTTTATATCTCTGTGTTTATCGAGTTTGTACTTTGTAGGATTTGTATATACATTTCCATGTAGAAACAAGTAGTAGCGGCATATCTGTGGCTCTCTGTTTAACACTGTATAATTTTATAGGATTTGGTGGTCTGATACACAGGGGGCAGCAGAGGCCTATTGTGGGACTACACACCCCAGCATACCCTGCAACAGTTTTACATGCCCTAATAGCAAAACTATGGCATAACATGCTGGGATGTGTAGTTCTCCAGCAGCTGGAGTCCTGCATGTTGAATTCCACTGCTCAACATTTTTCACACTCTTCTTTCTTTTTAACTCCCTTTTCTCTCTATGGGACAGATGTACTAAGCCTAAAAAAGTGATAAAGTGGAGAGTGATAAAGTACCAGCTCCTAAATGTCATTTTTCAAACACAGCACATCTAGCCCCATGTCTCTATTACCTCTAGCACCTCCCCCCCCCCACACACTTTCCCTCTCGCCCCCTTTTCATCACTCAAAACCTCTTTTTATATGCCTCAGCCCCCTCTCCAATTTCTCTGAGAATAATTATTGTCTACACCTGCCTTCTGGTGAGCAATGGCCACCTATAGACTGTAAGCAAGCAGGGCCTTCCTTCCTCTATGTCTGTTATCACCCAGTCTTGTGTTTTCCCTGTTGTTTACAATTGTTTAATGTTATCACTGTTTCCCAGGGTCTGATTGGGATGGAAAACCAGCCCAGGAAGTTTATAGAAGCAGCCCTAATGGGGTGTGGTCTGTTGAGAAGGGCGGGATGCCTCCTCATAGCATACCTCCCAACTGTCCCGATTTTCGTAGGACAGTCCCGTTTTTTTTTGGACTGTCCCGCTGTCCCACCCGCGGGCCGCAGTGTCCAGCTGTGGGGGGAGGGGGGGGCAGTTGGAAGGCTCCTGCACACGCTGCTCTGCTAAGCTTGCGCACAGCATCTATTCAGCGGAGACAGGAGGAGAGGGGGCATACCAGCAGCTCACGGAGCGCTGGGCATGCCCTCTCACTGATGAAAATGGGGGCATGGATCACGATTGCGGGTCCTCCCACAAAGCCACACCCCCTTTTCATAGGCCACGTCCCCTTCTCTGGAGCAGGTGCGGCTTCAACGCACGTGTGTCCCTCTTTCACTAAGAAGAATGTTGGGAGGTATGTCATAGGGCCTGATTGTACGCAGTTGTGGCCTTCCTTGCATCTTTTGCTGCAGTTGTGTCTGAGACCAGGGGCGGATTGGGAAGTAAAAGTGGCCCTGTAAAATGTAGTAGTGGTGGCCCGATATGGGCAACACAAGAGATATAACAGGTAGGGTTGCTGTACTGCATAGATGGAACAACAGCACGAATGAGGATAATGCAGTGTAATGAGTGCGGTGGGCTGCCTGTCATGTGGGGGTGCGGCCACATGACAACACACAAAACAGACCCCACAGACTTGTCGGCCCACCAGTAATCTTCCTGGAGAGTCCTATGGACAATCCACTCCTGCACACATACATACAGAGGCATAACTAGGGATGATGGTGTCTAGGGCATATACTAATATGGTGGCCCTTGAAAAATGTTGTGAAGTTTTATTCTTTTAAAGGGGTTACAAAAAAAAAAATACATACACTTCCCCCCGCCCCCGGTAATGAGATATTAACCCTGGAGGATTCCTTCCAGGTATAAAAGGTGTAAATCTTCACTAAACAGTCTGTACTGTAGGGGGTTGGGTGTATATACTGTACGTGTCCTATATTGACTTGAACTGTAAGGCACTGGCCCTCATTCCGAGTTGTTCACTCGCAAGCTGCTATTAGCAGCATTGCACACGCTAAGCCGCCGCCTACTGGGAGTGTATCTTAGCTTATCAAAATTGCGAACGAAAGATTCTCTAAATTGCGAATAGAAATTTCTTTGCAGTTTCTGAGTAGCTCGAGACTTACTCTGTCACTGCGATCAGTTCAGTCAGTTTCGTTCCTGGTTTGACGTCACAAACACACCCAGCGTTCGCCCAGACACTCCCCCGTTTCTCCAGCCACTCCCGCGTTTTTCCCAGAAACGGCTGCGTTTTTTCATACACACCCATAAAATGGCCAGTTTCCGCCCAGAAACACCCACTTCCTGTCAATCACATTACGATCACCAGAACGAAGAAAAAAACCTTGTAATGCCGTGAGTAAAATACCTAACTTCTTAGCAAATTTACTTGGCGCAGTCGCAGTGCGAACATTGCGCATGCGCAATTAGCGGAAAATCGCTGCGATGCGAAGAAAATTACCGAGCGAACAACTCGGAATGAGGGCCACTGTTTTCTTCTTTTACTTATTTGTTACGTACTCTGTAATTGGGCGCAGTGGATCCCTTGTGGCGCTATATAAATAAAGGATAATAATAATATATTCGCAATTGTCTAGATGCAAAATGTTGTGTTATATAATGTCAAAAAATTTATGAATACTATGGGTATAAGAAATATACATGCGATTCCCACTATGGCCATGGTGATAGGTATAGTGGGGAAATGTAATAGGGTGAGAGAACCAGGATGTGAGAGATTTTGTGAAAGTTTTTCTGTTGTTTTTTTTTTTTTTTTTAAAGTGGCGATCATTTACATGACAAGAGCAGGTTGATTTTGCTATGTAAATGATTGCCACTTTAAAAAACAGGAAAATACTCACAAAATCTCTCACATCCTGATTCTTACACCCTATTACGTCTCCCCCATAGTCTTTATTAAAGTGAATAAACTTTAATACATTAATTGTGATACTTTGCTTTGCAGACATGGCTCCTGAGAAAGATTCCATATAGTAACTCAACTTATTGAAGCAAATCCAATTTATGGAAGTGTAAACCACCAGAGTATGTCAACCAGTAGAAAAGGGTATTGGCATAAAATCAACTTGTTGAATTGGCAAAATCCTATCACCCTAACGCCAGCGTTGTGTTGGTGAAGATTAAAATAGAAAAAAAACTGTTTTCAAAAAGGAGCACAATAAAATTTTGGACTCAAAAAGATCAGGTCCAGACGCAGACAGCATCTGTACTCCTCACCTGTGGTGTAACGACCTAATGACATTTCCATGGGACCAGGAGCTGCCAAGAACATCTCTACACACCTTGGATGAAGATGACGAGGCTTGTACTGAAACCCAGGATGAGACAACAGTAAGCATCTTAAGTAAATGAGAAATTAATGTAATAGAATATACATTCTGAATAAGACCAATTTTAACAGTCTCTTTAAAAATGATTGACAGAACCTACAGGTGTCAATAATGGTGTCAGCAGTATGTAATGGAGGTCAGTCTGACTCTACACCAGTGATTTTCAACCTTTTTTTTACTCGCGGCACACCAAACAATATTTTAAAATTGCCAAGGCACACCAACAGTTCCCCACAGAAAAACAAAAATCCACACATACATTGGCCTACACAGAAATAAAAAAAATCACATTGCTCCCCACATAAATCATGTTGCTCAATACATAAGTCCTGTTGCTCCACACATAAATCATGTTGCTCCCCACATGAATTATTCACATTGTTCCCCCCATAAATCCTTATTCTCCCCCACAAAAATCCTATTGTTCCCAACAAGAGAAATAAAATAACAAATATTAGCCCCTACAGGTCAGCTGTCCTCCTCCCTGTCCCTCAGTGGCGGGGGTTGTTCATAGTGGAGTGCTGTGAATACTGAGCAGCGGGCGGGCAGGTGTGGATGTGGGTGGGCAAGGAAAGCTGTGGATGCAGGCAGAAACTGGAAGATGTGTATGCAGGCGGGTGGGCTGGCTGGGTGGTGAGAAGCGGCGGCCGTGACCTATGATATCACACCGCCGTGTCTTCAAGGCATAGGTCACGGCCAGAGCACGACTGATCCTCTAAGAAGATCCCGGGCCACCAGTTCACTCTGAAGGTGCAGGAAGCTGCTCTGGCTCCGCGGCACACCTTGCAACAGGTCGCGGCACATTAGTGTGCCGCGGCACAATGGTTGAAAAAGCCTGGTCTACACGATGAATACTTTCACCAGAGATTGGTTTATTAGCCAGGTAGAACACAGGGCGCAAATCAACACAGGGTTAATTCAGGTGGTATCCATGTGACCGGCGGTAGGGAGACCGACGGTAACATGACCTTCACCAACATCCTGCCCCCTCACTATCCCGACGGTCAGCATGCCGACCAACAGGGACTATTTCCACTCGTGGGTGTCCACGACACCCACAGAGTGGGAATACAACCCGTGGTCGCCACCAAGCCCGCAAGGGGCTTGCTGCATTCGCCCCTCCCCGCCAGGATCCCGGCGTCAGTATGCTGCCGGTATCCCAGCGTCGGTATGCTGACCGGCGGTCAGCCATACCACACCCGGTTAATTCAGCAGATACACAATACAGGAATATAGTGTAAGAATGCATCCAGGAATGGGTTTAATGCTTATGTTGCATGTTATCTGGAGGACATGCTTCTATATGTACTCAGTGGTGACAGTAGAAGGTTTGCGGTGCCTAGCAGTGGTGACACAACAGTAATAGCAGGCTCTGTAGTGTGTCAGGGAGACACTCAGGGGCACATCATTGACTCATGGAGGACAGAGAAGAATAACTTGCGGAGCAGGTGCGCAGTAGCATATTGCCTCAGAGGTCCCTGTGACGTCAATGCACTTTCATCGCTGTAGGATGGACTCCTGGGGAGCCTGTAGCTGAGCTTGCGCCATTTTCCCAGTGATTTCTGTTTGTATGTCAGCCATCGCGATACTCCAGAGGTGATAGTATAATTATATGGGTGCAGGGTGTGCGGTGTGGCCCCCCTGGACCATGGGGCCCATGTACACCACACACCCTGCACCCATTCTAGATACGCAAATTATGTTGTTTTGACAATGTATGTTGTCAGTGGTATGAAACAATGGGGCAGATATATTAAGCCTGGAGACGGCATAAGGAAGTGATAAACCAGTGATAAGTGCAAGATGATAAATGCACCAGCCAATCAGCTCCAATATGTAAATTAACAGGAGCTGATTGGCTGGTGCTTTTATCATCGTGCACTTATCCCTTCCTTTTGCCTTCTCCAGGTTACTTTAATCTGGACCAGTGTGAGTTAGAGGTCCCAGTTGAACCTGTTCACTTTGCGTTGTTTTTAGGGCTGACTCAAGCCATCTATAGCTCAGCCACTGTTTATTGAAAACCCACCTGTCCAATACTTCCATCACAATGTGTAGACACTCCTCTCTTGTAGAAGGACTTTTTATTTTGAAGTATTTTAAATGTAAAATTAAGAGTAAATGTCTAAAAATATATTTTCAGCCTTTACCAGTAACAGATCAGGAGTCCTCTCTTCAAACAACTCCCAGCATCAACCCACTTCATCCACCAGTATCCATCCTCCAACTGCATCCACCAGCAACTAAGCTTCTCAGCGCCAAGGTTCTGGTAGCTCACATAGAAGGATCAGGAGAAGATTCAGTGAGGCAGGACACAGTGATGATATCAGTGACCGTCTACTGATCAGCGACCACCAACTTTTGAATGAAAGTATAGATGAGTATGATGCAATTGGAGCAGTGACGGACTAGAGCATGTAGGGCCCACCGGGTGAATGCAGTTGTAGGGGCCCATGTTTAGGGGTGTGGCCAGTCTCCAGAGGGTGTGTGTCCAACCACCACATTGGTTTGCCTAACCATTTTGCAAGTGTTGGTCCCCTAGATAAATATATACAGTAAATACTGTAGTGCATGCAAGATAATGTACTAGATTAGTAACAGCACAGTCTGGAACCTGAGGATGGGGTGGGCCCACAGGCAGTAGGGCCCACCGGTGGTTTCCCCTGTACCCCTGTGGGCCAGTCCAACCCTGAATTGGAGTAAGTTTGGCAGCCAAATTGAGGCGGTTGGTCCAACGTTTCTGGGGTGACGCTGAACGCTAATGAATAAGGTGCTGCATACCCTCCAACATTTTACACATAAAATTTGGTACAAATTGGGGAAGTGGGTGTGGCCATGGGTAAAGGGAGCGTGGCCACGTCCCTTTTCCTATACTTTCAATGTAAGTTTGGAGAGCCAAAAATCGGTACAGACCATAAAAAAAAGGTATACAGGAAAAGATGTACAGCGCTATAAACTGGATATAGACAAGATAGTTTTTTATTATTAAAAATTATCATCTAGTTGCAACAAGTAAATGCTGATATAAAATACTAAATTAAAAATGTGTAAACAAATAGGGCAAACACAGCACAACAATTTGTTAGATGTATAACCACATGTAGAAGCCAAACACAGTCTCCTGTTTAGAATCCTTGGAAAAAATGCCACAGTCCAGGGGGTATATGTAACACTTGTAGATGTTTTTAGTCTATATGGAGTAAGATGGAGGGACCTTGAATGCTTGATTCTGGACAAATACAGTCCTATTGAAAGCTTGGTCTTGTACTCCTCTCTCGGACAGCAACAAGTTCTCCGTTTGAGATCGTTGATGGACTTCTAGGCGTATTCCAGGATAAAGGTGGTAACTGTAGTGGGAGGCCTCTTAAAACCGACGTGTTTCGCTGTGTCAACAGCTTTGTTCAAATTAACATGAAACAAGTCTCTTAAACTGCTATGATGATAGAAACTGTTCCGTATAAATATGAAGCCCCACCAATAAATTTAAAGTATTTCTATATCTTAAGAAGTATGTCCCCATCTTCCTGGGTACGTAGAACCCAATACTTGCAGATATACTTTTTTTAATAGTACTGGGTAAATCACATGAATAAGCCACACCCACCTCAGTGATCATGTCATTTTCATCACCCTGCCCCTTCTGCTTGGTGTTTAATGAGGTTGGCAGTACCTGATCATGTGACACATATCACGTCTCTGCCCACTTTGCAGCAGAAGAATGGCTGCTCTCTTGGGAGTCCAAGAGTTCTCTTCCTAATCTGAATGTTCTGCAAGTTTAGGCAACTTTAGTGCATACTTGCCTATTTTTAAATACTCCCTTCTCGTAGATTCCAGAGACAAGATAGAAGTGGGGTGTGATGGTGCATTGCATTATCGCAGCCCCCCTCCCCTCTCCCGCTGTGGCACAATTCATATAATACAGACAGTGAGACATTCATGGCGCAATTCACTGCAAATTGCGTCATCAATCCCCAGGCAATCTACTTCACTTCAGGATGCAAACACGGGGGGGTTCCAGTTGCCCGGAGACTCCCCTTCCCAACAACCTGGACAGCGACAACTACATGTAGTATAAAAGGTGGAACTAAGTTGCTGCACATCCATCCCCAGTGGCAGTAGATTTTACTACCAAGTCTGCTGTGTGTGTGTCTGTGGATCTGAGTGCTCAATAATTGCACCAAAGACAGAGAGAGACTCTGGTAAGTGGCTTATCGTGATCATTAGGTCTGCATATGTCTGACGTACTGTATTCCATAAACAGCACTTTGGGGGCAGGCTATAGCTTGTTACCTGCTAATTCTGCATTGTTCATGGACTGGCGACAATTGCTCTACAATCGGGCATTGGGAAACCCCCCGTCCAGAAATCCTGCAAATGCCCCTGAACCCCCTGGGAGTGGGGGGACTGCTTACTAAGTATGGCATAAATAAACTAATGTTATATGCTCTTATTAAGCTTCAGTTATGTTCTATACTTGTGTTCAGCTCTGTTTGTATAGCTACATTCATTATTTATTAATTATTATAAAAAAAAAGTCCAATTATCATTTCTTTCTATACATTTTATTATTTGCCAATGCATACAATTAGTTATTTTAGTTTCATTCATGTGATTGTTGTACCCCCTGAATCTGCCCAATGCTTCTCATCGGATGTCTAGATCAAAGACTAAAGGAAACCTCCCGTATTTCATGTGCAATTACAACTGTCCACCCTTAGATGGCAGTACCAGCCTTTTCTAATTATGTGACCCCTTCTGTTATTTTTGTTGACAACAGTACTTCATTGCTGTCAACATCTGATAGACCAGTGCACCCATTTACTGCCTTCTTTGTGTATGTGGTAGTCTATATACTGTATGTTTGGGTGGAGGGGAGCATCTCCTCTAAAAACAAACTATTACATATAGTGATGAGCGGGTTCGGTTTCTCGGAAACCGAACCCCCCCGAACTTCAGCCTTTTTACACGGGTCCGAGCCGTGCTCGGATTCTCCCGTGTGGCTCGGGTAAACCGAGCGCGCCCGAACGTCATCATCCCGCTGTCGGATTCTCGCGAGACTCAGATTCTATATAAGGAGCCGCGCGTCGCCGCCATTTTCACACGTGCATTGAGATTGATAGGGAGAGGACGTGGCTGGCGTCCTCTCCGTTTACTTTATAGTAGTTAGTTATTATTATTACGTATTACACTTGATCTAATTGATTTGCTAGTGCTACTGCTTAGCTTAGTGTTGGGAGGATTGGGGAGGTTTTGCTATATTTTTTTTATCCGTTCTCTGCCTGAACAAAAACGCTCCATACTATCTGTGCTCAGCCTCAGTGTGCTGCATGATATATGTATATCTGACTGTGCTGAGTGCTCACTGCTCACACTGCTTAATTGTGGGGGAGACTGGGGAGCAGTTATAGCAGGAGTACAGTGCACACTTTTGCTGCCAGTGACCACCAGTATACGTTTGTCTGCCTGAAAAAGTTAAATACTCCAGTGGTGTCTTTTTTTTTATTCTATAAACGCATTCTGCTGACAGTGTCCAGCAGGTCCGTCATTCATTATATTATATAAATATTTACCTACAGTAGTGTTATATATTTTTTTCATCTCTATCATCTTTATCATCTCTATACTAGCAGACGCAGTACGGTAGTCCACGGCTGTAGCTAGTGCTACCTCTGTGTCGTGACTACTAGTGCTCGGCCAATATTGTAAATAATATACCTCTACCTGTGTGGTGTTTTCTTTTTTCTATCTTCATTCATACTAGTCTAGTACTAGTTAGTTTAGCAGTCTGCTGACAGTGTCCACCAGGTCCGTCATTATATAATATATATATACCTACAGTAGACAGTAGTATATTTTTTTTAATTATAATTCTTTATCATCTCTATACTAGCGGACGCAGTACGGTAGTCCACGGCTGTAGCTAGTGCTACCTCTGTGTCGTGACAACTAGTGCTCGGCCAATATTGTAAATAATATACCTCTACCTGTGTGGTGTTTTCTTTTTTCTATCTTCATTCATACTAGTCTAGTACTAGTTAGTTTAGCAGTCTGCTGACAGTGTCCAGCAGGTCCGTCATTATATATATATATACCTACAGTAGACAGTAGTATTATGTTTTTTTTTTATTATAATTCTTTATCATCTCTATACTAGCAGACGCAGTACGGTAGTCCACGGCTGTAGCTAGTGCTACCTCTGTGTCGTGACTACTAGTGCTCGGCCAATATTGTAAATAATATACCTCTACCTGTGTGGTGTTTTCTTTTTTCTATCTTCATTCATACTAGTCTAGTACTAGTTAGTTTAGCAGTCTGCTGACAGTGTCCAGCAGGTCCGTCATTATATTATATATATATACCTACAGTAGACAGTAGTATCATATTTTTTTTAAATATAATTCTTTATCATCTCTATACTAGCAGACGCAGTACGGTAGTCCACGGCTGTAGCTAGTGCTACCTCTGTGTCGTGACTACTAGTGCTCGGCCAATATTGTAAATAATATACCTCTACCTGTGTGGTGTTTTCTTTTTTTCTATCTTCATTCATACTAGTCTAGTACTAGTTAGTTTAGCAGTCTGCTGACAGTGTCCAGCAGGTCCGTCATTATATTATATATATATACCTACAGTAGACAGTAGTATCATATTTTTTAAATTATAATTCTTTATCATCTCTATACTAGCAGACGCAGTACGGTAGTCCACGGCTGTAGCTAGTGCTACCTCTGTGTCGTGACTACTAGTGCTCGGCCAATATTGTAAATAATATACCTCTACCTGTGTGGTGTTTTCTTTTTTCTATCTTCATTCATACTAGTCTAGTACTAGTTAGTTTAGCAGTCTGCTGACAGTGTCCAGCAGGTCCGTCATTATATTATATATATATACCTACAGTAGACAGTAGTATCATATTTTTTTTAATTATAATTCTTTATCATCTCTATACTAGCAGACGCAGTACGATAGTCCATGGCTGTAGCTAGTGCTACCTCTGTGTCGTGACTACTAGTGCTCGGCCAATATTGTAAATAATATACCTCTACCTGTGTGGTGTTTTCTTTTTTCTATCTTCATTCATACTAGTCTAGTACTAGTTAGTTTAGCAGTCTGCTGACAGTGTCCAGCAGGTCCGTCATTATATTATATATATATACCTACAGTAGACAGTAGTATCATATTTTTTTTAATTATAATTCTTTATCATCTCTATACTAGCAGACGCAGTATGGTAGTCCACGGCTGTAGCTAGTGCTACCTCTGTGTCATGACTACTAGTGCTCGGCCAATATTGTAAATAATATACCTCTACCTGTGTGGTGTTTTCTTTTTTCTATCTTCATTCATACTAGTCTAGTACTAGTTAGTTTAGCAGTCTGCTGACAGTGTCCAGCAGGTCCGTCATTATATTATATATATATACCTACAGTAGACAGTAGTATCATATTTTTTTAATTATAATTCTTTATCATCTCTATACTAGCAGACGCAGTACGGTAGTCCACGGCTGTAGCTAGTGCTACCTCTGTGTCGTGACTACTAGTGCTCGGCCAATATTGTAAATAATATACCTCTACCTGTGTGGTGTTTTCTTTTTTCTATCTTCATTCATACTAGTCTAGTACTAGTTAGTTTAGCAGTCTGCTGACAGTGTCCAGCAGGTCCGTCATTATATTATATATATATATACCTACAGTAGACAGTAGTATCATATTTTTTTTAATTATAATTCTTTATCATCTCTATACTAGCAGACGCAGTACGGTAGTCCACGGCTGTAGCTAGTGCTACCTCTGTGTCGTGACTACAAGTGCTCGGCCAATATTGTAAATAATATACCTCTACCTGTGTGGTCTAAAATAAAATTGTCGGAGGAGAAGCGTAAACTTGCCAATATGCCATTTACCACACGGAGTGGCAAGGAACGGCTGAGGCCCTGGCCTATGTTCATGGCTAGTGGTTCAGCTTCACATGAGGATGGAAGCACTCAGCCTCTCGCTAGAAAAATGAAAAGACTCAAGCTGGCAAAAGCACAGCAAAGAACTGTGCATTCTTCGAAATCACAAATCCACAAGGAGAGTCCAATTGTGTCGGTTGCGATGCCTGACCTTGCCAACACTGGACGTGAAGAGCATGTGCCTTCCACCATTTGCACGCCCCCTGCAAGTGCTGGAAGGAGCACCTGCAGTCCAGTTCCTGATAGTCAGATTGAAGATGTCAGTGTTGAAGTACACCAGGATGATGAGGATATGGGTGTTGCTGGCGCTGGGGAGGAAATTGACAAGGAGGATTCTGATGGCGAGGTGGTTTGTTTAAGTCAGGCACCCGGTGAGACACCTGTTGTCCGTTGGAGGAATATGGCCATTGACATGCCTGGTCAAAATACAAAAAAAAATCAGCTCTTCGGTGTGGAATTATTTCATCACAAATGCGGACAACAGGTGTCAAGCCGTGTGTTGCCTTTGTCAAGCTGTAATAAGTAGGGGTAAGGACGTTAACCACCTCGGAACATCCTCCCTTATACGTCACCTGCAGCGCATTCATCATAAGTCAGTGACAAGTTCAAAAACTTTGGGCGACAGCGGAAGCAGTCCACTGACCAGTAAATCCCTTCCTCTTGTAACCAAGCTCACACAAACCACCCCACCAACTCCCTCAGTGGCAATTTCCTCCTTCCCCAGGAATGCCAATAGTCCTGCAGGCCATGTCACTGGCAATTCTGACGAGTCCTCTCCTGCCTGGGATTCCTCCGATGCATCCTTGCGTGTAACGCCTACTGCTGCTGGCGCTGCTGTTGTTGCTGCTGGGAGTCGATGGTCATCCCAGAGGGGAAGTCGTAAGACCACTTTTACTACTTCCACCAAGCAATTGACTGTCCAACATTCCTTTGCGAGGAAGATGAAATATCACAGCAGTCATCCTGCTGCAAAGCGGATAACTGAGGCCTTGGCATCCTGGGCAGTGAGAAACGTGGTTCCGGTATCCATCATTACTTCAGAGCCAACCATAGACTTGATTGAGGTACTGTGTCCCCGGTACCAAATACCATCTAGGTTCCATTTCTCTAGGCAGGCGATACCGAAAATTTACACAGACCTCAGAAAAAGAGTCCTCAGTGTCCTAAAAAATGCAGTTGTACCCAATGTCCACTTAACCACGGACATGTGGACAAGTGGAGCAGGGCAGACTCAGGACTATATGACTGTGACAGCCCACTGGGTAGATGTATTGACTCCCGCCGCAAGAACAGCAGCGGCGGCACCAGTAGCAGCATCTCGCAAACGCCAACTCGTTCATAGGCAGGCTACGCTTTGTATCACCGCTTTCCAGAATACGCACACAGCTGAAAACCTCTTACGGCAACTGAGGAAGATCATCGCAGAATGGCTTACCCCAATTGGACTCTCCTGTGGATTTGTGGCATCTGACAACGCCAGCAATATTGTGCGTGCATTACATCTGGGCAAATTCCAGCACGTCCCATGTTTTGCACATACCTTGAATTTGGTGGTGCAGAATTATTTAAAAAACGACAGGGGCGTGCAAGAGATGCTGTCGGTGGCCAGAAGAATTGCGGGACACTTTCGGCGTACAGGCACCGCGTACAGAAGACTGGAGCAACACCAAAAACGCCTGAACCTGCCCTGCCATCATCTGAAGCAAGAAGTGGTAACGAGGTGGAATTCAACCCTCTATATGCTTCAGAGGATGGAGGAGCAGCAAAAGGCCATTCAAGCCTATACATCTGTACCTGTCTCAAGCGCAGTGGAGAATGATTTCAACGTTGTGCAAGGTTCTGCAACCTTTTGAACTTGCCACACGTGAAGTCAGTTCAGACACTGCCAGCCTGTCTGCTTTATTTTTACACTGCAAATTAGATTGCAGATTGAACACACCACACCCAAATCTAACTCTCTCTGCACATGTTATATCTGCCTCCCCTGCAGTGCACATGGGCCCTCATTCCGAGTTGTTCGCTCGCAAGCTGATTTTAGCAGCATTGCAAACGCTAAGCCGCTGCCTACTTAGCATAGTAGATTTGCGAATGAAAGATTAGCAGATTTGCGAATAGACAGTTCTTAGCAGTTTCTGAGTAGCTCGAGACTTACTCTGCCACTGCGATCAGTTCAGTCAGTTTCGTTCCTGGTTTGACGTCACAAACACACACAGCGTTCACCCAGACACTCCCCCGTTTCTTCAGACACTCCCGCGTTTTTCCCAGAAACGGCAGCGTTTTTTCGCACACACCCATAAAACGGCCAGTTTCCGCCCAGAAACACCCACTTCCTGTCAATCACACTACGATCACCAGAACGAAGAAAAAACCTTGTAATGCCGTGAGTAAAATACCTAACTTAATAGCAAATTTACTTGGCGCAGTCGCACTGCGGACATTGCGCATCAAATGAGATAGCAGCTCTTCCAACAGACCCATGAGGTGGCTGCCCAGTGTCGTTTTTTTTTTTCTTGGGGTGTCGCCAGTAGCCCTAATCCCCAGCTCTCCTTTCTGTTCAGCCGAACAGACAGACAGACCAATGACTTTATATATAAGATGGTACCAGCTGCAGGGCGGTATTAATGCCGTATATGTACCAAAAACAGAAGATAGTGAATATACAACGTCACTTCATGGACCAACAGATGAAGTTATCTCCGTTTCTTACGTCCATCACGGCATTTTCTTTTCCTAGTTTCTGGAATTGATGTTAATTTTCCAGCGTCTAGGCTGCATCTGACAAACGCCGGATCAAGTTTCCTCCGTTTCTTACATCCATCTTCATCATGGCATTTTCTTTTTGCAGCTTTTGGGAAAGGTGTAAATTTCCCAGTCTCCAGGCACCGTACAAGATGTGGCCTCATTAATGCAGTGTTGTAGCTGTGGGTGGGCACATCGCCGGTAAAGAGGAGCTCCACAACTGTCGCTATGGCATATACAACACAGTCTTCTGTGTCCGCCCCCTGTCTCTCCACGTCCAGGACTTCGATGTTTTCCAGGGTGTCTTTTGGAATGACAGTCCCGTAGAGGTCTAGCAGCTGTTTGCTGGCACAGGGGGTAAGCTGCCATCCACCACTGTCGGCAATTTGTATGCGTCCATTCCGAAAACAAGACACAAAGCAGTGTGAGTGATCCAGATCTGGGTGGATCTGCACAGCCGGCCCAGAAACAGCGTCGAAGGAGCCAAACTCTGCTTTTGCTGTGGCTTGCAAGCCTTGGATCTTAAATCGCTTGCGCAGTATATGCAGAGCAGCATCAGGAATGTCACCGGTCAGATCGATGCCCTGGAGGATGTCATCTCTGTCTTGATCTGTCAGTCCAAGATGTGGCAACCACATTTTCTGTAAATGTGCAAGAAAAAATAAAATAAATACATTAATAAAATGACCGGTGTTTTTACTTACTAATATTATTTAAATGCGTGGAAAAGACACAAGTATGAAAGCCAAAGTGGTAAGGTCACATGACTGCTATGGCCCATTCCACGCCTTCATGTCACTGCGCATCACATTTCAGATGGAATTGTAGCAAGTGTGTTGTGGTTCAATAAAGAAATGATGAATGGGAAAATAATAGCCAACCACACCAGCAAAATAAAATATCTCTAAGTACCAGAGGCGGATTGGCCATAGGGTTCACAGGGAAGATTCCCAGTGGGCCAACGCACCAGTGGGGCCTGTTTTGTTTGAGTACATGTGGTCCTTTTTATAGACATAATGAATAAGATGCTAAATAATTTGCATATATGAAAATTACTCTGCCACTTAGCCTGTGATTGCAGATGATCTAGTGTATGTTCTCTCTGACTGCTTGGCTGACATACAGTAAAATATTGAGTGAATAGTGATTGGGATACGGTTGGTGTAATAAGCAAGAAAATATATCTTTCTAAAGAATTATATAGTTTCCTAAATTCTGAAGGTGTATCATATAATGTGCTCATAATATTTAATTTTATTTCTTATTAACTTCCCCCTTGATGCTGGACATGCCCACTATCTGGAAAGTCTTGGGGGGAGGGTGTGCTGCCATGGCCCATGACTAGACCTTACATCTGGTGCTGCCCATGTGGGTCCACTAGTACAAATTTTTCCAGGGCCGCTTTTTGTTCCCAATCCGCCCCTGCTAAGCACCGACAGCCATAGCATAGTCTGCACATATCTAATGCAAGGGAATAATGTTGTAAGGTCCACCCCAAAAAAACTGCAACCAGCTGCAGGCTATGCCGGTCTTCGATGGTCCCGCTATTACAGCTAGAGATGAGCACCTGAAATTTTTCGGGTTTTGTGTTTTGGTTTTGGGTTCGGTTCCGCGGCCGTGTTTTGGGTTCGACCGCGTTTTGGCAAAACCTCACCGAAATTTTTTTGTCGGATTCGGGTGTGTTTTGGATTCGGGTGTTTTTTTTAAAAAACACTAAAAAACAGCTTAAATCATAGAATTTGGGGGTCATTTTGATCCCATATTATTATTAACCTCAAAAACCATAATTTCCACTCATTTTCAGTCTATTCTGAATACCTCACACCTCACAATATTATTTTTAGTCCTAAAATTTGCACCAAGGTCGCTGGATGACTAAGCTAAGCGACACTAGTGGCCGACACAAACACCTGGCCCATCTAGGAGTGGCACTGCAGTGTCACGCAGGATGTCCCTTCCAAAAAACCCTCCCCAATCAGCACATGACGCAAAGAAAAAAAGAGGCGCAATGAGGTAGCTGACTGTGTGAGTAAGATAAGCGACCCTAGTGGCCGACACAAACACCGGGCCCATTTAGGAGTGGCACTGCAGTGTCACGCAGGATGTCCCTTCCAAAAAACCCTCCCCAATCAGCACATGACGCAAAGAAAAAAAGAGGCGCAATGAGGTAGCTGACTGTGTGAGTAAGATTAGCGACCCTAGTGGCCGACACAAACACCGGGCCCATTTAGGAGTGGCACTGCAGTGTCACGCAGGATGTCCCTTCCAAAAAACCCTCCCCAATCAGCACATGACGCAAAGAAAAAAAGAGGCGCAATGAGGTAGCTGACTGTGTGAGTAAGATTAGCGACCCTAGTGGCCGACACAAACACCGGGCCCATTTAGGAGTGGCACTGCAGTGTCACGCAGTATGTCCCTTCCAAAAAACCCTCCCCAATCAGCACATGACGCAAAGAAAAAAAGAGGCGCAATGAGGTAGCTGACTGTGTGAGTAAGATTAGCGACCCTAGTGGCCGACACAAACACCGGGCCCATTTAGGAGTGGCACTGCAGTGTCACGCAGGATGTCCCTTCCAAAAAACCCTCCCCAATCAGCACATGACGCAAAGAAAAAAAGAGGCGCAATGAGGTAGCTGACTGTGTGAGTAAGATTAGCGACCCTAGTGGCCGACACAAACACCGGGCCCATTTAGGAGTGGCACTGCAGTGTCACGCAGGATGTCCCTTCCAAAAAACCCTCCCCAATCAGCACATGACGCAAAGAAAAAAAGAGGCGCAATGAGGTAGCTGACTGTGTGAGTAAGATTAGCGACCCTAGTGGCCGACACAAACACCGGGCCCATTTAGGAGTGGCACTGCAGTGTCACGCAGGATGTCCCTTCCAAAAAACCCTCCCCAAACAGCACATGACGCAAAGAAAAATAAAAGAAAAAAGAGGTGCAAGATGGAATTGTCCTTGGGCCCTCCCACCCACCCTTATGTTGTATAAACAAAACAGGACATGCACACTTTAACCAACCCATCATTTCAGTGACAGGGTCTGCCACACGACTGTGACTGATATGACGGGTTGGTTTGGACCCCCCCCAAAAAAGAAGCAATTAATCTCTCCTTGCACAAACTGGCTCTACAGAGGCAAGATGTCCACCTCATCATCACCCTCTGATATATCACCGTGTACATCCCCCTCCTCACAGATTATCAATTCGTCCCCACTGGAATCCACCATCTCAGCTCCCTGTGTACTTTGTGGAGGCAATTGCTGCTGGTCAATGTCTCCGCGGAGGAATTGATTATAATTCATTTTAATGAACATCATCTTCTCCACATTTTCTGGATGTAACCTCGTACGCCGATTGCTGACAAGGTGAGCGGCGGCACTAAACACTCTTTCGGAGTACACACTTGTGGGAGGGCAACTTAGGTAGAATAAAGCCAGTTTGTGCAATGGCCTCCAAATTGCCTCTTTTTCCTGCCAGTATAAGTATGGACTGTGTGACGTGCCTACTTGGATGCGGTCACTCATATAATCCTCCACCATTCTTTCAATGGTGAGAGAATCATATGCAGTGACAGTAGACGACATGTCCGTAATCGTTGTCAGGTCCTTCAGTCCGGACCAGATGTCAGCATCAGCAGTCGCTCCAGACTGCCCTGCATCACCGCCAGCGGGTGGGCTCGGAATTCTGAGCCTTTTCCTCGCACCCCCAGTTGCGGGAGAATGTGAAGGAGGAGATGTTGACAGGTCGCGTTCCGCTTGACTTGACAATTTTCTCACCAGCAGGTCTTTCAACCCCAGCAGACTTGTGTCTGCCGGAAAGAGAGATCCAAGGTAGGCTTTAAATCTAGGATCGAGCACGGTGGCCAAAATGTAGTGCTCTGATTTCAACAGATTGACCACCCGTGAATCCTTGTTAAGCGAATTAAGGGCTCCATCCACAAGTCCCACATGCCTAGCGGAATCGCTCCGTGTTAGCTCCTCCTTCAATGTCTCCAGCTTCTTCTGCAAAAGCCTGATGAGGGGAATGACCTGACTCAGGCTGGCAGTGTCTGAACTGACTTCACGTGTGGCAAGTTCAAAGGGCATCAGAACCTTGCACAACTTTGAAATCATTCTCCACTGCGCTTGAGACAGGTGCATTCCACCTCCTATATCGTGCTCAATTGTATAGGCTTGAATGGCCTTTTGCTGCTCCTCCAACCTCTGAAGCATATAGAGGGTTGAATTCCACCTCGTTACCACTTCTTGCTTCAGATGATGGCAGGGCAGGTTCAGTAGTTTTTGGTGGTGCTCCAGTCTTCTGTACGTGGTGCCTGTACGCCGAAAGTGTCCCGCAATTTTTCTGGCCACCGACAGCATCTCTTGCACGCCCCTGTCGTTTTTTAAATAATTCTGCACCACCAAATTCAAGGTATGTGCAAAACATGGGACGTGCTGGAATTTGCCCATATTTAATGCACACACAATATTGCTGGCGTTGTCCGATGCCACAAATCCACAGGAGAGTCCAATTGGGGTAAGCCATTCCGCGATGATCTTCCTCAGTTGCCGTAAGAGGTTTTCAGCTGTGTGCGTATTCTGGAAACCGGTGATACAAAGCGTAGCCTGCCTAGGAAAGAGTTGGCGCTTGCGAGATGCTGCTACTGGTGCCGTCGCTGCTGTTCTTGCGGCGGGAGTCCATACATCTACCCAGTGGGCTGTCACAGTCATATAGTCCTGACCCTGCCCTGCTCCACTTGTCCACATGTCCGTGGTTAAGTGGACATTGGGTACAACTGCATTTTTTAGGACACTGGTGAGTCTTTTTCTGAGGTCCGTGTACATTCTCGGTATCGCCTGCCTAGAGAAGTGGAACCTAGATGGTATTTGGTAACGGGGGCACACTGCCTCAATAAATTGTCTAGTTCCCTGTGAACTAACGGCGGATACCGGACGCACGTCTAACACCAACATAGTTGTCAAGGCCTCAGTTATCCGCTTTGCAGCAGGATGACTGCTGTGATATTTCATCTTCCTCGCAAAGGACTGTTGAACAGTCAATTGCTTACTGGAAGTAGTACAAGTGGGCTTACGACTTCCCCTCTGGGATGACCATCGACTCCCAGCAGCAACAACAGCAGCGCCAGCAGCAGTAGGCGTTACACGCAAGGATGCATCGGAGGAATCCCAGGCAGGAGAGGACTCGTCAGAATTGCCAGTGACATTGCCTGCAGGACTATTGGCATTCCTGGGGAAGGAGGAAATTGACACTGAGGGAGTTGGTGGGGTGGTTTGCGTGAGCTTGGTTACAAGAGGAAGGGATTTACTGGTCAGTGGACTGCTTCCGCTGTCACCCAAAGTTTTTGAACTTGTCACTGACTTATGATGAATGCGCTGCAGGTGACGTATAAGGGAGGATGTTCCGAGGTGGTTAACGTCCTTACCCCTACTTATTACAGCTTGACAAAGGGAACACACGGCTTGACACCTGTTGTCCGCATTTCTGTTGAAATAGTTCCACACCGAAGAGCTGATTTTTTTGGTATTTTCACCAGGCATGTCAACGGCCATATTCCTCCCACGGACAACAGGTGTCTCCCCGGGTGCCTGACTTAAACAAACCACCTCACCATCAGAATCCTCCTGGTCAATTTCCTCCCCAGCGCCAGCAACACCCATATCCTCCTCATCCTGGTGTACTTCAACACTGACATCTTCAATCTGACTATCAGGAACTGGACTGCGGGTGCTCCTTCCAGCACTTGCAGGGGGCGTGCAAATGGTGGAAGGCGCATGCTCTTCACGTCCAGTGTTGGGAAGGTCAGGCATCGCAACCGACACAATTGGACTCTCCTTGTGGATTTGGGATTTCGAAGAACGCACAGTTCTTTGCGGTGCTACTGCTTTTGCCAGCTTGAGTCTTTTCATTTTTCTAGCGAGAGGCTGAGTGCCTCCATCCTCATGTGAAGCTGAACCACTAGCCATGAACATAGGCCAGGGCCTCAGCCGTTCCTTGCCACTCCGTGTGGTAAATGGCATATTGGCAAGTTTACGCTTCTCCTCCGACAATTTTATTTTAGGTTTTGGAGTCCTTTTTTTACTGATATTTGGTGTTTTGGATTTGACATGCTCTGTACTATGACATTGGGCATCGGCCTTGGCAGACGACGTTGCTGGCATTTCATCGTCTCGGCCATGACTAGTGGCAGCAGCTTCAGCACGAGGTGGAAGTGGATCTTGATCTTTCCCTAATTTTGGAACCTCAACATTTTTGTTCTCCATATTTTAATAGGCACAACTAAAAGGCACCTCAGGTAAACAATGGAGATGGATGGATACTAGTATACAATTATGGACGGACTGCCGAGTGCCGACACAGAGGTAGCTACAGCCGTGAACTACCGTACTGTGTCTGCTGCTAATATAGACTGGTTGATAAAGAGATGTCGTAGTATGTATGAAGAAGAAAGAAAAAAAAACCACGGTTAGGTGGTATACAATTATGGACGGACTGCCGAGTGCCGACACAGAGGTAGCCACAGCCGTGAACTACCGTACTGTACTGTGTCTGCTGCTAATATAGACTGGTTGATAAAGAGATGTCGTAGTATGTATGTATGAAGAAGAAAGAAAAAAAAACCACGGGTAGGTGGTATACAATTATGGACGGACTGCCGAGTGCCGACACAGAGGTAGCCACAGCCGTGAACTACCGTACTGTACTGTGTCTGCTGCTAATATAGACTGGTTGATAAAGAGATGTAGTAGTATGTATGTATGAAGAAGAAAGAAAAAAAAACCACGGGTAGGTGGTATACAATTATGGACGGACTGCCGAGTGCCGACACAGAGGTAGCCACAGCCGTGAACTACCGTACTGTACTGTGTCTGCTGCTAATATAGACTGGTTGATAAAGAGATGTCGTAGTATGTATGTATGAAGAAGAAAGAAAAAAAAACCACGGTTAGGTGGTATACAATTATGGACGGACTGCCGAGTGCCGACACAGAGGTAGCCACAGCCGTGAACTACCGTACTGTACTGTGTCTGCTGCTAATATAGACTGGTTGATAAAGAGATGTAGTAGTATGTATGTATAAAGAAGAAAGAAAAAAAAACCACGGGTAGGTGGTATACAATTATGGATGGACTGCCGAGTGCCGACACAGAGGTAGCTACAGCCGTGAACTACCGTACTGTGTCTGCTGCGACTGGATGATAAATAATGATATAAAAAATATATATATATCACTACTGCAGCCGGACAGGTATATATATTATATAATGACGGACCTGCTGGACACTGTCTGTCAGCAGAATGAGTTTTTTATAGAATAAAAAAAAAAAACACCACACAAGTGAAGTCACACGACGAGTGTTTAACTTTTTCAGGCAATCACAATATAGTATACTACTAACTATACTGGTGGTCAGTGTGGTCAGGTCACTGGTCAGTCACACTGGCAGTGGCACTCCTGCAGCAAAAGTGTGCACTGTTTAATTTTAATATAATATGTACCCCTGGCTCCTGCTATAACCTATAACTGGCACTGCAGTGCTCCCCAGTCTCCCCCACAATTATAAGCTGTGTGAGCTGAGCACAGTCAGATATATAATATATACATAGATGATGCAGCACACTGGGCTGAGCAGTGCACACAGATATGGTATGTGACTGTCTTGTACTCCTGGCTCCTGCTATAACCTATAACTGGCACTGCAGTGCTCCCCAGTCTCCCCCACAATTATAAGCTGTGTGAGCTGAGCACAGTCAGATATATAATATATACATAGATGATGCAGGCATGCAGCACACTGGGCTGAGCAGTGCACACAGATATGGTATGTGACTGAGTCACTGTGTGTACCGTTTTTTTCAGGCAGAGAACGGATATATTAAATAAAACAACTGCACTGCTGGTGGTCACTGTGGTCAGTCACTAAACTCTGCACTCTCTTCTACAGTATCAGCCTCAGGTCAATCTCTCTCTCTCTCTCCTAATCTAAATGGAGAGGACGCCAGCCACGTCCTCTCCCTATCAATCTCAATGCACGTGTGAAAATGGCGGCGACGCGCGGCTCCTTATATAGAATCCGAGTCTCGCGAGAATCCGACAGCGTCATGATGACGTTCGGGCGCGCTCGGGTTAACCGAGCAAGGCGGGAAGATCCGAGTCGCTCGGACCCGTGAAAAAAAACATGAAGTTCGTGCGGGTTCGGATTCAGAGAAACCGAACCCGCTCATCTCTAATTACAGCCCCATGTTATTAAACTATATTTTCCTATAATATTCAGGTAAAAATAAGCTTACCTTAGACTCTCGTATCCGTAATCAGCGCTAAAGTAATGAGAAAACGCGTGTATGTAGCTACACAGCTCACTCTCATCCAATAACTGATTGTCCTCTGTCATGCAGGGCCTTTTTCCTCTCACCTGAGTGACATCACAACAGCTGTCTGTAACATCATCAGCCTCACCCTGCCTGCTTTCCACCACTGAATGTGGCGATTCATGTGCTTTATTCTAACCTTTATTAACCAGGGGCAGATGGGCAACAAGATCATTTATTATTTATTTCTTAACAGTTTCTTATATAGCGCAGCAAATTCCGTTGCGCTTTACAGTTGGAAACAGCAGGAGCGGATTGGCCATAAGACTCTCCAGGAAGATTCCTGGTAGGCTGATGTGCCTGCGGGGCCTGTTATGTGTGTTGACATGTGGCCGCACCCCCCACATGACAGGCAGCCCACCACACTCATTACACTGCATGGTCCCCATTCATTCTGTTATTCCACCTCTGCGGTACATCAGCCCTGCCTGTTATACCTCTTGTGCTGCCCATGTCGGGCCACTTCTACTAAATTCTACAGGGCCACTTTTAGTTCCCAATCCTCCCCTGGTCTCAGACACAACTGCAGCAAAGGACGCAAGGAAGGCCACAACTGCGTACAAACAGGCCCCATGAGGAGGGATCCCGCCCCCCTCTATAGACCCCACCCCCATTAGGGCTGCTTCCGTAAATTTCCGAGGCTGGTTTTCCATCCCAATCCGCCCCTTTATTGAGTATAAAATTAGTGACCGAACTGACAAGTGTAGTGAATGAAGCCTATAATTTTATTTACCCATCTTCCACCACATGCAAAGGAGCCGCAAACTGTAAACACCACCATCACTAGCCGACATCACAGATAACGGGGTGTAGTACAGGAACAGACACATTACTGCCGGTTACCATGGGTGCTACGTGATAGGACGGGAGGGGAGTCAGTAACCAGCAGCTGGGAGACGGCCAGGATTCGGACAGTGAGATAACTGGGGAATGATGTTACCCTGAGCTGCGGTGAAAGGTCGTAGGGCCGCTGTTCAGATTACATATATATACACTGCTCAAAAAAATAAATGGAACACTTATACAACACCTCATAGATCTGAATGAATGAAATATTCTTATTAAATACTTTGTTCTTTACATAGTTGAATATTCTGACAACAAAATCACACAAAAATTATCAATGGAAATCAAATTTATTAACCCATGGAGGTCTGGATTTGGAGTCACACTCAAAATTAAAGTAGAAAAACACACTACAGGCTGATCCAACTTTGATGTAATGTCCTTAAAACAAGTCAAAATGAGGCTCAGTAGTGTGTGTGACCTTCACATGCCTGTATGACCTCCCTACAACGCCTGGGCATGCTCCTGATGAGATGGCAGATGGTCACCTGAGGGATCTCCTCCCAGACCTGGACTAAAGCATCCGCCAACTCCTGGACAGTCTGTGGTGCAATGTGGCATTGGTGGATGGAGCGAGACATGATGTCCCAGATGTGCTCAATTGGATTCAGGTCTGGGGAACGGGTGGGCCAGTCCATAGCATCAATGCCTTCGTCTTGCAGGAACTGCTGACACACTCCAGCCACATGAGGTCTAGCATTGTCTTGCATTAGGAGGAACCCATAGACAACCGCACCAGCATATGGTCTCACAAGTGGTCTGAGGATCTCATCTCAGTACCTAATGGCAGTCAGGCTACCTCTGGCGAACACATGGAGGGCTGTGCGGCCCCCAAAGAAATGCCACCCCACACCATTACTGACCCACTGCCAAACCGGTCATGCTGGAGGATGTTGCAGGCAGCAGAACGTTCTCCTTGGCATCTCCAGACTCTGTCACATCTGTCACATGTGCTCAGTGAGAACCTGCTTTCATCTGTGAAGAGCACAGGGCGCCAGTGGAGAATTTGCCAATCTTGGTGATCTCTGGCAAATGCCAAACGTCCTGCCCGGTGTTGGGCTGTAAGCCTCATGGAGTCTGTTTCTGATTGTTTGAGTAGACACATGCACATTTGTGGCTTGCTGGAGGTCATTTTGCAGGGCTCTGGCAGTGCTCCTCCTGTTCCTCCTTGCACAAAGGCGGAGGTAGCGGTCCTGTTGCTGGGTTGTTGCCCTCCTACGGCCTCCTCCACGTCTCCTGATGTACTGGCCTGTCTCCTGGTAGCGCCTCCATGCTCTGGACACTACGTTGACAGACACAGCAAACCTTCTTGCCACAGCTCGCATTGATGTGCCCTCCTGGATGAGCTGCACTACCTGAGCCACTTGTGTGGGTTGTAGACTCCGTGTCATGCTACCACTAGAGTGAAAGCACCGCCAGCTTTCAAAAGTGACCAAAACATCAGCCAGAAAGCATAGGAGCTGAGAAGTGGTCTGTGGTCACCACATTGTGTTGTTTAAGTGTTCCCTTTATTTTTTTGAGCAGTGTGTGTGTATATATATATATATATATATATATATATATATATATATACTTTTTATTTATTATCCTCCATGTATGGTTTGGTTCACAATCAGTCTGTATTTTATATTATAATAAATGACGTGTTTATCACTTAAGCGGTTTCTCTTTTATTTCATGTTAAGCAGCAAATTTCTATCTCGTCTTAAACTCCTTTCTAAAGATGAAGTATATTTGATTTTTGCACATTTTATGTCTCTGTGTTTATCGAGTTTGTACTTTGTAGGATTTGTATATACATCTCGATGTAGAAACAAGTAGTAGCGGCATATCTGTGGCTCTCTGTTTAACACGGTATCATTGTATAGGATTTGGTGGTCTGATACACAGGGGGCAGCAGAGGCCTATTGTGGGACTACACACCTCAGCATACCCTGCAACAGTTTTACATGCCCTAATAGCAAAACTATGGCATAACATGCTGGGATGTGTAGTTCTCCAGCAGCTGGAGTCCTGCATGTTGAATTTCACTGCTCAACATTTTTCACACTCTTCTTTCTTTTTAACTCCCTTTTCTCTCTATGGGCCAGATGTACTAAGCCTAAAAAAAGTGATAAAGTGGAGAGTGATAAAGTACCAGCCAATCAGCTCCTAAATGTCATTTTTCAAACACAGCACATCCAGCCCTATGTCTCTATTACCCCTAGCACCCCTCCCCCCACTTTCCCTCTCGCCCCCTTTTTATCACTCAAAACCTCTTTTTTATATGTCTCAGCCCCCTCCCCAATTTCTCAGAGAATAATTATTGTATACACCCGCCTTCTGGTGAGCAATGGCCACCTATAGACTGTAAGCGAGCAGGGCCTTCCTTCCTCTATGTCTGTTATCACCCAGTCTTGTGTTTTCCCTGTTGTTTACAATTGTTTAATGTTATCACTGTTTCCCAGGGTCTGATTGGGATGGAAAACCAGCCCAGGAAGTTTATAGAAGCATCCCTAATGGGGGTGTGGTCTGTTGAGAAGGGCGGGATGCCTCCTCATAGCATACCTCCCAACTGTCCCGATTTTCGCGGGACAGTCCCGTTTTTTTGGGACTGTCCCGCTGTCCCACCCGCGGGCTGCAGTGTCCAGCGGTGGGGGGAGGGGGGGGCAGTTGGGAGGCTCCTGCACTCGCTGCTCTGCTAAACATGCGCACAGCATCTATTCAGCGGAGACAGGAGGAGAGGAGAGGGGGCATACCAGCAGCTCACGGAGCGCTGGGCATGCCCTCTCACTGATGAAAATGGGGGCATGGATCGCGATTGCGGGTCCTCCCACAAAGCCACACCCCCTTTTCATAGGCCACGTCCCCTTCTCTGGAGCACGTGCGGCTTCAACGCACGCGTATTCCTCTTCCACTAAGAAGAATGTTGGGAGGTATGTCATAGGGCCTGATTGTACGCAGTTGTGGCCTTCCTTGCATCTTTTGCTGCAGTTGTGTCTGAGACCAGGGGCAGATTGGGAAGTAAAAGTGGCCCTGTAAAATGTAGTAGTGGTGGCCCGATATGGGCAACACAAGAGATATAACAGGTAGGGTTGCTGTACTGCATAGATGGAACAACAGCACGGATGAGGATAATGCAGTGTAATGAGTGCGGTGGGCTGCCTGTCATGTGGGGGTGCGGCCACATGACACCACACAAAACAGACCCCACAGACTTGTCGGCCCACCAGTAATCTTCCTGGAGAGTCCTATGGACAATCCACTCCTGCACACATACATACAGAGGCATAACTAGGGATGATGGTGTCTAGGGCATATACTAATATGGTGGCCCTTGAAAAATGTTGTGAAGTTTTATTCTTTTAAAGGGGTTACAAAAAAAAAAATACATACACTTCCCCCCGCCCCCGGTAATGAGATATTAACCCTGGAGGATTCCTTCCAGGTATAAAAGGTGTAAATCTTCACTAAACAGTCTGTACTGTAGGGGGTTGGGTGTATATACTGTACGTGTCCTATATTGACTTGAACTGTAAGGCACTGGCCCTCATTCCGAGTTGTTCACTCGCAAGCTGCTATTAGCAGCATTGCACACGCTAAGCCGCCGCCTACTGGGAGTGTATCTTAGCTTATCAAAATTGCGAACGAAAGATTCTCTAAATTGCGAATAGAAATTTCTTTGCAGTTTCTGAGTAGCTCGAGACTTACTCTGTCACTGCGATCAGTTCAGTCAGTTTCGTTCCTGGTTTGACGTCACAAACACACCCAGCGTTCGCCCAGACACTCCCCCGTTTCTCCAGCCACTCCCGCGTTTTTCCCAGAAACGGCTGCGTTTTTTCACACACACCCATAAAATGGCCAGTTTCCGCCCAGAAACACCCACTTCCTGTCAATCACATTACGATCACCAGAACGAAGAAAAAAACCTTGTAATGCCGTGAGTAAAATACCTAACTTCTTAGCAAATTTACTTGGCGCAGTCGCAGTGCGAACATTGCGCATGCGCAATTAGCGGAAAATCGCTGCGATGCGAAGAAAATGACCAAGCGAACAACTCGGAATGAGGGCCACTGTTTTCTTCTTTTACTTATTTGTTACGTACTCTGTAATTGGGCGCAGTGGATCCCTTGTGGCGCTATATAAATAAAGGATAATAATAATAATAATATATTCGCAATTGTCTAGATGCAAAATGTTGTGTTATATAATGTCAAAAAATTTATGAATACTATGGGTATAAGAAATATACATGCGATTCCCACTATGGCCATGGTGATAGGTATAGTGGGGAAATGTAATAGGGTGAGAGAACCAGGATGTGAGAGATTTTGTGAAAGTTTTTCTGTTGTTTTGGTTTTTTTTTAAAAGTGGCGATCATTTACATGACAAGAGCAGGTTGATTTTGCTATGTAAATGATTGCCACTTTAAAAAACAGGAAAATACTCACAAAATCTCTCACATCCTGATTCTTACACCCTATTACGTCTCCCCCATAGTCTTTATTAAAGTGAATAAACTTTAATACATTAATTGTGATACTTTGCTTTGCAGACATGGCTCCTGAGAAAGATTCCATATAGTAACTCAACTTATTGAAGCAAATCCAATTTATGGAAGTGTAAACCACCAGAGTATGTCAACCAGTAGAAAAGGGTATTGGCATAAAATCAACTTGTTGAATTGGCAAAATCCTATCACCCTAACGCCAGCGTTGTGTTGGTGAAGATTAAAATAGAAAAAAAACTGTTTTCAAAAAGGAGCACAATAAAATTTTGGACTCAAAAAGATCAGGTCCAGACGCAGACAGCATCTGTACTCCTCACCTGTGGTGTAACGACCTAATGACATTTCCATGGGACCAGGAGCTGCCAAGAACATCTCTACACACCTTGGATGAAGATGACGAGGCTTGTACTGAAACCCAGGATGAGACAACAGTAAGCATCTTAAGTAAATGAGAAATTAATGTAATAGAATATACATTCTGAATAAGACCAATTTTAACAGTCTCTTTAAAAATGATTGACAGAACCTACAGGTGTCAATAATGGTGTCAGCAGTATGTAATGGAGGTCAGTCTGACTCTACACCAGTGATTTTCAACCTTTTTTTTACTCGCGGCACACCAAACAATATTTTAAAATTGCCAAGGCACACCAACAGTTCCCCACAGAAAAACAAAAATCCACACATACATTGGCCTACACAGAAATAAAAAAATCACATTGCTCCCCACATAAATCATGTTGCTCAATACATAAGTCCTATTGCTCCACACATAAATCATGTTGCTCCCCACATGAATTATTCACATTGTTCCCCCCATAAATCCTTATTCTCCCCCACAAAAATCCTATTGTTCCCAACAAGAGAAATAAAATAACAAATATTAGCCCCTACAGGTCAGCTGTCCTCCTCCCTGTCCCTCAGTGGCGGGGGTTGTTCATAGTGGAGTGCTGTGAATACTGAGCAGCGGGCGGGCAGGTGTGGATGTGGGTGGGCAAGGAAAGCTGTGGATGCAGGCAGAAACTGGAAGATGTGTATGCAGGCGGGTGGGCTGGCTGGGTGGTGAGAAGCGGCGGCCGTGACCTATGATATCACACCGCCGTGTCTTCAAGGCATAGGTCACGGCCAGAGCACGACTGATCCTCTAAGAAGATCCCGGGCCACCAGTTCACTCTGAAGGTGCAGGAAGCTGCTCTGGCTCCGCGGCACACCTTGCAACAGGTCGCGGCACACTAGTGTGCCGCGGCACAATGGTTGAAAAAGCCTGGTCTACACGATGAATACCTTCACCAGAGATTGGTTTATTAGCCAGGTAGAACACAGGGCGCAAATCAACACAGGGTTAATTCAGGTGGTATCCATGTGACCGGCGGTAGGGAGACCGACGGTAACATGACCTTCACCAACATCCTGCCCCCTCACTATCCCGACGGTCAGCATGCCGACCAACAGGGACTATTTCCACTCGTGGGTGTCCACGACACCCACAGAGTGGGAATACAACCCGTGGTCGCCACCAAGCCCGCAAGGGGCTTGCTGCATTCGCCCCTCCCCGCCAGGATCCCGGCGTCAGTATGCTGCCGGTATCCCAGCGTCGGTATGCTGACCGGCGGTCAGCCATACCACACCCGGTTAATTCAGCAGATACACAATACAGGAATATAGTGTAAGACGTGCATCCAGGAATGGGTTTAATGCTAATGTTGCATGTTATCTGGAGGACATGCTTCTATATGTACTCAGTGGTGACAGTAGAAGGTTTGCGGTGCCTAGCAGTGGTGACACAACAGTAATAGCAGGCTCTGTAGTGTGTCAGGGAGACACTCAGGGGCACATCATTGACTCATGGAGGACAGAGAAGAATAACTTGCGGAGCAGGTGCGCAGTAGCATATTGCCTCAGAGGTCCCTGTGACGTCAATGCACTTTCATCGCTGTAGGATGGACTCCTGGGGAGCCTGTAGCTGAGCTTGCGCCATTTTCCCAGTGATTTCTGTTTGTATGTCAGCCATCGCGATACTCCAGAGGTGATAGTATAATTATATGGGTGCAGGGTGTGCGGTGTGGCCACCCTGGACCATGGGGCCCATGTACACCACACACCCTGCACCCATTCTAGATACGCAAATTATGTTGTTTTGACAATGTATGTTGTCAGTGGTATGAAACAATGGGGCAGATATATTAAGCCTGGAGACGGCATAAGGAAGTGATAAACCAGTGATAAGTGCAAGATGATAAATGCACCAGCCAATCAGCTCCAATATGTAAATTAACAGGAGCTGATTGGCTGGTGCTTTTATCATCGTGCACTTATCCCTTCCTTTTGCCTTCTCCAGGTTACTTTAATCTGCCCCAGTGTGAGTTAGAGGTCCCAGTTGAACCTGTTCACTTTGCGTTGTTTTTAGGGCTGACTCAAGCCATCTATAGCTCAGCCACAGTTTATTGAAAACCCACCTGTCCAATACTTCCATCACAATGTGTAGACACTCCTCTCTTGTAGAAGGACTTTTTATTTTGAAGTATTTTAAATGTAAAATTAAGAGTAAATGTCTAAAAATATATTTTCAGCCTTTACCAGTAACAGATCAGGAGTCCTCTCTTCAAACAACTCCCAGCATCAACCCACTTCATCCACCAGTATCCATCCTCCAACTGCATCCACCAGCAACTAAGCTTCTCAGCGCCAAGGTTCTGGTAGCTCACATAGAAGGATCAGGAGAAGATTCAGTGAGGCAGGACACAGTGATGATATCAGTGACCGTCTACTGAACAGCGACCACCAACTTTTGAATGAAAGTATAGATGAGTATGATGCAATTGGAGCAGTGACGGACTAGGGCATGTAGGGCCCACCGGGTGAATGCAGTTGTAGGGGCCCATGTTTAGGGGTGTGGCCAGTCTCCAGAGGGTGTGTGTCCAACCACCACATTGGTTTGCCTAACCATTTTGCAAGTGTTGGTCCCCTAGATAAATATATACAGTAAATACTGTAGTGCATGCAAGATAATGTACTAGATTAGTAACAGCACAGTCTGGAACCTGAGGATGGGGTGGGCCCACAGGCAGTAGGGCCCACCGGTGGTTTCCCCTGTACCCCTGTGGGCCAGTCCAACCCTGAATTGGAGTAAGTTTGGCAGCCAAATTGAGGCGGTTGGTCCAACGTTTCTGGGGTGATGCTGAACGCTAATGAATAAGGTGCTGCATACCCTCCAACATTTTACACATAAAATTTGGTACAAATTGGGGAAGTGGGTGTGGCCATGGGTAAAGGGAGCGTGGCCACGTCCCTTTTCCTATACTTTCAATGTAAGTTTGGAGAGCCAAAAATCGGTACAGACCATAAAAAAAAGGTATACAGGAAAAGATGTACAGCGCTATAAACTGGATATAGACAAGATAGTTTTTTATTATTAAAAATTATCATCTAGTTGCAACAAGTAAATGCTGATATAAAATACTAAATTAAAAATGTGTAAACAATTAGGGCAAACACAGCACAACAATTTGTTAGATGTATTACCACATGTGGAAGCCAAACACAGTCTCCTGTTTAGAATCCTTGGAAAAAATGCCACAGTCCAGGGGGTATATGTAACACTTGTAGATGTTTTTAGTTCATATGGAGTAAGATGGAGGGACCTTGAATGCTTGATTCTGGACAAATACAGTCCTATTGAAAGCTTGGTCTTGTACTCCTCTCTCGGACAGCAACAAGTTCTCCGTTTGAGATCGTTGATGGACTTCTAGGCGTATTCCAGGATAAAAGTGGTAACTGTAGTGGGAGGCCTCTTAAAACCGACGCGTTTCACTGTGTCAACAGCTTTGTTCAAATTAACATGAAACAAGTCTCTTAAACTGCTATGATGATAGAAACTGTTCCGTATAAATATGAAGCCCCACCAATAAATTTAAAGTATTTCTATATCTTAAGAAGTATGTCCCCATCTTCCTGGGTACGTAGAACCCAATACTTGCAGATATACTTTTTTTAATAGTACTGGGTAAATCACATGAATAAGCCACACCCACCTCAGTGATCATGTCATTTTCATCACCCTGCCCCTTCTGCTTGGTGTTTAATGAGGTTGGCAGTACCTGATCATGTGACACATATCACGTCTCTGCCCACTTTGCAGCAGAAGAATGGCTGCTCTCTTGGGAGTCCAAGAGTTCTCTTCCTAATCTGAATGTTCTGCAAGTTTAGGCAACTTTAGTGCATACTTGCCTATTTTTAAATACTCCCTTCTCGTAGATTCCAGAGACAAGATAGAAGTGGGGTGTGATGGTGCATTGCATTATCGCAGCCCCCCTCCCCTCTCCCGCTGTGGCACAATTCATATAATACAGACAGTGAGACATTCATGGCGCAATTCACTGCAAATTGCGTCATCAATCCCCAGGCAATCTACTTCACTTCAGGATGCAAACACGGGGGGGTTCCAGTTGCCCGGAGACTCCCCTTCCCAACAACCTGGACAGCGACAACTACATGTAGTATAAAAGGTGGAACTAAGTTGCTGCACATCCATCCCCAGTGGCAGTAGATTTTACTACCAAGCCTGCTGTGTGTGTGTCTGTGGATCTGAGTGCTCAATAATTGCATCAAAGACAGAGAGAGACTCTGGTAAGTGGCTTATCGTGATCATTAGGTCTGCATATGTCTGACGTACTGTATTCCATAAACAGCACTTTGGGGGCAGGCTATAGCTTGTTACCTGCTAATTCTGCATTGTTCATGGACTGGCGACAATTGCTCTACAATCGGGCATTGGGAAACCCCCCGTCCAGAAATCCTGCAAATGCCCCTGAACCCCCTGGGAGTGGGGGGACTGCTTACTAAGTATGGCATAAATAAACTAATGTTATATGCTCTTATTAAGCTTCAGTTATGTTCTATACTTGTGTTCAGCTCTGTTTGTATAGCTACATTTATTATTTATTAATTATTATTAAAAAAAAGTCCAATTATCATTTCTTTCTATACATTTTATTATTTGCCAATGCATACAATTAGTTATTTTAGTTTCATTCATGTGATTGTTGTACCCCCTGAATCTGCCCAATGCTTCTCATTGGATGTCTAGATCAAAGACTAAAGGAAACCTCCCGTATTTCATGTGCAATTACAACTGTCCACCCTTAGATGGCAGTACCAGCCTTTTCTAATTATGTGACCCCTTCTGTTATTTTTGTTGACAACAGTACTTCATTGCTGTCAACATCTGATAGACCAGTGCACCCATTTACTGCCTTCTTTGTGTATGTGGTAGTCTATATACTGTATGTTTGGGTGGAGGGGAGCATCTCCTCTAAAAACAAACTATTACATATAGTGATGAGCGGGTTCGGTTTCTCGGAAACCGAACCCCCCCGAACTTCAGCCTTTTTACACGGGTCCGAGCCGTGCTCGGATTCTCCCGTGTGGCTCGGGTAAACCGAGCGCGCCCGAACGTCATCATCCCGCTGTCGGATTCTCGCGAGACTCGGATTCTATATAAAGAGCCGCGCGTCGCCGCCATTTTCACACGTGCATTGAGATTGACAGGGAGAGGACGTGGCTGGCGTCCTCTCCGTTTACTTTATAGTAGTTAGTTATTATTATTACTACGTATTACACTTGATCTAATTGATTTGCTAGTGCTACTGCTTAGCTTAGTGTTGGGAGGATTGGGGAGGTTTTGCTATTTTTTTTTTATCCGTTCTCTGCCTGAACAAAAACGCTCCATACTATCTGTGCTCAGCCTCAGTGTGCTGCATGATATATGTATATCTGACTGTGCTGAGTGCTCACTGCTCACACTGCTTAATTGTGGGGGAGACTGGGGAGCAGTTATAGCAGGAGTACAGTGCACACTTTTGCTGCCAGTGACCACCAGTATACGTTTGTCTGCCTGAAAAAGTTAAACACTCCTGTGGTGTCTTTTTTTTAAATTCTATAAACGCATTCTGCTGACAGTGTCCAGCAGGTCCGTCATTCATTATATTATATAAATATTTACCTACAGTAGTGTTATATTTTTTTTTCATCTCTATCATCTTTATCATCTCTATACTAGCAGACGCAGTACGGTAGTCCACGGCTGTAGCTAGTGCTACCTCTGTGTCGTGACTACTAGTGCTCGGCCAATATTGTAAATAATATACCTCTACCTGTGTGGTGTTTTCTTTTTTCTATCTTCATTCATACTAGTCTAGTACTAGTTAGTTTAGCAGTCTGCTGACAGTGTCCAGCAGGTCCGTCATTATATAATATATATATACCTACAGTAGACAGTAGTATATTTTTTTTAATTATAATTCTTTATCATCTCTATACTAGCAGACGCAGTACGGTAGTCCACGGCTGTAGCTAGTGCTACCTCTGTGTCGTGACTACTAGTGCTCGGCCAATATTGTAAATAATATACCTCTACCTGTGTGGTGTTTTCTTTTTTCTATCTTCATTCATACTAGTCTAGTACTAGTTAGTTTAGCAGTCTGCTGACAGTGTCCAGCAGGTCCGTCATTATATTATATATATATACCTACAGTAGACAGTAGTATCATATTTTTTTTAAATATAATTCTTTATCATCTCTATACTAGCAGACGCAGTACGGTAGTCCACGGCTGTAGCTAGTGCTACCTCTGTGTCGTGACTACTAGTGCTCGGCCAATATTGTAAATAATATACCTCTACCTGTGTGGTGTTTTCTTTTTTCTATCTTCATTCATACTAGTCTAGTACTAGTTAGTTTAGCAGTCTGCTGACAGTGTCCAGCAGGTCCGTCATTATATTATATATATATACCTACAGTAGACAGTAGTATCATATTTTTTTTAATTATAATTCTTTATCATCTCTATACTAGCAGACGCAGTACGGTAGTCCACGGCTGTAGCTAGTGCTACCTCTGTGTCGTGACTACTAGTGCTCGGCCAATATTGTAAATAATATACCTCTACCTGTGTGGTGTTTTCTTTTTTCTATCTTCATTCATACTAGTCTAGTACTAGTTAGTTTAGCAGTCTGCTGACAGTGTCCAGCAGGTCCGTCATTATTTATATATATATATATATACCTACAGTAGACAGTAGTATTATGTTTTTTTTATTATAATTCTTTATCATCTCTATACTAGCAGACGCAGTACGGTAGTCCACGGCTGTAGCTAGTGCTACCTCTGTGTTGTGACTACTAGTGCTCGGCCAATATTGTAAATAATATACCTCTACCTGTGTGGTGTTTTCTTTTTTCTATCTTCATTCATACTAGTCTAGTACTAGTTAGTTTAGCAGTCTGCTGACAGTGTCCAGCAGGTCCGTCATTATATATTATATATATACCTACAGTAGACAGTAGTATCATATATTTTTTTATTATATCTTTATCATCTCTATACTAGCAGACGCAGTACGGTAGTCCACGGCTGTAGCTACCTCTGTGTCGTCAGTCACTCGTCATCCATAAGTATACTATCCATCCATCTCCATTGTATACCTGAGGTGCCTTTTAGTTGTGCGCATTAAAATATGGAGAACAAAAATGTTGAAGTTCAAAAAATAGGGAAAGATCAAGATCCACTTCCACCTTGTGCTGAATCTGCTGCCACTAGTCATGGCCGAGACGATGAAATGCCATCAACGTCGTCTGCCAAGGCCGATGCCCAATGTCATAGTACAGAGCATGTAAAATCCAAAACACAAAAGATCAGTAAAAAAATGACTCAAAAATCAAAATTAAAATCGTCGGAGAAGCGTAAACTTGCCAATATGCCATTTACCACACGGAGTGGCAAGGAACGGCTGAGGCCCTGGCCTATGTTCATGGCTAGTGGTTCAGCTTCACATGAGGATGGAAGCACTCAGCCTCTCGCTAGAAAAATGAAAAGACTTAAGCTGGCAAAAGCACAGCAAAGAACTGTGCGTTCTTCGAAATCACAAATCCACAAGGAGAGTCCAATTGTGTCGGTTGCGATGCCTGACCTTGCCAACACTGGACGTGAAGAGCATGCGCCTTCCACCATTTGCACGCCCCCTGCAAGTGCTGGAAGGAGCACCCGCAGTCCAGTTCCTGATAGTCAGATTATAGATGTCAGTGTTGAAGTACACCAGGATGAGGAGGATATGGGTGTTGCTGGCGCTGGGGAGGAAATTGACAAGGAGGATTCTGATGGCGAGGTGGTTTGTTTAAGTCAGGCACCCGGTGAGACATCTGTTGTCCGTTGGAGGAATATAACCATTGACATGCCTGGTCAAAATACAAAAAAAAATCAGCTCTTCGGTGTGGAATTATTTCATCACAAATGCGGACAACAGGTGTCAAGCCGTGTGTTGCCTTTGTCAAGCTGTAATAAGTAGGGGTAAGGACGTTAACCACCTCGGAACATCCTCCCTTATACGTCACCTGCAGCGCATTCATCATAAGTCAGTGACAAGTTCAAAAACTTTGGGCGACAGCGGAAGCAGTCCACTGACCAGTAAATCCCTTCCTCTTGTAACCAAGCTCACACAAACCACCCCACCAACTCCCTCAGTGTCAATTTCCTCCTTCCCCAGGAATGCCAATAGTCCTGCAGGCCATGTTACTGGCAATTCTGACGAGTCCTCTCCTGCCTGGGATTCCTCCGATGCATCCTTGCGTGTAATGCCTACTGCTGCTGGCGCTGCTGTTGTTGCTGCTGGGAGTCGATGGTCATCCCAGAGGGGAAGTCGTAAGACCACTTTTACTACTTCCACCAAGCAATTGACTGTCCAACAGTCAGAGCCGGATTAAGGGGGAGTCACAGGGGGTACATTACCCTGGGCCCCCCTTCTGCTAGGGGCCTCACAGTTCAGTGTGCAGCTGCAGTGCAAAGCGCACCGCAAGCTGCATAAAGTCCAAAGAAAGAAGAGGGAGAGGGCAGAGGGGTGGAATCCGAGCCGGGGGGCGGGGCTACACGGCACTGCTTTCAGTTTCACTGCAGGCAGCATGTGAGAGGAGGGAGGAGAGAAGGCAGGAGGAGCAGCTACAGACGTGCCCACAGCCCACCCAGTCAGTGTGTGATAGTGAGGTAAGAGCGAGGGAGGAGAGGAGCACTCTACAGTATATGTATAAGTGTGTTTGTGATAGGTGTATATGTTTCTGACTGTGACAAATGTATATATGTGTATAAGTGTGTGACTATGTTTGTGAATGTATGTGTATGTGTGACTGTGTGAATGTATTTGTATAAGTGTGTAACTGTCAGTGTGTAACAGTATACATGCATGTGTATACGTGTGAGACTGTATGTATGCTTTTGTGTGTTTATATATACTGTATAAATGTGTGTGTGTGTGTATATATATATATATATATATATATATATATAGTTAGTGTGTGTGTGTGTGTGTGTGTGTGTGTGTGTGTATATATGTATATGAGTATGAATGCATGCATTTCCTGCCAACCATCACGTTTTGGTGGGACCGTCCTGTTTTTCGGGAACTGTCCCACCTGTGGACTGGAGAAAAGGTTATGAGGGATCGCTCCTACCTGCTGTGTGCATGATGCTGGGGGCAGTACATCGGCTGGTTAAGTGATGTGCATGCCCCCTGCATGAAATGAATTTTTTGCGTGACGTGTGTCCGTGCTCCTTGTTTATGTACACGCAGAAGGCTTGCGCACTATGGTGGTCATTCCAAGTTGTTCGCTCACTAGCAGTTTTTAGCAGCCGTGCAAACGCTATGGGAGTGTATTTTAGCTTAGCAGAAGTGCGAACGAAAGGATCGCAGAGCGGCTACAAAATAATTTTGTGCACTTTTAGAGTAGCTCAAAACCTACTCAGCGCTTGCGATCACTTCAGACTGTTCAGTTCCTGTTTTGACGTCACAAACACGCCCTGCGTTCGCCCAGCCACGCCTGCGTTTTTCCTGGCACGCCTGTGTTTTTCTGAACACTCCCTGAAAACGGTCAGTTGACACCCAGAAATGCCCACTTCATGTCAATCACTCTGCGGCCAGCAGTGCGACTGAAAAGCTTCGCTAGACCCTGTGGAAACTACATCGGTTGTTCTAATAGTACGTCACGCGTGCGCATTGCCCCGCATGCGCAGAAGTGCCGTTTTTTTGCCTGATCTCTGCACAGCGAACGAATGCAGCTAGCGATCAACTCGGAATGACCACCTATGGCTCTTATTGAGATGTGGATGAGTAGTGGTTCATGCAGCAAAGTACCGATGTTCAGTACTTTGTGCATGGACCAGACCCGTACTGCATGTGCGCAGTACGGGTCTGTGGCGCCAGACATAAGGCGGCATCAGACTGTCAGAGATTGACAGTCTGATGCCATTTGGGGGCAGCGACGGCCTCCATTTCTCCAAACAGGCATGTCTCCGGGGACACAGTAGGCCAGGGTCTCTGTCAGAGGATGGATATTTCCTGGCCTCTTGGTAGGTATTGTGGCGGGCGGCTTGCGCAACCCCTTGGGTCACGCAGCCAGCCAATGCTTGTCGGGATTTAGGGGGTTCGGGATGTAGCCGTCGGTATTGTGACCAACTAAATCCCCATCCTTGGACATAGTTCATATCAGTAATGCAGCTGGAGGCATGACACCTACTGCTGCATTACCACATTAGTGTTATCGCTGCTGCTTTTATGTAAGCAGCAGCGATAGCTACTCCGTCCACATCTGAATGAGGGCCCCCCAGTCTTAAATGCCCCGGGCCCCCCAAAGCCTTAATCCAGCTCTGACAACAGTCCTTTGCGAGGAAGATGAAATATCACAGCAGTCATCCTGCTGCAAAGCGGATAACTGAGGCCTTGGCATCCTGGGCGGTGAGAAACGTGGTTCCGGTATCCATCATTACTTCAGAGCCAACTATAGACTTGATTGAGGTACTGTGTCCCCGGTACCAAATACCATCTAGGTTCCATTTCTCTAGGCAGGCGATACCGAAAATTTACACAGACCTCAGAAAAAGACTCACCAGTGTCCTAAAAAATGCAGTTGTACCCAATGTCCACTTAACCACGGACATGTGGACAAGTGGAGCAGGGCAGACTCAGGACTATATGACTGTGACAGCCCACTGGGTAGATGTATTGACTCCCGCCGCAAGAACAGCAGCGGCGGCACCAGTAGCAGCATCTCGCAAACGCCAACTCGTTCATAGGCAGGCTACGCTTTGTATCACCGCTTTCCAGAATACGCACACAGCTGAAAACCTCTTACGGCAACTGAGGAAGATCATCGCAGAATGGCTTACCCCAATTGGACTCTCCTGTGGATTTGTGGCATCGGACAACGCCAGCAATATTGTGCGTGCATTACATCTGGGCAAATTCCAGCACGTCCCATGTTTTGCACATACCTTGAATTTGGTGGTGCAGAATTATTTAAAAAACGACAGGGGCGTGCAAGAGATGCTGTCGGTGGCCAGAAGAATTGCGGGACACTTTCGGCGTACAGGCACCGCGTACAGAAGACTGGAGCAACACCAAAAACGCCTGAACCTGCCCTGCCATCATCTGAAGCAAGAAGTGGTAACGAGGTGGAATTCAACCCTCTATATGCTTCAGAGGATGGAGGAGCAGCAAAAGGCCATTCAAGCCTATACATCTGTACCTGTCTCAAGCGCAGTGGAGAATGATTTCAACGTTGTGCAAGGTTCTGCAACCTTTTGAACTTGCCACACGTGAAGTCAGTTCAGACACTGCCAGCCTGTCTGCTTTATTTTTACACTGCAAATTAGTTTGCAGATTGAACACACCACACCCAAATCTAACTCTCTCTGCACATGTTATATCTGCCTCCCCTGCAGTGCACATGGGCCCTCATTCCGAGTTGTTCGCTCGCAAGCTGATTTTAGCAGCATTGCAAACGCTAAGCCGCTGCCTACTTAGCATAGTAGATTTGCGAATGAAAGATTAGCAGATTTGCGAATATGGGGGGTAATTCTGAGTTGATCGCAGCAGGATTTTTGTTAGCAGCTGGGCAAAACCATGTGCACTGCAGGTGGGGCAGATGTAACATGTGCAGAGAGAGTTAGATTTGGGTGGGGTGTGTTCAATCTGCAATCTAAATTGCAGTGTAAAAATAAAACAGCCAGTATTTACCCTGCACAGAAACAAAATAACCCACCCAAATCTAACTCTCTCTGCACATGTTACATCAGCCCCACCTGCAGTGCACATGGTTTTGCCCAACTGCTAACAAAAATCCTGCTGCGATCAACTCAGAATTACCCCCCATGGAGACCAATGTTGTATCTGCACACACACTCTTTTTTGTCAAATGAAGGTATGAAACATAAGTTCAATATCAGACCCCTATTATGTTACTGGTAATTACCATTTACTTCGGGGGTGCAACCAACTACAGCTATACTAGATACATGGAGGAAGAGGAGAAAAAGGGCTGTATTATCGGTGCACAAGAAGAAGATCCGATCTGGTTATCGCATCCACTTATATTGTTTTTAAATTTTAAAACAATATAAGTGGATGCGATAACCAGATCGGATCTTCTTCTTGTGCACCGATAATACAGCCCTTTTTCTCCTCTTCCTCCAGATTTGCGAATAGACAGTTCTTAGCAGTTTCTGAGTAGCTCGAGACTTACTCTGCCACTGCGATCAGTTCAGTCAGTTTCGTTCCTGGTTTGACGTCACAAACACACACAGCGTTCACCCAGACACTCCCCCGTTTCTTCAGACACTCCCGCGTTTTTCCCAGAAACGGCAGCGTTTTTTCGCACACACCCATAAAACGGCCAGTTTCCGCCCAGAAACACCCACTTCCTGTCAATCACACTACGATCACCAGAACGAAGAAAAAACCTTGTAATGCCGTGAGTAAAATACCTAACTTAATAGCAAATTTACTTGGCGCAGTCGCACTGCGGACATTGCGCATCAAATGAGATAGCAGCTCTTCCAACAGACCCATGAGGTGGCTGCCCAGTGTCGTTTTTTTTTTTCTTGGGGTGTCGCCAGTAGCCCTAATCCCCAGCTCTCCTTTCTGTTCAGCCGAACAGACAGACAGACCAATGACTTTATATATAAGATGGTACCAGCTGCAGGGCGGTATTAATGCCGTATATGTACCAAAAACAGAAGATAGTGAATATACAACGTCACTTCATGGACCAACAGAGTATAGCTGGATGAAGTTATCTCCGTTTCTTACGTCCATCACGGCATTTTCTTTTCCTAGTTTCTGGAATTGATGTTAATTTTCCAGCGTCTAGGCTGCATCTGACAAAAGCCGGATCAAGTTTCCTCCGTTTCTTACATCCATCTTCATCATGGCATTTTCTTTTTGCAGCTTTTGGGAAAGGTGTAAATTTCCCAGCCTCCAGGCACCGTACAAGATGTGGCCTCATTAATGCAGTGTTGTAGCTGTGGGTGGGCACATCGCCGGTAAAGAGGAGCTCCACAACTGTCGCTATGGCATATACAACACAGTCTTCTGTGTCCGCCCCCTGTCTCTCCACGTCCAGGACTTCAATGTTTTCCAGGGTGTGTTTTGGAATGACAGTCCCATAGAGGTCTAGCAGCTGTTTGCTGGCACAGGGGGTAAGCTGCCATCCACCACTGTCGGCAATTTGTATGCGTCCATTCCGAAAACAAGACACAAAGCAGTGTGAGAGATCCAGATCTGGGTGGATCTGCACAGCCGACCCAGAAACAGCGTCGAAGGAGCCAAACTCTGCTTTTGCTGTGGCTTGCAAGCCTTGGATCTTAAATCGCTTGCGCAGTATATGCAGAGCAGCATCAGGAATGTCACCGGTCAGATCGATGCCCTGGAGGATGTCATCTCTGTCTTGATCTGTCAGTCCAAGATGTGGCAACCACATTTTCTGTAAATGTGCAAGAAAAAATAAAATAAATACATTAATAAAATGACCAGTGTTTTTACTTACTAATATTATTTAAATGCGTGGAAAAGACACAAGTATGAAAGCCAAAGCGGTAAGGTCACATGACTGCTATGTCCCGTTCTACGACTTCATGTCACTGCGCATCACATTTCAGATGGAATTGTAGCAAGTGTGTTGTGGTTCAATAAAAAAATGGTGAATGGGAAAATAATAGCCAACCGCACCAGCAAAACAAAATATCTCTAAGTACCAGAGGCGGATTGGCCATAGGGTTCACAGGGAAGATTCCCAGTGGGCCAACGCACCAGTGGGGCCTGTTTTGTTTGAGGACATGTGGTCCTTTTTATAGACATAATGAATAAGATGCTAAATAATTTGCATATATGAAAATTACTCTGCCACTTAGCCTGTGATTGCAGATGATCTAGTGTATGTTCTCTCTGACTGCTTGGCTGACATACAGTAAAATATTGAGTGAATAGTGATTGGGATACGGTTGGTGTAATAAGTAAGAAAATATATATTTCTAAAGAATGATATCGTTTCCTAAATTCTGAAGGTGTATCATATAATGTGCTCATAATATTTAATTTTATTTCTTATTAACTTCCCCCTTGATGCTGGACATGCCCACTATCTGGAAAGTCTTGGGGGGAGGGTGCTGCTGCCATGGCCCATGGCTAGACCTTACATCTGGTGCTGCCCATGTGGGTCCACTAGTACAAATTTTTCCAGGGCCGCTTTTTGTTCCCAATCCGCCCCTGCTAAGCACCGACGGCCATAGCATAGTCTGCACATATCTAATGCAAAGGAATAATGTTGTAAGGTCCACCCAAAAAAAACTGTAACCAGCTGCAGGCTATGCCGGGCTTCGATGGTCCCGCTATAACAGCCCCATGTTATTAAACTATATTTTCCTATAATATTCAGGTAAAAATAAGCTTACCTTAGACTCTCGTATCCGTAATCAGCGCTAAAGTAATGAGAAAACGCGTGTATGTAGCTACACAGCTCACTCTCATCCAATAACTGATTGTCCTCTGTCATGCAGGGCCTTTTTCCTCTCACCTGAGTGACATCACAACGGCTGTCTGTAACATCATCAGCCTCCCCCTACCTGCTTTCCACCACTGAATGTGGCGATTCATGTGCTTTATTCTAACCTTATTAACCAGGGGCAGATGGGCAACAAGATCATTTATTATTTATTTCTTAACAGTTTCTTATATAGCGGAGCAAATTCCGTTGCGCTTTACAGTTGGAAACAGCAGGAGCGGATTGGCCATAAGACACTCCAGGAAGATTCCCCGTAGGCTGATGTGCCTGCGGGGCCTGTTTTGTGTGTTGACATGTGGCCGCACCCCCCACATGACAGGCAGCCCACCACACTCATTACACTGCATTGTCCCCATTCATTCTGTTATTCCACCTCTGCAGTACAGCAACTCTGCCTGTTATACCTCTTGTGCTGCCCATGTCGGGCCACTTCTACTAAATTCTACACGGTCACTTTTAGTTCCCAATCCTCCCCTGGTCTCAGACACAACTGCAGCAAAGGACGCAAGGAAGGCCACAACTGCGTACAAACAGGCCCCATGAGGAGGGATCCCGCCCCCCTCTATAGACCCCACCCCCATTAGGGCTGCTTCCGTAAATTTCCGAGGCTGGTTTTCCATCCCAATCCGCCCCTTTATTGAGTATAAAATTAGTGACCGAACTGACAAGTGTAGTGAATGAAGCCTATAATTTTATTTACCCATCTTCCACCACATGCAAAGGAGCCGCAAACTGTAAACACCACCATCACTAGCCGACATCACAGATAACGGGGTGTAGTACAGGAACAGACACATTACTGCCGGTTACCATGGGTGCTACGTGATAGGACGGGAGGGGAGTCAGTAACCAGCAGCTGGGAGACAGCCAGGATTCGGACAGTGAGATAACTGGGGAATGATGTTACCCTGAGCTGCGGTGAAAGGTCGTAGGGCCGCTGTTGAGATTACATATATATACACTGCTCAAAAAAATAAATGGAACACTTATACAACACCTCATAGATCTGAATGAATGAAATATTCTTATTAAATACTTTGTTCTTTACATAGTTGAATATTCTGACAACAAAATCACACAAAAATTATCAATGGAAATCAAATTTATTAACCCATGGAGGTCTGGATTTGGAGTCACACTCAAAATTAAAGTAGAAAAACACACTACAGGCTGATCCAACTTTGATGTAATGTCCTTAAAACAAGTCAAAATGAGGCTCAGTAGTGTGTGTGACCTTCACATGCCTGTATGACCTCCCTTCAACGCCTGGGCATGCTCCTGATGAGATGGCAGATGGTCTCCTGAGGGATCTCCTCCCAGACCTGGACTAAAGCATCCGCCAACTCCTGGACAGTCTGTGGTACAATGTGGCGTTGGTGGATGTAGCGAGACATGATGTCCCAGTAGTGCTCAATTGGATTTAGGTCTGGGGAACGGGTGGGCCAGTCCATAGCATCAATGCCTTCGTCTTGCAGGAACTGCTGACACACTCCAGCCACATGAGGTCTAGCATTGTCTTGCATTAGGAGGAACCCATAGACAACCGCACCAGCATATGGTCTCACAAGGGGTCTGAGGATCTCATCTCAGTACCTAATGGCAGTCAGGCTACCTCTGGCGAACACATGGAGGGCTGTGCGGCCCCCAAAGAAATGCCACCCCACACCATTACTGACCCACTGCCAAACCGGTCATGCTGGAGGATGTTGCAGGCAGCAGAACGTTCTCCTTGGCATCTCCAGACTCTGTCACATCTGTCACATGTGCTCAGTGAGAACCTGCTTTCATCTGTGAAGAGCACAGGGCGCCAGTGGCGAATTTGCCAATCTTGGTGTTCTCTGGCAAATGCCAAACGTCCTGCACGGTGTTGGGCTGTAAGCACAACCCCCACCTGTGGATGTCGGTCCCTCATACCACCCTCATGGAGTCTGTTTCTGATCGTTTGAGTAGATACATGCACATTTGTGGCTTGCTGGAGGTCATTTTGCAGGGCTCTGGCAGTGCTCCTCCTGTTCCTCCTTGCACAGAGGCGGAGGTAGCGGTCCTGCTGTTGGGTTGTTGCCCTCCTACGGTCTCCTCCACGTCTCCTGATGTACTTGCCTGTCTCCTGGTAGCGCCTCCATGCTCTGGACACTACGCTGACAGACACAGCAAACCTTCTTGCCACAGCTTGCATTGATGTGCCCTCCTGGATGAGCTGCACTACCTGAAGCCACTTGTGTGGGTTGTAGACTCCATCTCATGCTACCACTAGAGTGAAAGCACCGCCAGCTTTCAAAAGTGACCAAAACATCAGCCAGAAAGCATAGGAGCTGAGAAGTGGTCTGTGGTCACCACATTGTGTTGTTTAAGTGTTCCCTTTATTTTTTTGAGCAGTGTGTGTGTATATATATATATATATATATATATATATATGTATATACGTATCCCAAGATCCGGCACTCCACGAGATCAAATTAGTAACTTTACCGGGTGCCCTCCAGAGAACATGTCAAATGGCGTGTCTCATATAAACTCCCAACGGCGGCACTCCGGACAGGTGAAATAATTTCAAATAGACTGCATTTCTTTGCAGAAATGCAGTCTATTTGAAATTATTTCACCTGTCCGCAGTGCCGCCGTTGGGAGTTTATAATATATATATATATATATATATATGTATATATATATACTTTTTATTTATTATTCTCCATGTATGGTTTGGTTCACAATCAGTCTGTATTTTATATTATAATAAATGACGTCTTTATCACTTAAGCGGTTACTCTTTTATTTCATGTTAAGCAGCAAATTTCTATCTCGTCTTAAACTCCTTTCTAAAGATGAAGTATATTTGATTTTTGGACATTTTATATCTCTGTGTTTATCGAGTTTGTACTTTGTAGGATTTGTATATACATTTCCATGTAGAAACAAGTAGTAGCGGCATATCTGTGGCTCTCTGTTTAACACTGTATAATTTTATAGGATTTGGTGGTCTGATACACAGGGGGCAGCAGAGGCCTATTGTGGGACTACACACCCCAGCATACCCTGCAACAGTTTTACATGCCCTAATAGCAAAACTATGGCATAACATGCTGGGATGTGTAGTTCTCCAGCAGCTGGAGTCCTGCATGTTGAATTCCACTGCTCAACATTTTTCACACTCTTCTTTCTTTTTAAGTCCCTTTTCTCTCTATGGGCCAGATGTACTAAGCCTAAAAAAGTGATAAAGTGGAGAGTGATAAAGTACCAGCCAATCAGCTCCTAAATGTCATTTTTCAAACACAGCACATCTAGCCCCATGTCTCTATTACCTCTAGCACCCCCCCCCCCCCCACACTTTCCCTCTCGCCCCCTTTTCATCACTCAAAACCTCTTTTTTATATGCCTCAGCCCCCTCCCCAATTTCTCTGAGAATAATTATTGTCTACACCTGCCTTCTGGTGAGCAATGGCCACCTATAGACTGTAAGCGAGCAGGGCCTTCCTTCCTCTATGTCTGTTATCACCCAGTCTTGTGTTTTGAACTGTTTTCCCTGTTGTTTACAATTGTTTAATGTTATCACTGTTTCCCAGGGTCTGATTGGGATGGAAAACAAGCCCAGGAAGTTTATAGAAGCAACCCTAATGGGGGTGTGGTCTGTTGAGAAGGGCGGGATGCCTCCTCATAGCATACCTCCCAACTGTTCCGATTTTCGTAGGACAGTCCCGTTTTTTTTGGACTGTCCCGCTGTCCCACCCGCGGGCCGCAGTGTCCAGCTGTGGGGGGAGGGGGGGGGGGCAGTTGGAAGGCTCCTGCACACGCTGCTCTGCTAAGCTTGCGCACAGCATCTATTCAGCGGAGACAGGAGGAGAGGGGGCATACCAGCAGCTCACGGAGCGCTGGGCATGCCCTCTCACTGATGAAAATGGGGGCATGGATCACGATTGCGGGTCCTCCCACAAAGCCACACCCCCTTTTCATAGGCCACGTCCCCTTCTCTGGAGCAGGTGCGGCTTCAACGCACGTGTGTCCCTCTTTCACTAAGAAGAATGTTGGGAGGTATGTCATAGGGCCTGATTGTACGCAGTTGTGGCCTTCCTTGCATCTTTTGCTGCAGTTGTGTCTGAGACCAGGGGCGGATTGGGAACTAAAAGTGGCCCTGTAAAATGTAGTAGTGGTGGCCCGATATGGGCAACACAAGAGATATAACAGGCAGGGTTGCTGTACTGCATAGATGGAACAACAGCACGAATGAGGACAATGCAGTGTAATGAGTGTGGTGGGCTGCCTGTCATGTGGGGGTGCGGCCACATGACAACACACAAAACAGGCCCCACAGACTTGTCGGCCCACCAGTAATCTTCCTGGAGAGTCCTATGGACAATCCACTCCTGCACACATACACACAGAGGCATAACTCGGGATGATGGTGTCTCGGGCATATACTAATATGGTGGCCCTTGAAAAATGTTGTGAAGTTTTATTCTTTTAAAGGGGTTACAAAAAAAAAATACATACACTTCCCCCCGCCCCCGGTAATGAGATATTGACCCCGGAGGATTCCTTCCAGGTATAAAAGGTGTAAATCTTCACTAAACAGTCTGTACTGTAGGGGGTTGTATATACTGTACGTGTCCTATATTGACTTGAACTGTAAGGCACTGGCCCTCATTCCGAGTTGTTCACTCGCAAGCTGCTATTAGCAGCATTGCACACGCTAAGCCGCCGCCTACTGGGAGTGAATCTTAGCTTATCAAAATTGCGAACGAAAGATTCTCTAAATTGCGAATAGAAATTTCTTTGCAGTTTCTGAGTAGCTCGAGACTTACTCTGTCACTGCAATCAGTTCAGTCAGTTTCGTTCCTGGTTTGACGTCACAAACACACCCAGCGTTCGCCCAGACACTCCCCCGTTTCTCCAGCCACTCCCGCGTTTTTCCCAGAAACGGCTGCGTTTTTTCACACACACCCATAAAATGGCCAGTTTCCGCCCAGAAACACCCACTTCCTGTCAATCACATTACGATCACCAGAACGAAGAAAAAAACCTTGTAATGCCGTGAGTAAAATACCAAACTTCTTAGCAAATTTACTTGGTGCAGTCGCAGTGCGAACATTGCGCATGCGCAATTAGCGGAAAATTGTTGCGATGCGAAGAAAATTACCGAGCGAACAACTCGGAAAGAGGGCCACTGTTTTCTTCTTTTACTTATTTGTTACGTACTCTGTAATTGGGCGCAGTGGATCCCTTGTGGCGCTATATAAATAAAGGATAATAATAATATATTCGCAATTGTCTAGATGCAAAATGTTGTGTTATATAATGTAAAAAAATTGATGAATACTATGGGTATAAGAAATATACATGCGATTCCCACTATGGCCATGGTGATAGGTATAGTGGGGAAATGTAATAGGGTGAGAGAACCAGGATGTGAGAGATTTTGTGAAAGTTTTCCTGTTGTTTTGGTGTTTTTTTTAAAGTGGCGATCATTTACATGACAAGAGCAGGTTGATTTTGCTATGTAAATGATTGCCACTTTAAAAAAAACAGGAAAATACTCACAAAATCTCTCACATCCTGATTCTTACACCCTATTACATCTCCCCCATAGTCTTTATTAAAGTGAATAAACTTTAATACATTAATTGTGATACTTTGCTTTGCAGAGATGGCTCCTGAGAAAGATTCCACATAGTAACTCAACTTATTGAAGCAAATCCAATTTATGGAAGTGTAAACCACCAGAGTATGTCAACCAGTAGAAAAGGGTATTGGCATAAAATCAACTTGTTGAATTGGCAAAATCCTATCACCCTAACGCCAGCGTTGTGTTGGTGAAGATTAAAATAGAAAAAAAACTGTTTTCAAAAAGGAGCACAATAAAATTTTGGACTCAAAAAGATCAGGTCCAGACGCAGACAGCATCTGTACTCCTCACCTGTGGTGTAACGACCTAATGACATTTCCATGGGACCAGGAGCTGCCAAGAACATCTCTACACACGTTGGATGAAGATGACGAGGCTTGTACTGAAACCCAGGATGAGACAACAGTAAGCATCTTAAGTAAATGAGAAATTAATGTAATAGAATATACATTCTGAATAAGACCAATTTTAACAGTCTCTTTAAAAATGATTGACAGAACCTACAGGTGTCAATAATGGTGTCAGCAGTGTGTAATGGAGGTCAGTCTGACTCTACACCAGTGATTTTCAACCTTTTTTTTACTCGCGGCACACCAAACAATATTTTAAAATTGCCAAGGCACACCAACAGTTCCCCACAGAAAAACAAAAATCCACACATACATTGGCCTACACAGAAATAAAAAAATCACATTGCTCCCCACATAAATCATGTTGCTCAATACATAAGTCCTATTGCTCCACACATAAATCATGTTGCTCCCCACATGAATTATTCACATTGTTCCCCCCATAAATCCTTATTCTCCCCCACAAAAATCCTATTGTTCCCAACAAGAGAAATAAAATAACAAATATTAGCCCCGACAGGTCAGCTGTCCTCCTCCCTGTCCCTCAGTGGCGGGGGTTGTTAATAGTGGAGTGCTGTGAATACTGAGCAGCGGGCGGGCAGGTGTGGATGTGGGTGGGCAAGGAAAGCTGTGGATGCAGGCAGAAACTGGAAGATGTGTATGCAGGCGGGTGGGCTGGCTGGGTGGTGAGAAGCGGCGGCCGTGACCTATGATATCACACCGCCGTGTCTTCAAGGCATAGGTCACGGCCAGAGCACGACTGATCCTCTAAGAAGATCCCGGGCCACCAGTTCACTCTGAAGGTGCAGGAAGCTGCTCTGGCTCCGCGGCACACCTTGCAACTGGTCGCGGCACACTAGTGTGCCGCGGCACAATGGTTGAAAAAGCCTTGTCTACACGATGAATACCTTCACCAGAGATTGGTTTATTAGCCAGGTAGAACACAGGACGCAAATCAACACAGGGTTAATTCAGGTGGTATCCATGTGACCGGCGGTAGGGAGACCGATGGTAACATGACCTCCACCAACATCCCGCCCCCTCACTATCCCGACGGTCGGCATGCCGACCAACAGGGACTATTTCCACTCGTGGGTGTCCACAACACCCACAGAGTGGGAATACAACCCGTGGTCGCCACCAAGCCCGCAAGGAGCTTGCTGCATTCGCCCCTCCCCGCCAGGATCCCGGCGTCAGTATGCTGCCGGTATCCCAGCGTCGGTATGCTGACCGCCGGTCAGCCATACCACACCCGGTTAATTCAGCAGATACACAATACAGGAATATAGTGTAAGACGTGCATCCAGGAATGGGTTTATTGCATATGTTGCATGTTATCTGGAGCACATGCGTCTATATGTACTCAGTGGTGACAGTAGAAGGTTTGCGGTGCCTAGCAGTGGTGACACAACAGTAATAGCAGGCTCTGTAGTGTGTCAGGGAGACACTCAGGGGCACATCTTTGACTCATGGAGGACAGAGAAGAATAACTTGCGCAGCAGGCGCGCAGTAGCATATTGCCTCAGAGGTCCCTGTGACGTCAATGCACTTTCATCGCTGTAGGATGGACTCCTGGGGAGCCTGTAGCTGAGCCTGCGCCATTTTCCCAGTGATTTCTGTCTGTACGTCAGCCATCGCGATACTCCAGAGGTGATAGTATAATTATATGGGTGCAGGGTGTGCGGTGTGGCCCCCCTGGACCCAGGGACCCGTGTACACCACACACCCTGCACCCATTCCAGATACGCAAATGATGTTGTTTTGACAATGTATGTTGTCAGTGGTATGAAACAATGGGGCAGATATATTAAGCCTGGAGACGGCATAAGGAAGTGATAAACCAGTGATAAGTGCAAGATGATAAATGCACCAGCCAATCAGCTCCAATATGTAAATTAACAGGAGCTGATTGGCTGGTGCTTTTATCATCGTGCACTTATCACTTCCTTATGCCTTCTCCAGGTTACTAAATCTGCCCCAGTGTGAGATAGATGTCCCAGTTGAACCTGTTCACCTTGCGTTGTTTTTAGGGCTGACTCAAGCCATCTATAGCTCAGCCACAGTTTATTGAAAACCCACCTGTCCAATACTTCCATCACAATGTGTAGACACTCCTCTCTTGTAGAAGGACTTTTTATTCTGAAGTATTTTAAATGTAGAATTAAGAGTAAATGTCTAAAAATATATTTTCAGCCTTTACCAGTAACAGATCAGGAGTCCTCTCTTCAAACAACTCCCAGCATCAACCCACTTCATCCACCAGTATCCATCCTCCAACTGCATCCACCAGCAACTAAGCTTCTCAGCGCCAAGGTTCTGGTAGCTCACATAGAAGGCTCAGAAGAAGATTCAGTGAGGCAGGACACAGTGATGATATCAGTGACCGTCTACTGAACAGCGACCACCAACTTTTGAATGAAAGTATAGATGAGTATGATGCAATTGGAGCAGTGATGGACTAGGGCATGTAGGGCCCACCGGGTGAATGCAGTTGTAGGGGCCCATGTTTAGGGGTGTGGCCAGTCTCCAGAGGGTGTGTGTCCAACCACCACATTGGTTTGCCTAACCATTTTGCAAGTGTTGGTCCCCTAGATAAATATATACAGTTAATACTGTAGTGCATGCAAGATAATGTACTAGATTAGTAACAGCACAGTCTGGAACCTGAGGACGGGGTGGGCCCACAGGCAGTAGGGCCCACCGGTGGTTTCCCCTGTACCCCTGTGGGCCAGTCCAACCCTGAATTGGAGTAAGTTTGGCAGCCAAATTGAGGCGGTTGGTCCAACGTTTCTGGGGTGATGCTGAACGCTAATGAATAAGGTGCTGCATACCCTCCAACATTTTACACATAAAATTTGGTACAAATTGGGGAAGGGGGTGTGGCCATGGGTAAAGGGAGCGTGGCCACATCCCTTTTCCTATACTTTCAATGTAAGTTTGGAGAGCCAAAAATCGGTACAGACCATAAAAAAAAGGTATACAGGATACCATTGAAAGAATGGTGGAGGATTATATGAGTGACTGCATCCAAGTAGGCACGTCAGACAGTCCGTACGTATACTGGCAGGGAAAAGAGGCAATTTGGAGGCCCTTGCACAAACTGGCTTTATTCTACCTAAGTTGCCCTCCCTCCAGTGTGTACTCCGAAAGAGTGTTTAGTGTCGCCGCTCACCTTGTCAGCAATCGGCGTACGAGGTTACTTCCAGAAAATGTGGAGAAGATGATGTTCATTAAAATTAATTATAATCAATTCCTCCATGGAGACATTCACCAGCAGCAATTGCCTCCAGAAAGTACACGGGGATCTGAGATGGTGGATTCCAGTGGGGACGAATTAATAATCTGTGAGGAGGGGGATGTACACAGTGAAAGGGGTGATGAATCGGACGATGATGATGAGGTGGACATCTTGCCTCTGTAGAGCCAGTTTGTGCAAGGAGAGATTGATTGCTTCTTTTTTGGTGGGGGCCCAAACCAACCAGTCATTTCAGTCACAGTCGTGTGGCAGACCCTGTTGCTGAAATGATGGGTTGGTTAAAGTGTGCATGTCCTGTTTATACAACATAAGGGTGGGTGGGAGGGCCCAAGGACAATTCCATCTTGCACCTCTTTTTTCTTTCATTTTTCTTTGCGTCATGTGCTGTTTGGGGAGTATTTTTTGGAAGGGCCATCCTGCCTGACACTGCAGTGCCACTCCTAGATGGGCCAGGTGTTTGTGTCGGTCACTAGGGTCGCTTAGCTTACTCACACAGCTACCTCATTGCGCCTCTTTTTTTTCTTCTTTGCGTCATGTGCTGTTTGGGGAGTATTTTTTGGAAGGGCCATCCTGCGTGACACTGCAGTGCCACTCCTAGATGGGCCAGGTGTTTGTGTCGGCCACTAGGGTCGCTTAGCTTACTCACACAGCTACTTCATTGCGCCTCTTTTTTTTCTTCTTTGCGTCATGTGCTGTTTGGGGAGTATTTTTTGGAAGGGCCATCCTGCGTGACACTGCAGTGCCACTCCTAGATGGGCCAGGTGTTTGTGTCGGCCACTAGGGTCGCTTAGCTTACTCACACAGCTACCCCATTGCGCCTCTTTTTTTTCTTCTTTGCGTCATGTGCTGTTTGGGGAGTATTTTTTGGAAGGGCCATCCTGCGTGACACTGCAGTGCCACACCTATATGGGCCAGGTGTTTGTATCGGCCACAAGGGTCGCTTAGCTTACTCACACAGCTACTTCATTGCGCCTCTTTTTTTTCTTCTTTGCGTCATGTGCTGTTTGGGCAGTATTTTTTGGAAGGGCCATCCTGCGTGACACTGCAGTGCCACTCCTAGATGGGCCAGGTGTTTGTGTCGGCCACTAGGGTCGCTTAGCTTACTCACACAGCTACCTCATTGCGCCTCTTTTTTTTCTTCTTTGCGTCATGTGCTGTTTGGGGAGTATTTTTTGGAAGGGCCATTCTGCGTGACACTGCAGTGCCACTCCTAGATGGGCCAGGTGTTTGTGTCGGCCACTAGGGTCGCTTAGCTTACTCACACAGCTACCTCATTGCGCCTCTTTTTTTTTTTCTTTGCGTCATGTGCTGTTTGGGGAGTATTTTTTGGAAGGGCCATCCTGCGTGACACTGCAGTGCCACTCCTAGATGGGCCAGGTGTTTGTGTCGGCCACTAGGGTCGCTTAGCTTACTCACACAGCTACCTCATTGCGCCTCTTTTTTTTCTTCTTTGCGTCATGTGCTGTTTGGGGAGTATTTTTTGGAAGGGCCATACTGCGTGACACTGCAGTGCCACTCCTAAATGGGCCAGGTGTTTGTGTCGGCCACTAGGGTCGCTTAGCTTACTCACACAGCTACCTCATTGCGCCTCTTTTTTTTTTTTCTTCTTTGCATCATGTGCTGTTTGGGGAGTATTTTTTGGAAGGGCCATCCTGCCTGACACTGCATTGCCACTCCTAGATGGGCCAGGTGTTTGTGTCGGCCACTTGGGTCGCTTAGCTTAGCCATCCAGCGACCTCGGTGCAAATTTTAGGACTAAAAATAATATTGTGAGGTGTGAGGTGTTCAGAATAGACTGAAAATGAGTGTAAATGATGGTTATTGAGGTTAATAATACTATGGGATCAAAATGACCCCCACATTCAATGATTTAAGCTGTTTTTTAGGGTTTTTTTAAAAAAAACACCCGAATCCAAAACACACCCGAATCCGACAAAAAAAATTCGGTGAGGTTTTGCCAAAACGCGTCCGAATCCAAAACACGGCCGCGGAACCGAATCCAAAACCAAAACACAAAACCCGAAAAATGTCCGGGGGCACATCACTACCATCTACATCTCTGAATTTATCTCCCTTTACATACACTCCCACCCGTCCTCTTCGCTCTGCTAATGCACGCCAACTATCCTGCCTACGGATTACTTCCTCCCACTTCTACCTTCAAGATTTTTCACGTGCTGCACCACTTCTCTGGAATTCCCTACCTCTCCCCCTCAGACTCTCCACCTCTCTACAAAACTTCAAACGGGCTCTCAAGACCCACTTCTTCACCAAACCCAGCCAAATGTCATTCTAAACCTCTGTTCCACGCTCTCTATGTACCCCATCTGTCTCACCCCTGTCTGTCTACCCCTCCCATTTAGAATGTAAGCTCTCACGAGCAGGGCTCTCTTCCCTCATGTGCTTATCCTTTTCTTACTTTAATAATATTCAACTGCACCAAATCCAGCAGTCTTCTGCCACCTGATACTTATTCCAGTGTCATCTGCTGATGTAGCTATGTTTATTTACCCTGTACTTGTCCTATATTGTCTAGTGATGAGCGCCTGAAATTTTTCGGGTTTTGTGTTTTGGTTTTGGGTTCGGTTCCGAGGCCGTGTTTTGGGTTCGACCGCGTTTTGGCAAAACCTCACCGAATTTTTTTTGTCGGATTCGGGTGTGTTTTGGATTCGGGTGTTTTTTTCAAAAAACCCTAAAAAACAGCTTAAATCATAGAATTTGGGGGTCATTTTGATCCCATATTATTATTAACCTCAAAAACCATAATTTCCACTCATTTTCAGTCTATTCTGAATACCTCACACCTCACAATATTATTTTTAGTCCTAAAATTTGCACCGAGGTCGCTGGATGACTAAGCTAAGCGACCCTAGTGGCCGACACAAACACCTGGCCCATCTAGGAGTGGCACTGCAGTGTCACGCAGGATGTCCCTTCCAAAAAACCCTCCCCAAACAGCACATGACGCAAAGAAAAAAAGAGGCGCAATGAGGTAGCTGTGTGAGTAAGATTAGCGACCCTAGTGGCCGACACAAACACCGGGCCCATTTAGGAGTGGCACTGCAGTGTCACGTAGGATGTCCCTTCCAAAAAACCCTCCCCAAACAGCACATGACGCAAAGAAAAAAAGAGGCGCAATGAGGTAGCTGTGTGAGTAAGATTAGCGACCGTAGTGGCCGACACAAACACCGGGCCCATTTAGGAGTGGCACTGCAGTGTCACGCAGGATGTCCCTTCCAAAAAACCCTCCCCAAACAGCACATGACGCAAAGAAAAAAAGAGGCGCAATGAGGTAGCTGTGTGAGTAAGATTAGCGACCCTAGTGGCCGACACAAACACCGGGCCCATCTAGGAGTGGCACTGCAGTGTCACGCAGGATGTCCCTTCCAAAAAACCCTCTCCAAACAGCACATGACGCAAAGAAAAAAAGAGGCGCAATGAGGTAGCTGTGTGAGTAAGATTAGCGACCGTAGTGGCCGACACAAACACCGGGCCCATTTAGGAGTGGCACTGCAGTGTCACGCAGGATGTCCCTTCCAAAAAACCCTCCCCAAACAGCACATGACGCAAAGAAAAAAAGAGGCGCAATGAGGTAGCTGTGTGAGTAAGATTAGCGACCCTAGTGGCCGACACAAACACCGGGCCCATCTAGGAGTGGCACTGCAGTGTCACGCAGGATGGCCCTTCCAAAAAACCCTCCCCAAACAGCACATGACGCAAAGAAAAAAAGAGGCGCAATGAGGTAGCTGACTGTGTGAGTAAGATAAGCGACCCTAGTGGCCGACACAAACACCGGGCCCATTTACACCGGGCCCATTTAGGAGTGGCACTGCAGTGTCACGCAGGATGTCCCTTCCAAAAAACCCTCCCCAAACAGCACATGACGCAAAGAAAAATAAAAGAAAAAAGAGGTGCAAGATGGAATTGTCCTTGGGCCCTCCCACCCACCCTTATGTTGTATAAACAAAACAGGACATGCACACTTTAACCAACCCATAATTTCAGTGACAGGGTCTGCCACACGACTGTGACTGATATGACGGGTTGGTTTGGACCCCCCCCAAAAAAGAAGCAATTAATCTCTCCTTGCACAAACTGGCTCTACAGAGGCAAGATGTCCACCTCATCATCATCCTCCGATATATCACCGTGTACATCCCCCTCCTCACAGATTATCAATTCGTCCCCACTGGAATCCACCATCTCAGCTCCCTGTGTACTTTGTGGAGGCAATTGCTGCTGGTCAATGTCTCCGCGGAGGAATTGATTATAATTCATTTTAATGAACATCATCTTCTCCACATTTTCTGGATGTAACCTCGTACGCCGATTGCTGACAAGGTGAGCGGCGGCACTAAACACTCTTTCGGAGTACACACTTGTGGGAGGGCAACTTAGGTAGAATAAAGCCAGTTTGTGCAAGGGCCTCCAAATTGCCTCTTTTTCCTGCCAGTATAAGTATGGACTGTGTGACGTGCCTACTTGGATGCGGTCACTCATATAATCCTCCACCATTCTTTCAATGGTGAGAGAATCATATGCAGTGACAGTAGACGACATGTCCGTAATCGTTGTCAGGTCCTTCAGTCCGGACCAGATGTCAGCATCAGCAGTCGCTCCAGACTGCCCTGCATCACCGCCAGCGGGTGGGCTCGGAATTCTGAGCCTTTTCCTCGCACCCCCAGTTGCGGGAGAATGTGAAGGAGGAGATGTTGACAGGTCGCGTTCCGCTTGACTTGACAATTTTCTCACCAGCAGGTCTTTCAACCCCAGCAGACTTGTGTCTGCCGGAAAGAGAGATCCAAGGTAGGCTTTAAATCTAGGATCGAGCATGGTGGCCAAAATGTAGTGCTCTGATTTCAACAGATTGACCACCCGTGAATCCTTGTTAAGCGAATTAAGGGCTCCATCCACAAGTCCCACATGCCTAGCGGAATCGCTCCGTGTTAGCTCCTCCTTCAATGTCTCCAGCTTCTTCTGCAAAAGCCTGATGAGGGGAATGACCTGACTCAGGCTGGCAGTGTCTGAACTGACTTCACGTGTGGCAAGTTCAAAGGGCAGCAGAACCTTGCACAACGTTGAAATCATTCTCCACTGCGCTTGAGACAGGTGCATTCCACCTCCTATATCGTGCTCAATTGTATAGGCTTGAATGGCCTTTTGCTGCTCCTCCAACCTCTGAAGCATATAGAGGGTTGAATTCCACCTCGTTACCACTTCTTGCTTCAGATGATGGCAGGGCAGGTTCAGTAGTTTTTGGTGGTGCTCCAGTCTTCTGTACGTGGTGCCTGTACGCCGAAAGTGTCCCGCAATTCTTCTGGCCACCGACAGCATCTCTTGCACGCCCCTGTCGTTTTTTAAATAATTCTGCACCACCAAATTCAAGGTATGTGCAAAACATGGGACGTGCTGGAATTTGCCCATATTTAATGCACACACAATATTGCTGGCGTTGTCCGATGCCACAAATCCACAGGAGAGTCCAATTGGGGTAAGCCATTCCGCGATGATCTTCCTCAGTTGCCGTAAGAGGTTTTCAGCTGTGTGCGTATTCTGGAAAGCGGTGATACAAAGCGTAGCCTGCCTAGGAAAGAGTTGGCGTTTGCGAGATGCTGCTACTGGTGCCGCCGCTGCTGTTCTTGCGGCGGGAGTCCATACATCTACCCAGTGGGCTGTCACAGTCATATAGTCCTGACCCTGCCCTGCTCCACTTGTCCACATGTCCGTGGTTAAGTGGACATTGGGTACAGCTGCATTTTTTAGGACACTGGTGACTCTTTTTCTGAGGTCTGTGTACATTTTCGGTATCGCCTGCCTAGAGAAATGGAACCTAGATGGTATTTGGTACCGGGGACACAGTACCTCCAACAAGTCTCTAGTTGGCTCTGCAGTAATGATGGATACCGGAACCACGTTTCTCACCACCCAGGATGCCAAGGCCTCAGTTATCCGCTTTGCAGTAGGATGACTGCTGTGATATTTCATCTTCCTCGCAAAGGACTGTTGGACAGTCAATTGCTTGGTGGAAGTAGTAAAAGTGGTCTTACGACTTCCCCTCTGGGATGACCATCGACTCCCAGCAGCAACAACAGCAGCGCCAGCAGCAGTAGGCGTTACACGCAAGGATGCATCGGAGGAATCCCAGGCAGGAGAGGAATCATCAGAATTGCCAGTGACATGGCCTGCAGGACTATTGGCATTCCTGGGGAAGGAGGAAATTGACACTGAGGGAGTTGGTGGGGTGGTTTGCGTGAGCTTGGTTACAAGAGGAAGGGATTTACTGGTCAGTGGACTGCTTCCGCTGTCACCCAAAGTTTTTGAACTTGTCACTGACTTATTATGAATGCGCTGCAGGTGACGTATAAGGGAGGATGTTCCGAGGTGGTTAACGTCCTTACCCCTACTTATTACAGCTTGACAAAGGGAACACACGGCTTGACACCTGTTGTCCGCATTTCTGTTGAAATACCTCCACACCGAAGAGCTGATTTTTTTGGTATTTTCACCAGGCATGTCAACGGCCATATTCCTCCCACGGACAACAGGTGTCTCCCCGGGTGCCTGACTTAAACAAACCACCTCACCATCAGAATCCTCCTGGTCAATTTCCTCCCCAGCGCCAGCAACACCCATATCCTCCTCATCCTGGTGTACTTCAACACTGACATCTTCAATCTGACTATCAGGAACTGGACTGCGGGTGCTCCTTCCAGCACTTGCAGGGGGCGTGCAAATGGTGGAAGGCGCATGCTCTTCACGTCCAGTGTTGGGAAGGTCAGGCATCGCAACCGACACAATTGGACTCTCCTTGTGGATTTGGGATTTCGAAGAACGCACAGTTCTTTGCAGTGCTACTGATTTTGCCAGCTTGAGTCTTTTCATTTTTCTAGCGAGAGGCTGAGTGCCTCCATCCTCATGTGAAGCTGAACCACTAGCCATGAACATAGGCCAGGGCCTCAGCCGTTCCTTGCCACTCCGTGTGGTAAATGGCATATTGGCAAGTTTACGCTTCTCCTCCGACAATTTTATTTTAGGTTTTGGAGTCCTTTTTTTACTGATATTTGGTGTTTTGGATTTGACATGCTCTGTACTATGACATTGGGCATCGGCCTTGGCAGACGACGTTGCTGGCATTTCATCGTCTCGGCCATGACTAGTGGCAGCAGCTTCAGCACGAGGTGGAAGTGGATCTTGATCTTTCCCTAATTTTGGAACCTCAACATTTTTGTTCTCCATATTTTAATAGGCACAACTAAAAGGCACCTCAGGTAAACAATGGAGATGGATGGATACTAGTATACAATTATGGACGGACTGCCGAGTGCCGACACAGAGGTAGCTACAGCCGTGGACTACCGTACTGTACTGTGTCTGCTGCTAATATAGACTGGTTGATAAAGAGATGTAGTAGTATGTATGTATAAAGAAGAAAGAAAAAAAAAACACGGGTAGGTGGTATACAATTATGGACGGACTGCCGAGTGCCGACACAGAGGTAGCTACAGCCGTGAACTACCGTACTGTACTGTGTCTGCTGCTAATATAGACTGGTTGATAAAGAGATGTAGTAGTATGTATGTATAAAGAAGAAAGAAAAAAAAAACCACGGGTAGGTGGTATACAATTATGGACGGACTGCCGAGTGCCGACACAGAGGTAGCTACAGCCGTAGACTACCGTACTGTACTGTGTCTGCTGCTAATATAGACTGGTTGATAAAGAGATGTAGTAGTATGTATGTATAAAGAAGAAAGAAATAAAAACCACGGGTAGGTGGTATACAATTATGGACGGACTGCCGAGTGCCGACACAGAGGTAGCTACAGCCGTGAACTACCGTACTGTACTGTGTCTGCTGCTAATATAGACTGGTTGATAAAGAGATGTAGTAGTATGTATGTATAAAGAAGAAAGAAAAAAAAACCACGGGTAGGTGGTATACAATTATGGACGGACTGCCGAGTGCCGACACAGAGGTAGCTACAGCCGTGGACTACCGTACTGTACTGTGTCTGCTGCTAATATAGACTGGTTGATAAAGAGATGTAGTAGTATGTATGTATAAAGAAGAAAGAAAAAAAAACCTCGGGTAGGTGGTATACAATTATGGACGGACTGCCGAGTGCCGACACAGAGGTAGCTACAGCCGTGAACTACCGTACTGTACTGTGTCTGCTGCTAATATAGACTGGTTGATAAAGAGATGTAGTAGTATGTATGTATAAAGAAGAAAGAAAAAAAAACCACGGGTAGGTGGTATACAATTATGGACGGACTGCCGAGTGCCGACACAGAGGTAGCTACAGCCGTGGACTACCGTACTGTACTGTGTCTGCTGCTAATATAGACTGGTTGATAAAGAGATGTAGTAGTATGTATGTATAAAGAAGAAAGAAAAAAAAACCACGGGTAGGTGGTATACAATTATGGACGGGCTGCCGAGTGCCGACACAGAGGTAGCTACAGCCGTGAACTACCGTACTGTACTGTGTCTGCTGCTAATATAGACTGGTTGATAAAGAGATGTAGTAGTATGTATGTATAAAGAAGAAAGAAAAAAAACCACGGGTAGGTGGTATACAATTATGGACGGACTGCCGAGTGCCGACACAGAGGTAGCTACAGCCGTGGACTACCGTACTGTACTGTGTCTGCTGCTAATATAGACTGGTTGATAAAGAGATGTAGTAGTATGTATGTATAAAGAAGAAAGAAAAAAAAACCACGGGTAGGTGGTATACAATTATGGATGGACTGCCGAGTGCCGACACAGAGGTAGCTACAGCCGTGAACTACCGTACTGTGTCTGCTGCGACTGGATGATAAATAATGATATAAAAAATATATATATATCACTACTGCAGCCGGACAGGTATATATTATATAATGACGGACCTGCTGGACACTGTCTGTCAGCAGAATGAGTTTTTTATAGAATAAAAAAAAAAACACCACACAAGTGAAGTCACACGACGAGTGTTTAACTTTTTCAGGCAATCACAATATAGTATACTACTAACTATACTGGTGGTCAGTGTGGTCAGGTCACTGGTCAGTCACACTGGCAGTGGCACTCCTGCAGCAAAAGTGTGCACTGTTTAATTTTAATATAATATGTACTCCTGGCTCCTGCTATAACCTATAACTGGCACTGCAGTGCTCCCCAGTCTCCCCCACAATTATAAGCTGTGTGAGCTGAGCACAGTCAGATGTATATACATAGATGATGCAGCACACTGGGCTGAGCAGTGCACACAGATATGGTATGTGACTGAGTCACTGTGTGTATCGTTTTTTTCAGGCAGAGAACGGATATATTAAATAAAACTGCACTGTCTGGTGGTCACTGTGGTCAGTCACTAGTAAACTCTGCACTCTCTACACTTCTACAGTACTCCTAAGCTCCAGTAAATCAGGTCAATCTCTCTCTCTCTCTCTCTCTCTCTTCTAATCTAAATGGAGAGGACGCCAGCCACGTCCTCTCCCTAGCAATCTCAATGCACGTGTGAAAATGGCGGCGACGCGCGGCTCCTTATATAGAATCCGAGTCTCGCGAGAATCCGACAGCGTCATGATGACGTTCGGGCGCGCTCGGGTTAACCGAGCAAGGCGGGAGGATCCGAGTCTGCTCGGACCCGTGAAAAAAACCATGAAGTTCGGGCGGGTTCGGATTCAGAGAAACCGAACCCGCTCATCTCTAATATTGTCGTCAACTGTAATTTGCTGTTTTCCTGCTTGATTATTTGTTTATGTACTCTGTAACTGGGCGCTACGGATCCCTTGTGGCGCCATATAAATAAAGGATAATAATGGTGGTCAACAGAATTTGATACATGCTTGTGCTTACGACGTCCTTGAGGAGTGACCTCCAGTTGTATTTGCTGTCTGGTTACATAAGTTACCGAAGTTCACTATCCCAAAAGTTTGGTGGCAGAGGCACTGCCCGGCTGGTTTCAATGTTGGAATCTGGCAAGAGGTTCTGTGCTTCGAAATACACCTTGTATTATTTTGTTTTTCTGTGTTTTATTTTTTACCCCTTGTTTCTCCATGTTATTAGAACACAATCCCTGGTACAGGTTGAGTATCCCATATCCAATATCTGAAATACGGAATATTCCGAAATACTGACTTTTTTGAGTGAGAATAAGATAGTGAAACCTTTGTTTTTTGATGACTGAATGTACACAAACTTTGTTTAATACACAAAGTTATAAAAAATATTGTATTAAATGACCTTCAGGCTGTGTGTACAAGGTGTATATGAAACGTAAATGAATTGTGTGAATGTACACACACTTTCTTTAATGTACAAAGGGATAAAAAATGTTGGCTAAAATGACCTTCAGGCTGTGTGTATAAGGTGTATATGAAACATAAATGCATTCTGTGATTAGATTTAGGTCCCATCACCATGATATCTCATTATGGTATGCAATTATTCCAAAATACGGAAAAATCTGATATCCAAAATACCTCTGGTCCCAAGCATTTTGGATAAGGGATACTCAACCTGTATACCCACATTGCTTGAAAGTCTTCATTTATTAGATAGTTGGAGGTCCCACCACCCGTTAGATAAAAGTTACATGTGTTTATTTTGCGCACGGCTCTATGTCCAGGATTGATTATATTTTGGTCTCTAGCACCTTGGTGGTCATTCCAAGTTGTTCGCACGTAGCAACTTTTTGCTGCTCGTGTGATCAACTTGACGCCGCCTATGGGGGAGTGTGTTTTAGCATAGCAGGGCTGTGTTCGCTTGTTCAGCCCTTCTATGCTAAAAAAGTTTTGTGCAGAACAAGACCAGCCCTGCACCTACTTACCCAGTGCTACGGATTCAGCGATGAAGGTCCCGGCTGTGTTTACCTTGCCACACCTGGGAAACGGTGAGTAGATGCCCCGATCCTCCTTCTCACTGTCAATCTTCTTTTGATCGGGCCTGCGATCGCTTTCTTTGGTCCTGGCGTCGTTGCCCGGCGACTACCGTCGCTGGGCAATGACGCGCGTGTGCAATGCGGGCACCGCGCAGCCGCAGTTCCGACCCATTCGCACCGCAGCGAAGAACCGCTGCGTACGAACGGCTCAGAATGACCCCCCTTATTTCCAAACATTGAAGAGATAGAAATAAACAGATGGGTTCTATCAGACCATACTCTTGTTTGGCTTAATATACACACTGGCATAGATTTAGGTCCCTAAATTCTCTGGAGATACCCTTCGCCTTTTTCCACCTTGCTCAAATTTGGAAGTAGAGTTCAGGCTATGTGGGCAGATTACGAGATCAATAATACAGACTACTTAGATACAGACCCCGTGTTATTCTGGCTATGATCCAAGGCGGTTATCAGAGGTTCTATTATTGCGTATGTCACGACTCATAATAATAATAATAAAAAAAAAAAATAGCTGCAGATTAAGAGAAAAAGAGAATCAGTCTTTTATATGTATGGTGCACCCATTCCCTTCCACACAATAATAATGAATGTGTGTATGTGTTTTATTGTGTACTATTAGAAATGACAACACGCCTATGGAATCTGTGTACTTCATTGTGTGAATATTCCACATAATGGCCCTCATTCCGAGTTGTTCGCTCGCTAGCTGCTTTTAGCAGCATTGCACACGCTAGGCCGCCGCCCTCTGGGAGTGTATCTTAGCTTAGCAGAATAGCGAATGAAAGATTAGCAGAACTGCTACTAGTAAATAATTCTTTGCAGTTTCTGAGTAGCTCCAGACCTACTCCTAGACTGCGATCAGCTCGGTCCGTTTAGTTCCTGGTTTGACGTCACAAACACGCCCTGCGTTCGGCCAGCCACTCCCCCGTTTCTCCAGACACTCCCGCGTTTTTCCCTGACACGCCTGCATTTTTTAGCACACTCCCGGAAAACGATCAGTTACCACCCAGAAACGCCCCTTTCCTGTCAGTCATTCACCGATCAGCAGTGTGACTGAAAAGCGCATGCGCCCTGCGTGCCTTGCGCATGTGCAATTAGCAACAAATTGCAGCATAGCGAAAATCGGCAACAAGTGAACAACTCAGAATGACCCCCAGTGTGTCGTGTATTACCCATTTTAGGGTTATACAAAGTGAAATATGATTAAAAAATAAATAAATAAAAAAAGATAATATCAAACATGAATATCTTATCTGTACTATATCACTTTTATGAAATACAGGTTGAGTATCCCTTATCCAAAATGCTTGGGACCAGAAGTATTTTGGATATCAGATTTTTCGTATTTTGGAATAATTGCATACCATAATGAGATATCATGGCGATGGGACCTAAATCTAAGCACAGAATGCATTTATGTTTCATATACACCTTATACACACAGCCTGAAGGTACTTTTACCCAATATTTCTCTAACGTCCTAAGTGGATACTGGGGACTCCGTAAGGACCATGGGGAATAGCGGCTCCGCAGGAGACTGGGCACAACTAAAGAAAGCTTTAGGACTACCTGGTGTGCACTGGCTCCTCCCTCTATGACCCTCCTCCAGACCTCAGTTAGAATTTTGTGCCCGGCCGAGCTGGATGCACACTAGGGGCTCTCCAGAGCTCTTAGAAAGAAAGTAATATTTAGTTTTTTTTATTTTCAGTGAGATCTGCTGGCAACAGACTCACTGCTACGAGGGACCTAGGGGAGAGAAGCGAACCTACCTGCTTGCAGCTAGCTTGGGCTCCTAGGCTACTGTACACCATTAGCTCCAGAGGGATCGAACACAGGCCCAGCCTCGGTCATCCGGTCCCGGAGCCGCGCCGCCGTCCCCCTAGCAGAGCCAGAAGGAAGAAGACGTTCCTGGAAATCGGCGGCAGAAGACTTCGGTCTTCATTAAGGTAGCGCACAGCACTGCAGCTGTGCGCCATTGCTCCCCAGGCACACCACATACTCCGGTCACTGAAGGGTGCAGGGCGCTAGGGGGGGGGGGGGGGGGGGGAAGGGGCGCCCTGGGCTGCAATATAAGTACCTTACTTGGCAAATTAACACATAATATAGCCTTTAAGACTATATATGTGTAAAATCCCCTGCCATAACTGTATAAAAAAAGCGGGAGAAGCCCGCTGGAAAAGGGGCGGGGCTATCTACCTCAGCACACTGGCGCCATTTTCCCTCACAGCTCCGCTGGAAGGATCGCTCCCCAGGCTCTCCCCTGCAGTTCCAGACTACATAGGGTAAAAAAGAGAGGGGGGGCACTAATTTTAGGTGCAATCTGTGTTATATAAGCAGCTATAAGGGGAAAAATCACTGTGTAGTGTGTATCCCTGTTTTATATAGCGCTCTGGTGTGTGCTGGCATACTCTCTCTCTGTCTCCCCAAAGGGCTTTGTGGGGTCCTGTCCTCAGTCAGAGCATTCCCTGTGTGTGTGCGGTGTGTCGGTACGGCTGTGTCGACATGTTTGATGAGGAGGCTTATGTGGAGGCGGAGCAGGTGCCGATAAATGTGATGTCACCCCCTGCGGGGTCGACACCTGAGTGGATGGATATGTGGAAGGAATTACGCGACAGTGTCAACTCCTTACATAAGAGGTTTGACGACATAGCAGATGTGGGACAGCCGGCTTCTCAGCCCGTGCCTGCCCAGACGTCTCAAAAGCCATCAGAAGCTCTAAAACGCCCGCTACCTCAGATGGCAGACACAGATGTCGACACGGATACTGACTCCAGTGTCGACGATGATGAGACTAGTGTACATTCCAATAGAGCCACCCGTTACATGATTACGGCAATGAAAAATGTGTTGCACATTTCTGATATTACCCCAGGTACCACAAAAAAGGGTATTATGTTTGGGGAGAAAAAACTACCAGTGGTTTTTCCCCCTTCTGATGAATTAAATGAAGTGTGTGAAGAAGCGTGGGCTTCCCCCGATAAGAAACTGGTCATTTCTAAAAAGTTACTAATGGCATACCCTTTCCCGCCAGAGGATAGGTCACGTTGGGAAACATCCCCTAGGGTGGATAAAGCGCTCACACGCCTGTCAAAGAAGGTGGCACTACCGTCTCCGGACACGGCCGCCCTAAAGGAGCCTGCTGATAGGAAGCAGGAGGCTATCCTGAAGTCTGTTTATACACACTCAGGTATTATACTGAGACCAGCTATTGCTTCAGCATGGATGTGCAGTGCTGCAGCTGCGTGGTCAGATTCCCTGTCGGAAAATATTGATACCTTAGACAGGGACACTATATTGCTAACCATAGAGCATATAAAAGACGCAGTCTTATACATGAGAGATGCACAGAGGGATATTTGCCGGCTGGCATCTAAAATAAGTGCAATGTCATTGTCCATTTCTGCCAGGAGGGGTTTATGGACTCGGCAGTGGACAGGGGATGCAAATTCTAAAAGGCACATGGAAGTTTTTCCTTACAAGGGTGAGGAGTTGTTTGGGGATGGTCTCTCTGACCTAGTTTCCACAGCAACAGCTGGGAAGTCAACAATTTTACCCCATGTTCCCTCACAGCCAAAGAAAGCACCGTATTATCAGGTACAGTCCTTTCGGCCCCAGAAAGGCAAGCGGGTTAGAGGCGCGTCCTTTCTGCCCAGAGGCAGAGGTAGAGGGAAAAAGCTGCAAAATACAGTCAGTTCCCAGGAACAAAAGTCCTCCCCCGCTTCCTCTAAGTCCACCGCATGACGCTGGGGCTCCACAGGCGGAGCCAGGTGCAGTGGGGGCCCATCTCAAGAACTTCAGCGATCAGTGGGCTCGCTCACGGGTGGATCCCTGGATTCTACAAGTGGTATCTCAGGGGTACAAGCTGGAATTCGAGACGTCTCCCCCTCGCCGTTTCCTCAAATCTGCCTTGCCAACAACTCCCTCAGACAGGGAGGCAGTGCTAGAGGCAATTCACAAGCTGTATTCCCAGCAGGTGATAGTCAAGGTACCCCTCCTTCAACAAGGAAGGGGTTACTATTCAACAATGTTTGTGGTACCGAAAACGGACGGTTTGGTGAGACCCATTTGAAATTTGAAATCCTTGAACACCTATATAATAAGGTTCAAGTTCAAGATGGAATCGCTCAGGGCGGTTATTTCAAGCCTGGAGGAAGGGGATTACATGGTATCACTGGACATCAAGGATGCTTACCTACATGTCCCCATTTACCCTCCTCACCAGGAGTACCTCAGATTTGTGGTACAGGACTGTCATTACCAATTCCAGACGTTGCCGTTTGGTCTGTCCATGGCACCGAGGGTATTTACCAAGGTAATGGCCGAAATGATGATACTCCTTTGAAAAAAGGGAGTTTTAATTATCCCGTACTTGGACGATCTCCTTATAAAGGCGAGGTCCAGAGAGCAGTTGTTGGTCGGGGTAGCACTATCTCGGGAGGTGCTACAACAGCACGGTTGGATTCTGAATATTCCAAAGTCACAGCTGGTCTACTGTTCCTGGGGATGGTTCTGGACACAGACCAGAAAAGGGTGTTTCTCCCGGAGGAGAAAGCCAAGGAGTTGTCATCTCTAGTCAGAGATTTCCTGAAACCAAAACAGGTGTCGGTGCATCACTGCACGCGAGTCCTGGGAAAAATGGTAGCTTCCTATGAAGCAATTCCATTCGGCAGGTTCCATGCAAGAATCTTTCAGTGGGATCTGTTGGACAAGTGATCCGGATCGCATCTTCAGATGCATCGGCTGATAACCCTGTCTCCAAGGACCAGGGTGTCTCTGCTGTAATGGCTGCAGAGTGCTCATCTTCTAGAGGGCCGCAGATTCGGCATACGGGACTGGGTCCTGGTGACCACGGATGTCAGCCTTCGAGGCTGGGGGGCAAAAAAAAGGGTATTATGTTTGGGGAGAAAAAACTACCAGTGGTTTTTCCCCCTTCTGATGCATTAAATGAAGTGTGTGAAGAAGCGTGAGAGATGCACAGGGAAGAAACTTCCAAGGACTATGGTCAAGCCAGGAGATTTCCCTTCACATAAATATTCTGGAACTAAGGGCCATCTACAATGCCCTAAGTCAGGCAAGACCCCTGCTTCAAAACCAGCCGGTACTGATCCAGTCAGACAACATCACGGCGGTCGCCCATGTAAACCGACAGGGCGGCACAAGAAGCAGGATGGCGATGGCAGAAGCCACAAGGATTCTCCGATGGGCGTAAAATCACGTGTTAGCACTGTCAGCAGTGTTCATTCCGGGAGTGGACAACTGGGAAGCAGACTTCCTCAGCAGGCACGACCTCCACCCGGGAGAGTGGGGACTTCATTCAGAAGTCTTTCAGCTGATTGTAAACCGTTGGGTACGGCCACAGGTGGACATGATGGCGTCCCGCCTCAACAAAAAGCTGGAAAGATATTGCGCCAGGTCGAGAGACCCTCAGGCAATAGCTGTGGACGCTCTAGTGACACTGTGGGTGTACCAGTCGGTTTATGTGTTCCCTCCTCTTCCTCTCATACCCAAGGTACTGAGGATAATAAGAAGAAGAGGAGTAAGACTATACTCATTGTTCCGGATTGGCCAAGAAGAGCTTGGTACCCAGAACTTCAAGAAATGATCTCAGAGGACCCATGGCCTCTGCCGCTCAGACAGGACCTGCTGCAGCAGGGGCTCTGTCTGTTCCAAGACTTACCGCGGCTGGGTTTGACGGCATGGCGGCTGAACGCCGGATCCTGAAGGAAAAGGTCATTCCGGAGGAAGTCATCCCTACGCTGATTAAAGCTAGGAAAGAAGTGACCGCAAACCATTATCACCGCATATGGTGGAAATATGTTGCGTGGTGTGAGGCCAGGAAGGCCCCAACGGAGGAATTTCAGCTGGGCCGTTTTCTGCACTTCCTACAGTCAGGGGTGACTATGGGCCTAAAATTGGGTTCCATTAAGGTCCAGATTTCGGCTCTATCGATTTTCTTCCAGAAAGAACTGGCTTCACTGCCTGAAGTTCAGACATTTGTTAAGGGAGTGCTTCATATTCAGCCCCCTTTTGTGCCTCCAATGGCACCTTGGGATCTCAACGTGGTGTTGGATTTCCTAAAGTCATATTGGTTTGAACCACTTAAAACCGTGGAACTAAAATATCTCACGTGGAAAGTGGTCATGCTGTTGGCCTTGGCTTCAGCCAGGCGTGTGTCAGAATTGGCGGCTTTGTCATGTAAAAGCCCTTATCTGATTTTCTATATGGATAGGGCAGAATTGAGGACTCGTCCCCAATTTCTCCAAAAGGTGGTTTCAGCTTTTCATTTGAACCAGCCTATTGTGGTGCCTGCGGCTACTCGTGACTTGGAGAATTCCAAGTTGCTGGACGTAGTCCGGGCCCTAAAAGTCTATGTTTCCAGGACAGCTGGAGTCAGAAAGACTGACTCGCTATTTATCCTGCATGCACCCAACAAGTTGGGTGCGCCTGCTTCAAAGCAGACTATTGCTTGCTGGTTCTGTAGCACGATTCAACTTGCACATTCTGCGGCTGGACTGCCGCATCCTAAATCTGTAAAAGCCCATTCCACGAGGAAGGTGGGCTCTTCTTGGGCGGCTGCCCGAGGGGTCTCGGCTTTACAACTTTGCCGAGCAGCTACTTGGTCGGGGTCAAACACATTTGCTAAATTCTACAAGTTTGATACCCTGGCTGAGGAGGACCTAGAGTTCGCTCATTTGGTGCTGCAGAGTCATCCGCACTCTCCCGCCCGTTTGGGAGCTTTGGTATAATCCCCATGGTCCTTACAGAGTCCCCAGCATCCACTTAGGAGGTTAGAGAAAATAAGATTTTACTCACCGGTAAATCTATTTCTCGTAGTCCGTAGTGGATGCTGGGCGCCCGTCCCAAGTGCGGATTGTCTGCAATACTTGTATATAGTTATTGTTTAACTAAAGGGTTATTGTTGAGCCATCTGTTGAGAGGCTCAGTTATATTTCATACTGTTAACTGGGTATAGTATCACAAGTTATACGGTGCGATTGGTGTGGCTGGTATGAGTCTTACCCGGGATTCCAAATCCTTTCCTTATTGTGTCAGCTCTTCCGGGCACAGTATCCTAACTGAGGTCTGGAGGAGGGTCATAGAGGGAGGAGCCAGTGCACACCAGGTAGTCCTAAAGCTTTCTTTAGTTGTGCCCAGTCTCCTGCTGAGCCGCTATTCCCCATGGTCCTTACGGAGTCCCCAGCATCCACTATGGACTACGAGAAATATATTTACCGGTGAGTAAAATCTTATTTTTTTTATAACTTTGTGCATTAAACAAAGTGTGTGTACATTCACACAATTCATTTATGTTTCATATACACCTTATACACACAGCCTGAAGGTCATTTAATACAATATTTGTAATAACTTTGTGTATTAAATAAAGTTTGTTTACATTGAGCAATCAGAAAACAAAGGTTTCACTATCTCACTCTCACTCAAAAAATTACGTTTTTCGGAATATTCCGTATTTTGGAATATTTGGATATGGGATACTCAACCTGTATTGCAACCAAACAGGAAAATAATATACTGTAACTATGCTGCTCGGTGTACAAAAGAAATAGACCAACATATTAGAAGGCAATAAGTGAAATCAAGTTATCTGCCTGATTAATTAAATTTGTTTGTGTTAGAATAGATAGAATAATGTGCTAAATAAATTAAATTGTGTAAAAATAAAGAAAATTATTTAAAACCAATGCCGTGTGGTGTCATTTATTCTGAATAATATTTGCTTTATTCACTTTTGTATTATAATGTTATACTCTCCAAACATGCTGATTTCATATAGCTTTTAACCCCTTCAGTGGCAAGTTTTTAATTCAAAAAAACACACCCTGGGAGCTGTGTTTTTAAATTAAAGTGGTAGAGGGTGGGAAGGTGTATGGAGGGGCGACTGTTGGGGAAAGGCGAGTTAATCGCCTGATGATCGCACGTGGGGATCGCCAGCCCCAGTGCTGATTCCCGGACGCCTTGCCGCGCCCGGGTATCAGCATAAGGCATTTTACTGCTAAGTCAATAGGAGTCCAGGGAGCCGGCTAAACTCCATAATGGCGTATACTGATTCCCGGGCACCGTGCACGCTGCATGGCTGTCCCTGGGATCTCAGCAGTGTCGGACTGGGCTTTGAAGGGCCCACCAGGGGGATGCAGTGATAGGGGCCCATACTTAGGGGTGTGGTCAGCCTACAAAGGGGGTGTGGCTAACCTCCACAGAGGCTTGAAATACACAATAGACTTGTGCAGTGTAATGCAACATATCCACATGTATAATACAAGTGCACAGTCTGGAACCTGATCCCTAGAGGAAGGAGTGGACCCCAGGCAGTGGGGCCCACCGGTGATTTCCCCTGTACACCTGTGGGCCAGTCCGACCCTTGATCTCAGTCAGTAGTATGCACAGAAATCTTATGATGAGGTTAAATGAACAGCCATAGGTCTCTCTGCATATGTTATATCTGCCCACCTGCAGTGCACATGGGGGGTAATTCCAAGTTGATTGCAGCAGGACATTTTTTAGCAGTTGGGCAAAACCATGTGCACTGCAGGGAGGCAGATTTAACATGTGCAGAGAGAGTTAGATTTGGGTGGGTTATTTTGTTTCTGTGCAGGGTTAATACTAGCTGCTTTATTTTTACACTGCAATTTAGATTTCAGTTTGAACTCACCACACCCAAATCTAACTCTCTCTGCACATGTTAAATCTGCCTCCCCTGCAGTGCACATGGTTTTGCCCAATTGCTAACTAAATTCCTGCTGTGATCAACTTGGAATTACCCCCAAAGTTCCTGCTGCGATCAACTCAGAATTACCCCCATGGTTTTGCTCAACTGCTAACAAATTTGCTGCTGAGATCAACTCTGAATTAGGACCATAGTATTATGCTTCCATATCCAAACATATACTGTGTTATAATTAGATAAATATAGTAGTGTTGTGTCTCACTGTAATTCCTTACACCAGGATGCACCACTACATATAGATAACACTAACAGATTTAATGGGTAATACATGACACACTTTGTTCAGTATGCCGAATGTCGGGATCCCGGCGCACAGTATACCGGCGCCGGGATCCCGACACCCGGCATACCGATAGCTATTCTTCCTCGTGGGGGTCCACGACCCCAGGAAGAATAAAATAGCGTGGCGCACGTAGCGCACCACCGTGCCCGCAGGGGCTCCTTTGCGCTTGCCACACTGTCGGTATGCCGGCAGTCGGGCTCCCGGCACCGGTATGCTGGTCGCTGGGAGCCCGGCCGCCGGCATACCATACTACACCCCACTTTGTGGAGTATTCACACAATAAAGCAATTCCATAGGTGTGTAGTAATTTCTAATAGTACACAATGTAAAAATGAAAGGACAATAAAACACGAACACACATGCATTATTATTGTGTGGAAGGGAATGAGTGCATCATACATAAAAAAGACTCATTCTCTTTTTCTCTTAATCTTGTTCTTATCTACTTCTATGAATCAGTAGGTGACACCAGTAAGGTATATGATGTAGAACGCATCTAGCTACTGTCATAAGATAAACCTATTCCCTCAAGATAGTTACTGCATAAATCATACCTCCCAACTTTTAGTAGCTGTGAAGAGGGACATCTACGTGCAGCGCACGGGCGCCCGAAAAGGGGATGTGGCCTATTGGAAAGGGGCATGGCTTCCCGGGAGGGACGTCTATTCACCTCCCAACTGGCCCCCCACCGCGGGACACTGGCCCGACGGTGGGACAGCGGGACAGTCACAAAAAAAGGGACTGTCCCGCGAAAATCGGCACATTTGGGAAGTCTGCATAAATTACTTTCTAGTGCGGGATTTTCTCCGTCTCTAAACTACTAAGCAGTCAGCTTTACCAGTTGCATACCAGAGATATATTTCCAAACCTACAATGCCGAATAAGAATGCTTACTTATCCGCTACAGTAAGTCGCATTATGTAACCATTTTCACAAAAATGGCAAGTTCTTATTCTTTTAAAAAGGCTCATTATTCTTTAAATTTGGTAACAAAATAGGGAAGTTACTCATTTATTGCTGAGACAAAAGTCTCCTATGGTGGTGCATCTTTTGGAACTTTCTGATGGTACTGCTGTCATAGAAAGTGCACAGACAGCATCTATCATGAAAGACTTTTATGCAGATTTATACTCTATATCTCGGAACACTACTCAGGAGGCCCATCCCTTTGGGATGCCTTACCCATCCCACAACTCCTGTAACAGGTACTGGATTTCCTTTCCTCCCCATTCAGTGAACTAGAGGTTAAAACTGTTAAAGCCAAGGAGAAACCTGGTTAGGCCCCAGCACCTGAGGGCCTGATGCCTGATTACTATAAACTCTTGGCACCCACTATCTCACCCATACTGACGAAATTATTTAACTTTGTCTTGACTTCCTGATGCCCAGGTATTTTAACTCTGCGATAATAAAGCTGATACCAACGGCTGGGAGAGATTTCAGTAATCCTGCATCATTCTAACCCATATCTCTTAAATTTAGATTATAAGCTACTGGCAGACAAACTGAAGCAAGTATTGCCACTTAGTATTCATATTGATCAATCAGGCTTTATTTCCGGAAGAACCAATGTCCGTAGGGTACTTTCGGCTATACATGCAACTAACCCATTAGTTAAGCCCCCCCCTAGAGCAATTCTTTCCTTAGACGCCGAAAAGGCCTTTGACATGGTGTTATGGGTCCATCTGTTCAACACCATGTCGAGGTTCAGTTTCCCAGAGAGATTTAAAACTCTGTATACTCACCCGACCTCCCAAGTATCCTGTAACAGTTACTTGTCAGACCCTTTCCCCATAATGAGGGGTACAAGACAAGGTTGTCCGCTGTCACCTTTACTCTTTGCCATAGCATTAGAACCATTAGCAATTGCATTACGCAATTCACCTCTATACCAAGGTATAATAATTGGACATACACAGAGCCGGCCCTAACCAATATGATACCCTAGGCAAGATTTTGGCTGGTGCCCCCTAGCATCTCCGCTAGTTCTGCAGGAGATGCCTGGCATGAATCAGCTGGCAGCTCTGCTAGCGTTGGGCGCCTTTTGTTTATGAAAATGCATCTTATTTGCATTACTATGTGGCTAGGATGCACTAGCAGCTAGTGATGAGCGGGTTCGGTTCCTCGGAATCCGAACCCCCCCCGAACTTCAGCCTTTTTACACGGGTCCGAGGCAGGTTCGAACCTTCCCGCCTTGCTCGGCTAACCCGAGCGCGCCCGAACGTCATCATCCCGCTGTCGGATTCTCGCGAGGCTCGAATTCTATCGCGAGACTCGGATTCTATATAAGGAGCCGCGCGTCGCCGCCATTTTCACACGTGCATTGAGATTGATAGGGAGAGGACGTGGCTGGCGTCCTCTCCGTTTATAGAGAAGAGAGTAGAGAGTTAGAGACACTATTTAGTATTTACTAATTTTGGGGAGCATATAGGACTGGAGTACTACTACTTGCTGATAGTGTGACCATTGACCACCAGTTTAATTAATCCGTTCTCTGCCTGAAAAAAAACGATACACAGTGTGACACAGTCACATACCATATCTGTGCTCAGCCTCAGTGTGCTGCATCATCATATGTAATACTGTATATCTGACTGTGCTGAGTGCTCACTGCTCACACAGCTTAATTGTGGGGGAGACTGGGGAGCAGTTAGAGCAGGAGTACATAAATAATATATTTTAAGTACAGTGCACACTTTTGCTGCCAGAGTGCCACACTGCCAGTGTGACTGACCAGTGACCACACTGACCACCAGTATATTGTGATTGTCTGCTTAGGACGGAGTACTACTTGCTGATAGTGTGACCAGTGACCAGTGACCACCACCAGTTTAATTAATCCGTTCTCTGCCTGAAAAAAAAACGATACACAGTGTGACACAGTCACATACCATATCTGTGCTCAGCCCAGTGTGCTGCATCATATGTAATACTGTATATCATTATCTGACTGTGCTGAGTGCTCACTGCTCACACAGCTTAATTGTGGGGGAGACTGGGGAGCAGTTATAGCAGGAGTACATATTTTAAGTACAGTGCACACTTTTGCTGCCAGAGTGCCACTGCCAGTGTGACTGACCAGTGACCACTGACCACCAGTATATTGTGATTGTCTGCTGACCACCAGTATATTGTGATTGTCTGCCTGAAAAAGTTAAACACTCGTCGTGTGGTGTTTTTATAAACACATTCTGCAGACAGTGTCCAGCAGGTCCGTCATTACATAATATATACCTGTCCGGCTGCAGTACTAGTGTGATATATATATATATTTTAATTTTATCTCATTATCATCCAGTCTATATTAGCAGCAGACACAGTACGGTAGTCCACGGCTGTAGCTACCTCTGTGTCGGCAGTCGCTCGTCCATCCATAATTGTATACTACCTACCCGTGGTTTTTTTTTCTATCTTCTTGATACTAGTAGCTTACTTTAGGAGTCTGCAGTGCTGACAGACAGTGTCCAGCAGGTCCGTCATTACATAATATATATACCTGTCCGGCTGCAGTACTAGTGTGATATATATATATATTTTAATTTTATCTCATTATCATCCAGTCTATATTAGCAGCAGACACAGTACGGTAGTCCACGGCTGTAGCTACCTCTGTGTCGGCAGTCGCTCGTCCATCCATAATTGTATACTACCTACCCGTGGTTTTTTTTTCTATCTTCTTGATACTAGTAGCTTACTTTAGGAGTCTGCAGTGCTGACAGACAGTGTCCAGCAGGTCCGTCATTACATAATATATATACCTGTCCGGCTGCAGTACTAGTGTGATATATATATATATTTTATTTTTATCTCATTATCATCCAGTCTATATTAGCAGCAGACACAGTACGGTAGTCCACGGCTGTAGCTACCTCTGTGTCGGCAGTCGCTCGTCCATCCATAATTGTATACCACCTACCCGTGGTTTTTTTTTCTATCTTCTTGATACTAGTAGCTTACTTTAGGAGTCTGCAGTGCTGACAGACAGTGTCCAGCAGGTCCGTCATTACATAATATATATACCTGTCCGGCTGCAGTACTAGTGTGATATATATATATATTTTATTTTTATCTCATTATCATCCAGTCTATATTAGCAGCAGACACAGTACGGTAGTCCACGGCTGTAGCTACCTCTGTGTCGGCAGTCGCTCGTCCATCCATAATTGTATACCACCTACCCGTGGTTTTTTTTTTCTATCTTCTTGATACTAGTAGCTTACTTTAGGAGTCTGCAGTGCTGACAGACAGTGTCCAGCAGGTCCGTCATTACATAATATATATACCTGTCCGGCTGCAGTACTAGTGTGATATATATATATATATCAATTTTATTTTTATCTCATTATCATCCAGTCTATATTAGCAGCAGACACAGTACGGTAGTCCACGGCTGTAGCTACCTCTGTGTCGGCAGTCGCTCGTCCATCCATAAGTATACTAGTATCCATCCATCTCCATTGTTTACCTGAGGTGCCTTTTAGTTGTGCCTATTAAAATATGGAGAACAAAAATGTTGAGGTTCCAAAAATAGGGAAAGATCAAGATCGACTTCCACCTCGTGCTGAAGCTGCTGCCACTAGTCATGGCCGAGACGATGAAATTCCATCAACGTCGTCTGCCAAGGCCGATGCCCAATGTCATAGTACAGAGCATGTAAAATCCAAAACACCAAATATCAGTAAAAAAAGGACTAAAAAATCTAAAATAAAATTGTCGGAGAGAAGCGTAAACTTGCCAATATGCCATTTACCACACGGAGTGGCAAGGAACGGCTGAGGCCCTGGCCTATGTTCATGGCTAGTGGTTCAGCTTCACATGAGGATGGAAGCACTCAGCCTCTCGCTAGAAAAATGAAAAGACTCAAGCTGGCAAAAGCACAGCAAAGAACTGTGCGTTCTTCGAAATCCCAAATCCACAAGGAGAGTCCAGTTGTGTCGGTTGCGATGCCTGACCTTCCCAACACTGGACGTGAAGAGCATGCGCCTTCCACCATTTGCACGCCCCCTGCAAGTGCTGGAAGGAGCACCTGAGTCCAGTTCCTGATAGTCAGATTGAAGATGTCAGTGTTGAAGTACACCAGGATGAGGAGGATATGGGTGTTGCTGGCGCTGGGGAGGAAATTGACCAGGAGGATTCTGATGGTGAGGTGGTTTGTTTAAGTCAGGCACCCGGGGAGACACCTGTTGTCCGTGGGAGGAATATGGCCATTGACATGCCTGGTGAAAATACCAAAAAAAATCAGCTCTTCGGTGTGGAAGTATTTCAACAGAAATGCGGACAACATTTGTCAAGCCGTGTGTTGCCTTTGTCAAGCTGTAATAAGTAGGGGTAAGGACGTTAACCACCTCGGAACATCCTCCCTTATACGTCACCTGCAGCGCATTCATAATAAGTCAGTGACAAGTTCAAAAACTTTGGGCGACAGCGGAAGCAGTCCACTGACCAGTAAATCCCTTCCTCTTGTAACCAAGCTCACGCAAACCACCCCACCAACTCCCTCAGTGTCAATTTCCTCCTTCCCCAGGAATGCCAATAGTCCTGCAGGCCATGTCACTGGCAATTCTGACGAGTCCTCTCCTGCCTGGGATTCCTCCGATGCATCCTTGCGTGTAACGCCTACTGCTGCTGGCGCTGCTGTTGTTGCTGCTGGGAGTCGATGGTCATCCCAGAGGGGAAGTCGTAAGACCACTTTTACTACTTCCACCAAGCAATTGACTGTCCAACAGTCCTTTGCGAGGAAGATGAAATATCACAGCAGTCATCCTGCTGCAAAGCGGATAACTGAGGCCTTGGCATCCTGGGTGGTGATAAACGTGGTTCCGGTATCCATCATTACTGCAGAGCCAACTAGAGACTTGTTGGAGGTACTGTGTCCCCGGTACCAAATACCATCTAGGTTCCATTTCTCTAGGCAGGCGATACCGAAAATGTACACAGACCTCAGAAAAAGACTCACCAGTGTCCTAAAAAATGCAGCTGTACCCAATGTCCACTTAACCACGGACATGTGGACAAGTGGAGCAGGGCAGGGTCAGGACTATATGACTGTGACAGCCCACTGGGTAGATGTATGGACTCCCGCCGCAAGAACAGCAGCGGCGGCACCAGTAGCAGCATCTCGCAAACGCCAACTCTTTCCTAGGCAGGCTACGCTTTGTATCACCGGTTTCCAGAATACGCACACAGCTGAAAACCTCTTACGGCAACTGAGGAAAATCATCGCGGAATGGCTTACCCCAATTGGACTCTCCTGTGGATTTGTGGCATCGGACAACGCCAGCAATATTGTGTGTGCATTAAATATGGGCAAATTCCAGCACGTCCCATGTTTTGCACATACCTTGAATTTGGTGGTGCAGAATTATTTAAAAAACGAGAGGGGCGTGCAAGAGATGCTGTCGTTGGCCAGAAAAATTGCGGGACACTTTCGGCGTACAGGCACCACGTACAGAAGACTGGAGCACCACCAAAAACGCCTGAACCTGCCCTGCCATCATCTGAAGCAAGAAGTGGTAACGAGGTGGAATTCAACCCTATATATGCTTCAGAGGTTGGAGGAGCAGCAAAAGGCCATTCAAGCCAATACAATTGAGCACGATATAGGAGGTGGAATGCACCTGTCTCAAGCGCAGTGGAGAATGATTTCAACGTTGTGCAAGGTTCTGCTGCCCTTAGAACTTGCCACACGTGAAGTCAGTTCAGACACTGCCAGCCTGAGTCAGGTCATTCCCCTCATCAGGCTTTTGCAGAAGAAGCTGGAGACATTGAAGGAGGAGCTAACACAGAGCGATTCCGCTAGGCATGTGGGACTTGTGGATGGAGCCCTTAATTCGCTTAACAAGGATTCACGGGTGGTCAATCTGTTGAAATCAGAGCACTACATTTTGGCCACCGTGCTCGATCCTAGATTTAAAACCTACCTTGGATCTCTCTTTCCGGCAGACACAAGTCTGCTGGGGTTCAAAGACCTGCTGGTGAGAAAATTGTCAAGTCAAGCGGAACGCGACCTGTCAACATCTCCTCCTTCACATTCTCCCGCAACTTGGGGTGCGAGGAAAAGGCTCAGAATTCCGAGCCCACCCGCTGGCGGTGATGCAGGGCAGTCTGGAGCGACTGCTGATGCTGACATCTGGTCCGGACTGAAGGACCTGCCAACGATTACGGACATGTTGTCTACTGGCACTGCATATGATTCTCTCCCCATTGAAAGAATGGTGGAGGATTATATGAGTGACCGCATCCAAGTAGGCACGTCAGACAGTCCGTACTTATACTGGCAGGAAAAAGAGGCAATTTGGAGGCCCTTGCACAAACTGGCTTTATTCTACCTAAGTTGCCCTCCCACAAGTGTGTACTCCGAAAGAGTGTTTAGTGCCGCCGCTCACCTTGTCAGCAATCGGCGTACGAGGTTACTTCCAGAAAATGTGGAGAAGATGATGTTCATTAAAATTAATTATAATCAATTCCTCCGTGGAGACATTGACCAGCAGCAATTGCCTCCACAAAGTACACAGGGAGCTGAGATGGTGGATTCCAGTGGGGACGAATTGATAATCTGTGAGGAGGGGGATGTACACGGTGATATATCGGAGGATGATGATGAGGTGGACATCTTGCCTCTGTAGAGCCAGTTTGTGCAAGGAGAGATTAATTGCTTCTTTTTTGGTGGGGGTCCAAACCAACCCGTCATTTCAGTCACAGTCGTGTGGCAGACCCTGTCACTGAAATGATGGGTTGGTTAAAGTGTGCATGTCCTGTTTATACAACATAAGGGTGGGTGGGAGGGCCCAAGGACAATTCCATCTTGCACCTCTTTTTTCTTTCATTTTTCTTTGCGTCATGTGCTGTTTGGGGAGTGTTTTTTGGAAGGGCCATCCTGCGTGACACTGCAGTGCCACTCCTAGATGGGCCAGGTGTTTGTGTCGGCCACTAGGGTCGCTTAGCTTACTCACACAGCTACCTCATTGCGCCTCTTTTTTTCTTTGCGTCATGTGCTGTTTGGGGAGTGTTTTTTGGAAGGTCCATCCTGCGTGACACTGCAGTGCCACTCCTAGATGGGCCAGGTGTTTGTGTCGGCCACTAGGGTCGCTTAGCTTACTCACACAGCTACCTCATTGCGCCTCTTTTTTTCTTTGCGTCATGTGCTGTTTGGGGAGTGTTTTTTGGAAGGGCCATCCTGCGTGACACTGCAGTGCCACTCCTAGATGGGCCAGGTGTTTGTGTCGGCCACTAGGGTCGCTTAGCTTACTCACACAGCTACCTCATTGCGCCTCTTTTTTTCTTTGCGTCATGTGCTGTTTGGGGAGTGTTTTTTGGAAGGGCCATCCTGCGTGACACTGCAGTGCCACTCCTAGACGGGCCAGGTGTTTGTGTCGGCCACTAGGGTCGCTTAGCTTACTCACACAGCTACCTCATTGCGCCTCTTTTTTTCTTTGCGTCATGTGCTGTTTGGGGAGTGTTTTTTGGAAGGGCCATCCTGCGTGACACTGCAGTGCCACTCCTAGATGGGCCAGGTGTTTGTGTCGGCCACTAGGGTCGCTTAGCTTACTCACACAGCTACCTCATTGCGCCTCTTTTTTTCTTTGCGTCATGTGCTGTTTGGGGAGTGTTTTTTGGAAGGGCCATCCTGCGTGACACTGCAGTGCCACTCCTAGATGGGCCAGGTGTTTGTGTCGGCCACTAGGGTCGCTTAGCTTACTCACACAGCTACCTCATTGCGCCTCTTTTTTTCTTTGCGTCATGTGCTGTTTGGGGAGTGTTTTTTGGAAGGGCCATCCTGCGTGACACTGCAGTGCCACTCCTAGATGGGCCAGGTGTTTGTGTCGGCCACTAGGGTCGCTTAGCTTACTCACACAGCTACCTCATTGCGCCTCTTTTTTTCTTTGCGTCATGTGCTGTTTGGGGAGTGTTTTTTGGAAGGGCCATCCTGTGTGACACTGCAGTGCCACTCCTAGATGGGCCAGGTGTTTGTGTCGGCCACTAGGGTCGCTTAGCTTACTCACACAGCTACCTCATTGCACCTCTTTTTTTCTTTGCGTCATGTGCTGTTTGGGGAGTGTTTTTTGGAAGGGCCATCCTGCGTGACACTGCAGTGCCACTCCTAGATGGGCCAGGTGTTTGTGTCGGCCACTTGGGTCGCTTAGCTCAGTCATCCAGCGACCTCGGTGCAAATTTTAGGACTAAAAATAATATTGTGAGGTGTGAGGTGTTCAGAATAGACTGAAAATGAGTGGAAATTATGGTTTTTGAGGTTAATAATACTTTGGGATCAAAATGACCCCCAAATTCTATGATTTAAGCTGTTTTTTACTAGGGTTTTTTGAAAAAAACACCCGAATCCAAAACACACCCGAATCCGACAAAAAAAATTCGGTGAGGTTTTGCCAAAACGCGGTCGAACCCAAAACACGGCCGCGGAACCGAACCCAAAACCAAAACACAAAACCCGAAAAATTTCAAGTGCACATCTCTACTAGCAGCTTCTGCTGATTAAAATGATATGCACCATGCTTATATTCTGTGTGTGACTGTGGCTGTATCTGCATACGAAATGCTACATTACAGTGATTTCCAGGAATACACTGCAACGTAGCATTTCATATGTAGATACAGCCGCAGCCACACACAGAATATAGGCATGCCGCATATCATTTTAATCAGCAGAAGCTGCTGGTGCCCCTAGTCATTTGCCTAGTTTGCCTATGCCTAAGGCCGGCTCTGGACATACAGACTTACGGGTCACCCTATTTGTAGATGACATGTTGTTATTCATATCGCACCCAGAATACTCCTTACCGACAGTCCTAGATATTATAGCCCAATTTAGCTCCTTCTCAGGCTATCAGATAATTATTGATAAGTCGGATATGATGTCTCATTCTGGAGACCTAAATTTCTTAAAGCTGAACCCTTCTCTAAGTACTATTAAAATTGGGTGTGGTATGTTAGATAGACTGGACTTAGGTCGACAGTGTCTAGGTCGACTGCTATTGGTTGATAGTAAGTTAGTCGACATGGTTTCTAGGTAGACAGGGAGTCTAGGTTGACATGAAAAAAGGTCGACATGAGTTTTTATTATTTTTTTGGTGTAGTTTAATTCATAGAGTGACCGGGAACCCCCATTAGTGCACGGTGTTCCCTCACATGGCTCGCTTCGCTCGCCATGCTTCGAGCAAGGTGCCTCTCTGCGCTCGGCACAGGTTACTGTTCCCAATTGTAGTCCACGTGATCGTTAAGTATGAAAAAGTTCAGAAAATAATGGGGGCGCTATGTACCCCTGTCACTATTGGCTCTGCTATCTGTAAGATAGTGCACCGATATGCCAGGCAAGGTATGGACCTAATGGAGCTAGAGAGTTGAGCAAAGTCTCCTTTTATGGGCTTTCATATGATATATAACACTACATATGTTTCATTACAAATAACAAATGAAAATTGAGCAAAATCCAAGTTAAAAAAATAATAATCATTTTTTTTCTCCAAAATTAGTCAATTTGGTCACACTGATGTTAATAAATCCCCAAATTTGTATCTTGGATCTTACTTTGGCAGCTTTATACCTGGCAGAGCAAGGTACTGCCCGGTATAAAACTATACAGAAAATAAATATTCCCGTGCTGGGTATTACCCATATTGTACACTAGCTGAGGTACCCGGCGTTGCCCAGGGTTACAATTTCCAGTTTATAATTTATCAAATGAGATAGCAGCTCTTCCAACAGACCCATGAGGTGGCTGCCCAGTGTCGTTTTTTTTTTTTCTTGGGGTGTCGCCAGTAGCCCTAATCCCCAGCTCTCCTTTCTGTTCAGCCGAACAGACAGACAGACCAATGACTTTATATATAAGATGGTACCAGCTGCAGGGCGGTATTAATGCCGTATATGTACCAAAAACAGAAGATAGTGAGTATACAACGTCACTTCATGGACCAACAGAGTATAGCTGGATGAAGTTATCTCCGTTTCTTACGTCCATCACGGCATTTTCTTTTCCTAGTTTCTGGAGTTGATGTTAATTTTCCAGCGTCTAGGCTGCATCTGACAAACGCCGGATCAAGTTTCCTCCGTTTCTTATGTCCATCTTCATCATGGCATTTTCTTTTTGCAGCTTTTGGGAAAGGTGTAAATTTCCCAGCCTCCAGGCACCGTACAAGATGTGGCCTCATTAATACAGTGTTGTAGCTGTGGGTGGGCACATCGCCGGTAAAGAGGAGCTCCACAACTGTCGCTATGGCATATACAACACAGTCTTCTGTGTCCGCCCCCTGTCTCTCCACGTCCAGGACTTCGATGTTTTCCAGGGTGTCTTTTGGAATGACAGTCCCGTAGAGGTCTAGCAGCTGTTTGCTGGCACAGGGGGTAAGCTGCCATCCACCACTGTCGGCAATTTGTATGCGTCCATTCCGAAAACAAGACACAAAGCAGTGTGAGAGATCCAGATCTGGGTGGATCTGCACAGCCGGCCCAGAAACAGCGTCGAAGGAGCCAAACTCTGCTTTTGCTGTGGCTTGCAAGCCTTGGATCTTAAATCGCTTGCGCAGTATATGCAGAGCAGCATCAGGAATGTCACCGGTCAGATCGATGCCCTGGAGGATGTCATCTCTGTCTTGATCTGTCAGTCCAAGATGTGGCAACCACATTTTCTGTAAATGTGCAAGAAAAAATAAAATAAATACATTAATAAAATGACCAGTGTTTTTACTTACTAATATTATTTCAATGCGTGGAAAAGACACAAGTATGAAAGCCAAAGCGGTAAGGTCACATGACTGCTATGGCCCGTTCCACGACTTCATGTCACTGCGCATCACATTTCAGATGGAATTGTAGCAAGTGTGTTGTGGTTCAATAAAAAAATGGTGAATGGGAAAATAATAGCCAACCGCACCAGCAAAATAAAATATCTCTAAGTACCAGAGGCGGATTGGCCATAGGGTTCACAGGGAAGATTCCCAGTGGGCCAAGGCACCAGTGGGGCCTGTTTTGTTTGAGGACATGTGGTCCTTTTTATAGACATAATGAATAAGATGCTAAATAATTTGCATACAGTATATGAAAATTACTCTGCCACTTAGCCTGTGATTGCAGATGATCTAGTGTATGTTCTCTCTGACTGCTTGGCTGACATACAGTAAAATATTGAGTGAATAGTGATTGGGATACGGTTGGTGTAATAAGTAAGAAAATATATCTTTCTAAAGAATTATATAGTTTCCTAAATTCTGAAGGTGTATCATATAATATGCTCATAATATTTAATTTTATTTCTTTTTAACTTCCCCCTTGATGCTGGACATGCCCACTATCTGGAAAGTCTTGGGGGGAGGGTGCTGCTGCCATGGCCCATGGCTAGACCTTACACCTCTGGTGCTGCCCATGTGGGTCCACTAGTACAAATTTTTCCAGGGCCGCTTTTTGTTCCCAATCCGCCCCTGCTAAGCACCGACGGCCATAGCATAGTCTGCACATATCTAATGCAAGGGAATAATGTTGTAAGGTCCCCCCAAAATAAACTGCAACCAGCTGCAGGCTATGCCGGGCTTCGATGGTCCCGCTATAACAGCCCCATGTTATTAAACTATATTTTCCTATAATATTCAGGTAAAAATAAGCTTACCTTAGACTTTCGTATTCGTAAGCAGCGCTAAAGTAATGAGAAAACGCGTGTATGTAGCTACACAGCTCACTCTCATCCAATAACTGATTGTCCTCTGTCATGCAGGGCCCTTTTCCTCTCACCTGAGTGACATCACAACGGCTGTCTGTAACATCATCAGCCTCACCCTGCCTGCTTTCCACCACTGAATGTGGCGATTCATGTGCTTTATTATAACCTTTATTAACCAGGAGCAGATGGGCAACAAGATCATTTATTATTTATTTATTAACAGTTTCTTATATAGCGCAGCAAATTCCGTTGCGCTTTACAGTTGGAAACAGCAGGAGCGGATTGGCCATAAGACACTCCAGGAAGATTCCCGGTAGGCTGATGCGCCTGCGGGGCCTGTTTTGTGTGTAGACATGTGGCCGCACCCACCACATGACAGGCAGCCCACCACACTCATTACACTGCATTGTCTCCATTCATTCTGTTATTCCACCTCTGCAGTACAGCAACTCTGCCTGTTATACCTCTTGTGCTGCCCATGTCGGGCCACTTCTACTAAATTCTACAGGGCCACTTTTAGTTCCCAATCCTCCCCTGGTCTCAGACACAACTGCAGCAAAGGACGCAAGGAAGGCCACAACTGCATACAATCAGGCCCTACGAGGAGGGATCCCGCCCCCCTCTATAGACCCCACCCCCATTAGGGCTGCTTCCGTAAATTTCCGAGGCTGGTTTTCCATCGCAGTCCGCCCCTTTATTGAGTAGAAAATTAGTGACCGAACTGACAAGTGTAGTGAATGAAGCCTATAATTTTATTTACCCATCTTCCACCACATGCAAAGGAGCCGCAAACTGTAAACACCACCATCACTAGCCGACATCACAGATAACGGGGTGTAGTACAGGAACAGACACATTACTGCCGGTTACTTACCATGGGTGCTACGTGATAGGACGGGAGGGGAGTCAGTAACCAGCAGCTGGGAGACGGCCAGGACTCGGACAGTGAGACAACTGGGGAATGATGTTACCCTGAGCTGCGGTGAAAGGTCGTAGGACCGCTGTTCAGATTACATATATATACACTGCTCAAAAAAATAAAGGGAACACTAAAATAACACATCCTAGATCTGAATGAATGAAATATTCTTATTAAATACTTTGTTCTTTACATAGTTTAATGTGCTGACAACAAAATCACACAAAAATGATCAATGGAAATCAAATTTATTAACCCATGGAGGTCTGGATTTAAAGTAACACTCAAAATTAAAGTGGAAAAACACACTACAGGCTGATCCAACTTTGATGTAATGTCCTTAAAACAAGTCAAAATGAGGCTCAGTAGTGTGTGTGGCCTCCACGTGCCTGTATGACTTCCCTACAACGCCTGGGCATGCTCCTGATGAGGTGGCAGATGGTCTCCTGAGGGATCTCCTCCCAGACCTGGACTAAAGCATCCGCCAACTCCTGGACAGTCTGTGGTACAACATGGCGTTGGTGGATGGAGCGAGACATGTTGTCCCAGATGTGCTCAATTGGATTCAGGTCTGGGGAACGGGCGGGCCAGTCCATAGCATCAATGCCTTCGTCTTGCAGGAACTGCTGACACACTCCAGCCACATGAGGTCTAGCATTGTCTTGCATTAGGAGGAACCCAGGGCCAACCGCACCAGCATATGGTCTCACAAGGGGTCTGAGGATCTCATCTCAGTACCTAATGGCAGTCAGGCTACCTCTGGCGAACACATGGAGGGCTGTGCGGCCCCCCCAAGAAATGCCACACCACACCATTACTGACCCACTGCCAAACCGGTCATGCTGGAGGATGTTGCAAGCAGCAGAACTGTCCCACCCGCGGGCCGCAGTGTCCAGCGGTGGGGGGAGGGGGGGCAGTTGGGAGGCTCCTGCACTCGCTGCTCTGCTAAGCATGCGCACAGCGCAGACAGCGGAGACAGGAGGAGAGGGGGCATACCAGCAGCTCACGGAGCGCTGGGCATGCCCTCTCACTGATGAAAATGGGGGCATGGCTCGCGATTGCGGGTCCTCCCACAAAGCCACACCCCCTTTTCAGAGGCCACGTCCCCTTCTCTGGAGCACGTGCGGCTTCAACGCACGTGTGTCCCTCTTTCACTAAGAAGAATGTTGGGAGGTATGTCATAAGGCCTGATTGTACGCAGTTGTGGCCTTCCTTGCGTCCTTTGCTGCAGTTGTGTCTGAGACCAGGGGCGGATTGGGAACTAAAAGTGGCCCTGTAAAATGTAGTAGTGGTGGCCCGATATGGGCAACACAAGAGATATAACAGGTAGGGTTGCTGTACTGCATAGATGGAATAACAGCACGAATGAGGATAATGCAGTGTAATGAGTGTGGTGGGCTGCCTGTCATGTGGGGGTGCGGCCACATGACAACACACAAAACAGGCCCCACAGACTTGTCGGCCCACCAGTAATCTTCCTGGAGAGTCCTATGGACAATCCACTCCTGCACACATACATACAGAGGCATAACTCGGGATGATGGTGTCTCGGGCATATACTGATATGGTGGCCCTTGAAAAATGTTGTGAAGTTTTATTCTTTTAAAGGGGTTACAAAAAAAAAAATACATACACTTCCCCCGCCCCCGGTAATGAGATATTGACCCCGGAGGATTCCTTCCAGGTATAAAAGGTGTAAATCTTCACTAAACAGTCTGTACTGTAGGGGGTTGGGTGTATATACTGTACGTGTCCTATATTGACTTGAACTGTAAGTCACTGTTTTCTTCTTTTGCTTATTTGTTACGTACTCTGTAATTGGTCGCAGTGGATCCCTTGTGGCGCTATATAAATAAAGGATAATAATAATAATAATATATGCGCAATTGTCTAGATGCAGAATGATGAATACTATGGGTATAAGAAATATACATGTGATTCCCACTATGGCCATGGTGATAGGTATAGTGGGGAAATGTAATAGGGTGAGAGAACCAGGATGTGAGAGATTTTGTGAAAGTTTTCCTGTTTTTTGTTGTTGTTTTTTTAAAGTGGCGATCATTTACATGACAAGAGCAGGTTGATTTTGCTATGTAAATGATTGCCACTTTAAAAAACAGGAAAACCCTCACAAAATCTTTCACATCCTGATTCTTACACCCTATTACATCTCCCCCATAGTCTTTATTAAAGTGAATAAACTTTAATACATTAATTGTGATACTTTGCTTTGCAGAGATGGCTCCTGAGAAAGATTCCATATAGTAACTCAACTTATTGAAGCAAATCCAATTTATGGAAGTGTAAACCACCAGAGTATGTCAACCAGTAGAAAAGGGTATTGGCATATAATCAACTTGTTGAATTGGCCAAATCCTATCACCCTAATGCCAGCGTTGTGTTGGTAAAGATTAAAATAGAAAAAAAACTGTTTTCAAAAAGGAGCACAATAAAATTTTGGACTCAAAAAGATCAGGTCCAGACGCAGACAGCATCTGTACTCCTCACCTGTGGTGTAACGACCTAATGACATTTCCATGGGACCAGGAGCTGCCAAGAACATCTCTACACACCTTGGATGAAGATGACGAGGCTTGTACTGAAACCCAGGATGAGACAACAGTAAGCATCTTAAGTAAAGGAAAAATAATGTAATAGAATATACATTCTAAATAAGACCAATTTTAACAGTCTTTTTAAAAATGATTGACAGAACCTAAAGGTGTCAATAATGGTGTCAGCAGTGTGTAATGGAGGTCAGTCTACACCAGTGATTTTCAACCTTTTTTTACTCGCGGCACACCAAACAATATTTTAAAATTGCCAAGTCACACTAACAGTTCCCCACAGTAAAATAAAAATCCACACATACATTGGCCTACACAGAAATAAAAAAATCACATTGCTCCCCACATAAATCATGTTGCTCAATACATAAGTCCTATTGCTCCACACATAAATCATGTTGCTCCCCACATGAATTATTCACATTGTTCCCCCCATTATTCTCCCCCACAAAAATCCTATTGTTCCCAACAAGAGAAATAAAATAACAAATATTAGCCCCTACCGGTCAGCTGTCCTCCTCCCTGTCCCTCAGTGGCGGGGGTTTTCATAGTGGAGTGCTGTGAATACTGAGCAGCGGGCGGGCAGGTGTGGATGTGGGTGGGCAAGGAAACCTGTGGATGCAAGCAGAAACTGGAAGATGTGTATGCAGGTGGGTGGGCTGGCTGGGTGGTGAGAAGCGGCGGCCGTGACCTATGATATCACACCGCCGTGTCTTCAAGGCATACGTCACAGCCGGAGCACGACTGATCCTCTAAGAAGAGCCCGGGCCACCAGTTCACTCTGAAGGTGCAGGAAGCTGCTCTGGCTCCGCGGCACACCTTGCAACTGGTCGCGGCACACTAGTGTGCCACGGCACAATGGTTGAAAAAGCCTGGTCTACACGATGAATACCTTCACCAGAGATTGGTTTATTAGCCAGGTAGAACACAGGACGCAAATCAACACAGGGTTAATTCAGGTGGTATCCATGTGACCGGCGGTAGGGAGACCGACGGTAACATGACCTTCACCAACATCCCGCCCCCTCACTATCCCGACGGTCGGCATGCCGACCAACAGGGACTATTTCCACTTGTGGGTGTCCACAACACCCACAGAGTGGGAATACAACCCGTGGTCGCCACCAAGCCCGCAAGGGGCTTGCTGCTTTCGCCCCTCCCCGCCAGGATCCTAGCGTCAGTATGCTGCCGGTATCCCAGCGTCGGTATGCTGACCGCCGGTCAGCCATACCACACCCGGTTAATTCAGCAGATACACAGTACAGGAATATAGTGTAAGACGTGCATCCAGGAATGGGTTTAATTCTTATGTTGCATGTTATCTGGAGGACATGCTTCTATATGTACTCAGTGGTGACAGTAGAAGGTTTGCAGTGCCTAGCAGTGGTGACACAACAGTAATAGCAGGCTCTGTAGTGTGTCAGGGAGACACTCAGGGGCACATCATTGACTCATGGAGGACAGAGAAGAATAACTTGCGGAGCAGGTGCGCAGTAGCATATTGCCTCAGAGGTCCCTGTGACGTCAATGCACTTTCATCGCTGTAGGATCGACTCCTGGGGAGCTTGTAGCTGAGCCTGCGCCATTTTCCCAGTGATTTCTGTTTGTATGTCAGCCATCGCGATACTCCAGAGGTGATAGTATAATTATATGGGTGCAGGGTGTGCGGTGTGGCCCCCCTGGACCATGGGGCCCGTGTACACTACACACCCTGCACCCATTCTAGATACGCAAATTATGTTGTTTTGACAATGTATGTTGTCAGTGGTATGAAACAATGGGGCAGATATATTAAGCCTGGAGACGGCATAAGGAAGTGATAAACCAGTGATAAGTGCAAGATGATAAATGCACCAGCCAATCAGCTCCAATATGTAAATTAACAGGAGCTGATTGGCTGGTGCTTTTATCATCGTGCACTTATCCCTTCCTTTTGCCTTCTCCAGGTTACTAAATCTGCCCCAGTGTGAGTTAGAGGTCCCAGTTGAACCTGTTCACTTTGCGTTGTTTTTAGGGCTGACTCAAGCCATCTATAGCTCAGCCACAGTTTACTGAAAACCCACCTGTCCAATACTTCCATCACAATCAGTAGCGGATCTTGCCACGGGCAAGCAGTACTTTTGCCCGGGGCGCCGCCTTCCGGAGGGCGCCGCACCAGGGCAAGATCCGCTGCTGGTGTGTGCCCCCCGCTGCCCGCTGCCCCCGGCCGCTGCCGCTGGGAAGGGAAACTAGACGCGTACGTGTCTAGTTTCCCTTCCTGGAGAGGTCCTTTATTGTGCGGTGCGCGATGACGTCATCGCCCACCGCACATCAATTCAGTCTGTAGAGGGGGCGTAAATGACCACGCCCCCTGTACAAAGCCACGCCCCCTAATGCCGCCCGGGGCGCCAGAAGCCCCGGAGCCGGCCCTGATCACAATGTGTAGACACTCCTCTCTTGTAGAAGGACTTTTTATTCTGAAGTATTTTAAATGTAAAATTAAGAGTAAATGTCTAAAAATATATTTTCAGCCTTTACCAGTAACAGATCAGGAGTCCTCTCTTCAAACAACTCCCAGCATCAACCCACTTCATCCACCAGTATCCATCCTCCAACTGCATCCACCAGCAACTAAGCTTCTCAGCGCCAAGGTTCTGGTAGCTCACATAGAAGGATCAGGAGAAGATTCAGTGAGGCAGGACACAGTGATGATATCAGTGACCGTCTACTGAACAGCGACCACCAACTTTTGAATGAAAGTATAGATGAGTATATGATGCAATTGGAGCAGTGACGGACTAGGGCATGTAGGGCCCACCGGGTGAATGCAGTTGTAGGGGCCCATGTTTAGGGGTGTGGCCAGTCTCCAGAGGGTGTGTGTCCAACCACCACATTGGTTTGCCTAACCCAGGCCTGGCCAACCTGTGGCTCTCCAGATGTTGTGAAACTACACATCCCAGCATGCCCAGTCACAGTTTTAGCCTTCCCTAATAGCAAAACTGTAGCAAAGCATGATGGGACTTGTAGTTTTACAACAGCTGGAGAGCCACAGGTTTGCCAGGCCTGGCCTAACCATTTTGCAAGTGTTGGTCCCCTAGATAAATATATACAGTAAATACTGTAGTGCATGCAAGATAATGTACTAGATTAGTAACAGCACAGTCTGGAACCTGAGGACGGGGTGGGCCCACAGGCAGTAGGGCCCACCGGTGGTTTCCCCTGTACCCCTGTGGGCCAGTCCAACCCTGAATTGGAGTAAGTTTGGCAGCCAAATTGAGGCGGTTGGTCCAACGTTTCTGGGGTGATGCTGAACGCTAATGAATAAGGTGCTGCATACCCTCCAACATTTTACACATAAAATTTGGTACAAATTGGGGAAGGGGGTGTGGCCATGGGTAAAGGGAGCGAGGCCACGTCCCTTTTCCTATACTTTAAATGTAAGTTTGGAGAGCCAAAAATCGGTACAGACCATAAAAAAAAGGTATACAGGATACCATTGAAAGAATGGTGGAGGATTATATGAGTGACTGCATCCAAGTAGGCACGTCAGACAGTCCGTACGTATACTGGCAGGGAAAAGAGGCAATTTGGAGGCCCTTGCACAAACTGGCTTTATTCTACCTAAGTTGCCCTCCCTCCAGTGTGTACTCCGAAAGAGTGTTTAGTGCCGCCGCTCACCTTGTCAGCAATCGGCGTACGAGGTTACTTCCAGAAAATGTGGAGAAGATGATGTTCATTAAAATGAATTATAATCAATTCCTCCATGGAGACATTCACCAGCAGCAATTGCCTCCACAAAGTACACGGGGATCTGAGATGGTGGATTCCAGTGGGGACGAATTAATAATCTGTAAGGAGGGGGATGTACACAGTGAAAGGGGTGATGAATCGGACGATGATGATGAGGTGGACATCTTGCCTCTGTAGAGCCAGTTTGTGCAAGGAGAGATTGATTGCTTCTTTTTTGGTGGGGGCCCAAACCAACCAGTAATTTCAGTCACAGTCGTGTGGCAGACCCTGTCGCTGAAATGATGGGTTGGTTAAAGTGTGCATGCCCTGTTTATACAACATAAGGGAGGGTGGGAGGGCCCAAGGACAATTCCATCTTGCACCTCTTTTTTCTTTCATTTTTCTTTGCGTCATGTGCTGTTTGGGGAGTATTTTTTGGAAGGGCCATCCTGCCTGACACTGCAGTGCCACTCCTAGATGGGCCAGGTGTTTGTGTCGGTCACTAGGGTCGCTTAGCTTACTCACACAGCTACCTCATTGCGCCTCTTTTTTTTCTTTTTTGCGTCATGTGCTGTTTAGGGAGTATTTTTTGGAAGGGCCATCCTGCGTGACACTGCAGTGCCACTCCTAGATGGGCCAGGTGTTTGTGTCGGCCACTAGGGTCGCTTAGCTTACTCACACAGCTACTTCATTGCGCCTCTTTTTTTTCTTCTTTGCGTCATGTGCTGTTTGGGGAGTATTTTTTGGAAGGGCCATCCTGCGTGACACTGCAGTGCCACTCCTAGATGGGCCAGGTGTTTGTGTCGGCCACTAGGGTCGCTTAGCTTACTCACACAGCTACCCCATTGCGTTTTTTTTTTCTTCTTTGCGTCATGTGCTGTTTGGGGAGTATTTTTTGGAAGGGCCATCCTGCGTGACACTGCAGTGCCACACCTATATGGGCCAGGTGTTTGTATCGGCCACTAGGGTCGCTTAGCTTACTCACACAGCTACTTCATTGCGCCTCTTTTTTTTCTTCTTTGCGTCATGTGCTGTTTGGGGAGTATTTTTTGGAAGGGCCATCCTGCGTGACACTGCAGTGCCACTCCTAGATGGGCCAGGTGTTTGTGTCGGCCACTAGGGTCGCTTAGCTTACTCACACAGCTACCTCATTGCGCCTCTTTTTTTTCTTCTTTGCGTCATGTGCTGTTTGGGGAGTATTTTTTGGAAGGGCCATCCTGCGTGACACTGCAGTGCCACACCTATATGGGCCAGGTGTTTGTATCGGCCACTAGGGTCGCTTAGCTTACTCACACAGCTACTTCATTGCGCCTCTTTTTTTTCTTCTTTGCGTCATGTGCTGTTTGGGGAGTATTTTTTGGAAGGGCCATCCTGCGTGACACTGCAGTGCCACTCCTAGATGGGCCAGGTGTTTGTATCGGCCACTAGGGTCGCTTAGCTTACTCACACAGCTACCTCATTGCGCCTCTTTTTTTTCTTCTTTGCGTCATGTGCTGTTTGGGGAGTATTTTTTGGAAGGGCCATTCTGCGTGACACTGCAGTGCCACTCCTAGATGGGCCAGGTGTTTGTGTCGGCCACTAGGGTCGCTTAGCTTACTTACACAGCTACCTCATTGCGCCTCTTTTTTTTCTTCTTTGCGTCATGTGCTGTTTGGGGAGTATTTTTTGGAAGGGCCATCCTGCGTGACACTGCAGTGCCACTCCTAGATGGGCCAGGTGTTTGTGTCGGCCACTAGGGTCGCTTAGCTTACTCACACAGCTACCTCATTGCGCCTCTTTTTTTTTTTCTTTGCGTCATGTGCTGTTTGGGGAGTATTTTTTGGAAGGGCCATCCTGCGTGACACTGCAGTGCCACTCCTAGATGGGCCAGGTGTTTGTGTCGGCCACTAGGGTCGCTTAGCTTACTCACACAGCTACCCCATTGCGTTTTTTTTTTCTTCTTTGCGTCATGTGCTGTTTGGGGAGTATTTTTTGGAAGGGCCATCCTGCGTGACACTGCAGTGCCACACCTATATGGGCCAGGTGTTTGTATCGGCCACTAGGGTCGCTTAGCTTACTCACACAGCTACTTCATTGCGCCTCTTTTTTTTCTTCTTTGCGTCATGTGCTGTTTGGGGAGTATTTTTTGGAAGGGCCATCCTGCGTGACACTGCAGTGCCACTCCTAGATGGGCCAGGTGTTTGTGTCGGCCACTAGGGTCGCTTAGCTTACTCACACAGCTACCTCATTGCGCCTCTTTTTTTTCTTCTTTGCGTCATGTGCTGTTTGGGGAGTATTTTTTGGAAGGGCCATGCTGCGTGACACTGCAGTGCCACTCCTAGATGGGCCAGGTGTTTGTGTCGGCCACTAGGGTCGCTTAGCTTACTTACACAGCTACCTCATTGCGCCTCTTTTTTTTTTCTTTGCGTCATGTGCTGTTTGGGGAGTATTTTTTGGAAGGGCCATCCTGCGTGACACTGCAGTGCCACTCCTAGATGGGCCAGGTGTTTGTGTCGGCCACTAGGGTCGCTTAGCTTACTCACACAGCTACCTCATTGCGCCTCTTTTTTTTCTTCTTTGCGTCATGTGCTGTTTGGGGAGTATTTTTTGGAAGGGCCATCCTGCGTGACACTGCAGTGCCACTCCTAGATGGGCCAGGTGTTTGTGTCGGCCACTAGGGTCGCTTAGCTTACTCACACAGCTACCTCATTGCGCCTCTTTTTTTTCTTCTTTGCATCATGTGCTGTTTGGGGAGTATTTTTTGGAAGGGCCATCCTGCCTGACACTGCAGTGCCACTCCTAGATGGGCCAGGTGTTTGTGTCGGCCACTTGGGTCGCTTAGCTTAGTCATCCAGCGACCTCGGTGCAAATTTTAGGACTAAAAATAATATTGTGAGGTGTGAGGTGTTCAGAATAGACTGAAAATGAGTGTAAATTATGGTTATTGAGGTTAATAATACTATGGGATCAAAATGACCCCCAAATTCAATGATTTAAGCTGTTTTTTAGGGTTTTTTGAAAAAAACACCCGAATCCAAAACACACCCGAATCCGACAAAAAAAATTCGGTGAGGTTTTGCCAAAACGCGTCCGAATCCAAAACACGGCCGCGGAACCGAATCCAAAACCAAAACACAAAACCCGAAAAATGTCCGGGGGCACATCACTACCATCTACATCTCTGAATTTATCTCCCTTTACATACACTCCCACCCGTCCTCTTCGCTCTGCTAATGCACGCCAACTCTCCTGCCTACGGATTACTTCCTCCCACTTCTACCTCCAAGATTTTTCACGTGCTGCACCACTTCTCTGGAATTCCCTACCTCTCCCCCTCAGACTCTCCACCTCTCTACAAAACTTCAAACGGGCTCTCAAGACCCACTTCTTCACCAAACCCAGCCAAATGTCATTCTAAACCTCTGTTCCACGCTCTCTATGTACCCCATCTGTCTCACCCCTGTCTGTCTACCCCTCCCATTTAGAATGTAAGCTCTCACGAGCAGGGCTCTCTTCCCTCATGTGCTTATCCTTTTCTTACTTTAATAATATTCAACTGCACCAAATCCAGCAGTCTTCTGCCACCTGATACTTATTCCAGTGTCATCTGCTGATGTAGCTATGTTTATTTACCCTGTACTTGTCCTATATTGTCGTCAACTGTAATTTGCTGTTTTCCTGCTTGATTATTTGTTTATGTACTCTGTAACTGGGCGCTACGGATCCCTTGTGGCGCCATATAAATAAAGGATAATAATGGTGGTCAACAGAATTTGATACATGCTTGTGCTTACGACGTCCTTGAGGAGTGACCTCCAGTTCTATTTGCTGTCTGGTTACATAAGTTACCGAAGTTCACTATCCCAAAAGTTTGGTGGCAGAGGCACTGCCCGGCTGGTTTCAATGTTGGAATCTGGCAAGAGGTTCTGTGCTTCGAAATACACCTTGTATTATTTTGTTTTTCTGTGTTTTATTTTTTACCCCTTGTTTCTCCATGTTATTAGAACACAATCCCCGGTATACCCACATTGCTTGAAAGTCTTCATTTATTAGATAGTTGGAGGTCCCACCACCCGTTAGATAAAAGTTACATGTGTTTATTTTGCGCACGGCTCTATGTCCAGGATCGATTATATTTTGGTCTCTAGCACCTTGGTGGTCATTCCAAGTTGTTCGCATGTAGCAACTTTTTGCTGCTCGTGTGATCAACTTGACGCCGCCTATGGGGGAGTGTGTTTTAGCATAGCAGGGCTGTGTTCGCTTGTTCAGCCCTGCTATGCTAAAAAGGTTTTGTGCAGAACAAGACCAGCCCTGCACCTACTTACCCAGTGCGACGGATTCAGCGATGAAGGTCTTGGCTGTGTTTACCTTGCCACGCCTGGGAAACAGTGAGTAGATGCCCCGATCCTCCTTCTCAGTGTCAATCTTCTTGTGATCGGGCCTGAGATTGCTTTCTTTGGTCCTGGCATCGTTGCCCGGCGACTGCCGTCGCTGAGCAACGCCGCGCATGTGCAATGCGGGCACCGCGCAGCCGTAGTTCTGACCCATTCGCACCGCAGCGAAGAACCGCTGCGTACGAACGGGTCAGAATGACCCCCCTTATTTCCAAACATTGAAGAGATAGAAATAAACAGATGGGTTTTATCAGACCATACTCTTGTTTGGCTTAATATACACACTGGCATAGATTTAGGTCCCTAAATTCTCTGGAGATACCCTTCGCCTTTTTCCACCTTGCTCAAATTTGGAAGTAGAGTTCAGGCTATGTGGGCAGATTACGAGATCAATAATACAGACTACTTAGATACAGACCCCGTGTTATTCTGGCTATGATCCAAGGCGGTTATCAGAGATTCTATTATTGCGTATGTCACGACTCATAATAATAAAAAAATAAAAAAATAGCTGCAGATTAAGAGAAAAAGAGAATCAGTCTTTTATATGTATGGTGCACTCATTCCCTTCCACACAATAATAATGAATGTGTGTATGTGTTTTATTGTGTACTATTAGAAATTACAACACGCCTATGGAATCTGTTTACTTCATTGTGTGAATATTCCACATAGTGGCCCTCATTCCGAGTTGTTCGCTCGCTAGCTGCTTTTAGCAGCATTGCACACGCTAGGCCGCCGCCCTCTGGGAGTGTATCTTAGCTTAGCAGAATAGCGAACGAAAGATTAGCAGAACTGCTACTAAATAATTCTTTGCAGTTTCTGAGTAGCTCCAGACCTACTCCTAGACTGCGATCAGCTCGGTCCGTTTAGTTCCTGGTTTGACGTCACAAACACGCCCTGCGTTCGGCCAGCCACTCCCCCGTTTCTCCAGACACTCCCGCGTTTTTCCCTGACACGCCTGCATTTTTTAGCACACTCCCGGAAAACGATCAGTTACCACCCAGAAACGCCCCTTTCCTGTCAGTCATTCACCGATCAGCAGTGTGACTGAAAAGCGCCGCAGGATCCACAGCAAAACTGCTAAGTTTTTTGTTAAATAACTAAGCGCATGCGCCCTGCGTGCCTTGCGCATGTGCAATTAGCAACAAATTGCAGCATAGCGAAAATCGGCAACAAGTGAACAACTCAGAATGACCCCCAGTGTGTCATGTATTACCCATTTTAGGGTTATACAAAGTGAAATATGATAAAAAAATAAATAAATAAAAAAAGATAATATCAAACATGAATATCTTATCTGTACTATATCACTTTTATGAAATACAGGTTGAGTATCCCTTATCCAAAATGTTTGGGACCAGAAGTATTTTGGATATCAGATTTTTCGTATTTTGGAATAGTTGCATACCATAATGAGATATCATGGCGATGGGACCTAAATCTAAGCACAGAATGCATTTATGTTTCATATACACCTTATACACACAGCCTGAAGGTACTTTTACCCAATATTTCTCTAACGTCCTAAGTGGATACTGGGGACTCCGTAAGGACCATGGGGAATAGCGGCTCCGCAGGAGACTGGGCACAACTAAAGAAAGCTTTAGGACTACCTGGTGTGCACTGGCTCCTCCCTCTATGACCCTCCTCCAGACCTCAGTTAGAATTTTGTGCCCGGCCGAGCTGGATGCACACTAGGGGCTCTCCAGAGCTCTTAGAAAGAAAGTAATATTTAGTTTTTTTTATTTTCAGTGAGATCTGCTGGCAACAGACTCACTGCTACGAGGGACCTAGGGGAGAGAAGCGAACCTACCTGCTTGCAGCTAGCTTGGGCTTCTAGGCTACTGCACACCATTAGCTCCAGAGGGATCGAACACAGGCCCAGCCTCGGTCATCCGGTCCCGGAGCCGTGCCGCCGTCCCCCTAGCAGAGCCAGAAGGAAGAAGACGTTCCTGGAAATCGGCGGCAGAAGACTTCGGTCTTCATTAAGGTAGCGCACAGCACTGCAGCTGTGCGCCATTGCTCCCCAGGCACACCACATACTCCGGTCACTGAAGGGTGCAGGGCGCTGGGGGGGGGGGGGGGGAGGGGCGCCCTGGGCTGCAATATAAGTACCTTACTTGGCAAATTAACACATAATATAGCCTTTAAGACTATATATGTGTAAAATCCCCTGCCATAACTGTATAAAAAAAGCGGGAGAAGCCCGCTGGAAAAGGGGCGGGGCTATCTACCTCAGCACACTGGTGCCATTTTCCCTCACAGCTCCGCTGGAAGGATCACTCCCCAGGCTCTCCCCTGCAGTTCCAGACTACATAGGGTAAAAAAGAGAGGGGGGGGGGGCACTAATTTTAGGTGCAATCTGTGTTATATAAGCAGCTATAAGGGGAAAAATCACTGTGTAGTGTGTAACCCTGTTTTATATAGCGCTCTGGTGTGTGCTGGCATACTCTCTCTCTGTCTCCCCAAAGGGCTTTGTGGGGTCCTGTCCTCAGTCAGAGCATTCCGTGTGTGTGTGCGGTGTGTCGGTACGGCTGTGTCGACATGTTTGATGAGGAGGCTAATGTGGAGGCGGAGCAGGTGCCGATAAATGTGATGTCACCCCCTGCGGGGTCGACACCTGAGTGGATGGATATGTGGAAGGAATTACGCGACAGTGTCAACTCCTTACATAAGAGGTTTGACGACATAGCAGATGTGGGACAGCCGGCTTCTCAGCCCGTGCCTGCCCAGACGTCTCAAAAGCCATCAGAAGCTCTAAAACGCCCGCTACCTCAGATGGCAGACACAGATGTCGACACGGATACTGACTCCAGTGTCGACGATGATGAGACTAGTGTACATTCCAATAGAGCCACCCGTTACATGATTACGGCAATGAAAAATGTGTTACACATTTCTGATATTACCCCAGGTACCACAAAAAAGGGTATTATGTTTGGGGAGAAAAAACTACCAGTGGTTTTTCCCCCTTCTGATGAATTAAATGAAGTGTGTGAAGAAGCGTGGGCTTCCCCCGATAAGAAACTGGTAATTTCTAAAAAGTTACTAATGGCATACCCTTTCCCGCCAGAGGATAGGTCACGTTGGGAGACATCCCCTAGGGTGGATAAAGCGCTCACACGCCTGTCAAAGAAGGTGGCACTACCGTCTCCAGACACGGCCGCCCTAAAGGAGCCTGCTGATAGGAAGCAGGAGGCTATCCTGAAGTCTGTTTATACACACTCAGGTATTATACTGAGACCAGCTATTGCTTCAGCATGGATGTGCAGTGCTGCAGCTGCGTGGTCAGATTCCCTGTCGGAAAATATTGATACCTTAGACAGGGACACTATATTGCTAACCATAGAGCATATAAAAGACGCAGTCTTATACATGAGAGATGCACAGAGGGATATTTGCCGGCTGGCATCTAAAATAAGTGCAATGTCCATTTCTGCCAGGAGGGGTTTATGGACTCGGCAGTGGACAGGGGATGCAAATTCTAAAAGGCACATGGAAGTTTTTCCTTACAAGGGTGAGGAGTTGTTTGGGGATGGTCTCTCTGACCTAGTTTCCACAGCAACAGCTGGGAAGTCAACATTTTTACCCCATGTTCCCTCACAGCCAAAGAAAGCACCGTATTATCAGGTACAGTCCTTTCGTTCCCAGAAAGGCAAGCAGGTTATAGGCGCGTCCTTTCTGCCCAGAGGCAGAGGTAGAGGGAAAAAGCTGCAAAATACAGTCAGTTCCCAGGAACAAAAGTCCTCCCCCGCTTCCTCTAAGTCCACCGCATGACGCTGGGGCTCCACAGGCGGAGCCAGGTGCGGTGGGGGCCCGTCTCAAGAACTTCAGCGTTCAGTGGGCTCGCTCACGGGTGGATCCCTGGATTCTACAAGTGGTATCTCAGGGGTACAAGCTGGAATTCGAGACGTCTCCCCCTCGCCGTTTCCTCAAATCTGCCTTGCCAACAACTCCCTCAGACAGGGAGGCAGTGCTAGAGGCAATTCACAAGCTGTATTCCCAGCAGGTGATAGTCAAGGTACCCCTCCTTCAACAAGGAAGGGGTTACTATTCAACAATGTTTGTGGTACCGAAACCGGACGTTTTGGTGAGACCCATTTGAAATTTGAAATCCTTGAACACCTATATAAAAAGGTTCAAGTTCAAGATGGAATCGCTCAGGGCGGTTATTTCAAGCCTGGAGGAAGGGGATTACATGGTATCACTGGACATCAAGGATGCTTACCTACATGTCCCCATTTACCCTCCTCACCAGGAGTACCTCAGATTTGTGGTACAGGACTGTCATTACCAATTCCAGACGTTGCCGTTTGGTCTGTCCACGGCACCGAGGGTATTTACCAAGGTAATGGCCGAAATGATGATACTCCTTCGAAAAAAGGGAGTTTTAATTATCCCGTACTTGGACGATCTCCTTATAAAGGCAAGGTCCAGAGAGCAGTTGTTGGTCGGGGTAGCACTATCTCGGGAGGTGCTACAACAGCACGGTTGGATTCTGAATATTCCAAAGTCACAGCTGGTTCCTACGACACGTCTACTGTTCCTGGGGATGGTTCTGGACACAGACCAGAAAAGGGTGTTTCTCCCGGAGGAGAAAGCCAAGGAGTTGTCATCTCTAGTCAGAGATTTCCTGAAACCAAAACAGGTGTCGGTGCATCACTGCACGCGAGTCCTGGGAAAAATGGTAGCTTCCTATGAAGCAATTCCATTCGGCAGGTTCCATGCAAGAATCTTTCAGTGGGATCTGTTGGACAAGTGATCCGGATCGCATCTTCAGATGTATCGGCTGATAACCCTGTCTCCAAGGACCAGGGTGTCTCTGCTGTGGTGGCTGCAGAGTGCTCATCTTCTAGAGGGCCGCAGATTCGGCATACAGGACTGGGTCCTGGTGACCACGGATGTCAGCCTTCGAGGCTGGGGGGCAGTCACACAGGGAAGAAACTTCCAAGGACTATGGTCAAGCCAGGAGATTTCCCTTCACATAAATATTCTGGAACTAAGGGCCATCTACAATGCCCTAAGTCAGGCAAGACCCCTGCTTCAAAACCAGCCGGTACTGATCCAGTCAGACAACATCACGGCGGTCGCCCATGTAAACCGACAGGGCGGCACAAGAAGCAGGATGGCGATGGCAGAAGCCACAAGGATTCTCCGATGGGCGTAAAATCACGTGTTAGCACTGTCAGCAGTGTTCATTCCGGGAGTGGACAACTGGGAAGCAGACTTCCTCAGCAGGCACGACCTCCACCCGGGAGAGTGGGGACTTCATTCAGAAGTCTTTCAGCTGATTGTAAACCGTTGGGTACGGCCACAGGTGGACATGATGGCGTCCCGCCTCAACAAAAAGCTGGAAAGATATTGCGCCAGGTCGAGAGACCCTCAGGCAATAGCTGTGGACGCTCTAGTGACACCGTGGGTGTACCAGTCGGTTTATGTGTTCCCTCCTCTTCCTCTCATACCCAAGGTACTGAGGATAATAAGAAGAAGAGGAGTAAGACTATACTCATTGTTCCAGATTGGCCAAGAAGAGCTTGGTACCCAGAACTTCAAGAAATGATCTCAGAGGACCCATGGCCTCTGCCGCTCAGACAGGACCTGCTGCAGCAGGGGCCCTGTCTGTTCCAAGACTTACCGCGGCTGCGTTTGACGGCATGGCGGCTGAACGCCGGATCCTGAAGGAAAAGGGCATTCCGGAGGAAGTCATCCCTACGCTGATTAAAGCTAGGAAAGAAGTGACCGCAAACCATTATCACCGCATATGGTGGAAATATGTTGCATGGTGTGAGGCCAGGAAGGCCCCAACGGAGGAATTTCAGCTGGGCCGTTTTCTGCACTTCCTACAGTCAGGGGTGACTATGGGCCTAAAATTGGGTTCCATTAAGGTCCAGATTTCGGCTCTATCGATTTTCTTCCAGAAAGAACTGGCTTCACTGCCTGAAGTTCAGACATTTGTTAAGGGAGTGCTTCATATTCAGCCCCCTTTTGTGCCTCCAGTGGCACCTTGGGATCTCAACGTGGTGTTGGATTTCCTAAAGTCATATTGGTTTGAACCACTTAAAACCGTAGAACTAAAATATCTCACGTGGAAAGTGGTCATGCTGTTGGCCTTGGCTTCAGCCAGGCGTGTGTCAGAATTGGCGGCTTTGTCATGTAAAAGCCCTTATCTGATTTTCCATATGGATAGGGCAGAATTGAGGACTCGTCCCCAATTTCTCCAAAAGGTGGTTTCAGCTTTTCATTTGAACCAGCCTATTGTGGTGCCTGCGGCTACTCGTGACTTGGAGAATTCCAAGTTGCTGGACGTAGTCCGGGCCCTAAAAATCTATGTTTCCAGGACAGCTGGAGTCAGAAAGACTGACTCGCTATTTATCCTGCATGCACCCAACAAGTTGGGTGCGCCTGCTTCAAAGCAGACTATTGCTCGCTGGTTCTGTAGCACGATTCAACTTGCACATTCTGCGGCTGGACTGCCGCATCCTAAATCTGTAAAAGCTCATTCCACGAGGAAGGTGGGCTCTTCTTGGGCGGCTGCCCGAGGGGTCTCGGCTTTACAACTTTGCCGAGCAGCTACTTGGTCGGGGTCAAACACATTTGCTAAATTCTACAAGTTTGATACCCTGGCTGAGGAGGACCTAGAGTTCGCTCATTTGGTGCTGCAGAGTCATCCGCACTCTCCCGCCCGTTTGGGAGCTTTGGTATAATCCCCATGGTCCTTACAGAGTCCCCAGCATCCACTTAGGAGGTTAGAGAAAATAAGATTTTACTCACCGGTAAATCTATTTCTCGTAGTCCGTAGTGGATGCTGGGCGCCCGTCCCAAGTGCGGATTGTCTGCAATACTTGTATATAGTTATTGTTTAACTAAAGGGTTATTGTTGAGCCATCTGTTGAGAGGCTCAGTTATATTTCATACTGTTAACTGGGTATAGTATCACAAGTTATACGGTGTGATTGGTGTGGCTGGTATGAGTCTTACCCGGGATTCCAAATCCTTTCCTTATTGTGTCAGCTCTTCCGGGCACAGTATCCTAACTGAGGTCTGGAGGAGGGTCATAGAGGGAGGAGCCAGTGCACACCAGGTAGTCCTAAAGCTTTCTTTAGTTGTGCCCAGTCTCCTGCTGAGCCGCTATTCCCCATGGTCCTTACGGAGTCCCCAGCATCCACTATGGACTACGAGAAATATATTTACCGGTGAGTAAAATCTTATTTTTTTTATAACTTTGTGCATTAAACAAAGTGTGTGTACATTCACACAATTCATTTATGTTTCATATACACCTTATACACACAGCCTGAAGGTCATTTAATACAATATTTGTAATAACTTTGTGTATTAAATAAAGTTTGTTTACATTGAGCAATCAGAAAACAAAGGTTTCACTATCTCACTCTCACTCAAAAAATTAAGTTTTTCGGAATATTCCGTATTTTGGAATATTTGGATATGGGATACTCAATCTGTATTGCAACCAAACAGGAAAATAATATACTGTAACTATGCTGCTCGGTGTACAAAAGAAATAGACCAACATATTAGAAGGCAATAAGTGAAATCAAGTTATCTGCCTGATTAATTAAATTTGTTTGTGTTAGAATAGATAGAATAATGTGCTAAATAAATTAAATTGTGTAAAAATAAAGAAAATTATTTAAAACCAATGCCGTGTGGTGTCATTTATTCTGAATAATATTTGCTTTATTCACTTTTGTATTATAATGTTATACTCTCCAAACATGCTGATTTCATATAGCTTTTAACCCCTTCAGTGGCAAGTTTTTAATTAAAAAAAACATACCCTGGGAGCTGTGTTTTTAAATTAAAGTGGTAGAGGGTGGGAAGGTGTATGGAGGGGCGACTGTTGGGGAAAGGCGAGTTAATCGCCTGATGATCGCACGTGGGGATCGCCAGCCCCAGTGCTGATTCCCGGACGCCTTGCTGCGCCCGGGTATCAGCATAAGGCATTTTACTGCTAAGTCAATAGGAGTCCAGGGAGCCGGCTAAACTCCATAATGGCGTATACTGATTCCCGGGCACCGTGCACGCTGCATGGCTGTCCCTGGGATCTCAGCAGTGTCGGACTGGGCTTTGAAGGGCCCACCAGGGGGATGCAGTGATAGGGGCCCATACTTAGGGGTGTGGTCAGCCTACAAAGGGGGTGTGGCTAACCTCCACAGAGGCTTGAAATACACAATAGACTTGTGCAGTGTAATGCAACATATCCACATGTATAATACAAGTGCACAGTCTGGAACCTGATCCCTAGAGGAAGGAGTGAACCCCAGGCAGTGGGGCCCACCGGTGATTTCCCCTGTACACCTGTGGGCCAGTCCGACCCTGGATCTCAGTCAGTAGTATGCACAGAAATCTTATGATGAGGTTAAATGAACAGCCATAGGCCTCTCTGCATATGTTATATCTGCCCACCTGCAGTGCACATGGGGGGTAATTCCAAGTTGATCGCAGCAGGACATTTTTTAGCAGTTGGGCAAAACCATGTGCACTGCAGGGAGGCAGATTTAACATGTGCAGAGAGAGTTAGATTTGGGTGGGTTATTTTGTTTCTGTGCAGGGTAAATACTAGCTGCTTTATTTTTACACTGCAATTTAGATTTCAGTTTGAACTCACCACACCCAAATCTAACTCTCTCTGCACATGTTAAATCTGCCTCCCCTGCAGTGCACATGGTTTTGCCCAATTGCTAACTAAATTCCTGCTGTGATCAACTTGGAATTACCCCCAAAGTTCCTGCTGCGATCAACTCAGAATTACCCCCATGGTTTTGCTCAACTGCTAACAAATTTGCTGCTGAGGGCCCTCATTCCGAGTTGTTCGCTCGCAAGGCGAATGTAGCAGAGTTACACACGCTAAGCCGCCGCCTACTGGGAGTGAATCTTAGCTTCTTAAAATTGCGACCGACGTACGCGCAATATTGCGATTACAAACGAGATAGCAGTTTCTGAGTAGCTTCAGACTTACTCTGCCTGTGCGATCAGTTCAGTGCTTTTCGTTCCTGGCTGACGTCATAAACACACCCAGCGTTCGCCCAGGCACTCCCACCGTTTCTCCGGCCACTCCTGCGTTTTTTCCGGAAACGGTAGCGTTTCCAGCCACACGCCCCTAAAACGCCGTGCATCCGCCCAGTAACACCCATTTCCTGTCAATCACAATGCGAACGTCGGAGCGATGAAAATGCCGTGAGTAAACTTACTTTCTTCATAGTAAAGTTACTTGGCGCAGTCGCAGTGCGAACATTGCGCATGCGCACTAAGAGAATTCTCACTGCGATGCGATGAAAAACTCCGAGCGAACAACTCGGAATGAGGGCCGAGATCAACTCTGAATTAGGACCATAGTATTATGCTTCCATATCCAAACATATACTGTGTTATAATTAGATAAAAATAGTAGTGTTGTGTCTCACTGTAATTCCTTACACCAGGATGCACCACTACATATAGATAACACTAACAGATTTAATGGGTAATACATGACACACTTTGTTCAGTATGCTGAATGTCGGGATCCCGGCGCACAGTATACCGGCGCCGGGATCCCGACACCCGGCATACCGATAGCTATTCTTCCTCGTGGAGGTCCACGACCCCAGGAAGAATAAAATAGCGTGGCGCACGTAGCGCACCACCGTGCCCGCAGGGGCTCCTTTGCGCTTGCCACACTGTCGGTATGCCGGCAGTCGGGCTCCCGGCACCGGTATGCTGGTCGCCGGGAGCCCGGCCGCCGGCATACCATACTACACCCCACTTTGTGGAGTATTCACACAATAAAGCAATTCCATAGGTGTGTAGTAATTTCTAATAGTACACAATGTAAAAATGAAAGGACAATAAAACACGAACACACATGCATTATTATTGTGTGGAAGGGAATGAGTGCATCATACATAAAAAAGACTCATTCTCTTTTTCTCTTAATCTTGTTCTTATCTACTTCTATGAATCAGTAGGTGACACCAGTAAGGTATATGATGTAGAACGCATCTAGCTACTGTCATAAGATAAACCTATTCCCTCAAGATAATTACTGCATAAATCATACCTCCCAAATTTTAGTAGCTGTGAAGAGGGACATCTACGTGCAGCGCACGGGCGCCCGAAAAGGGTATGTGGCCTATTGGAAAGGGGCATGGCTTCCCGGGAGGGACGTCTATTCACCTCCCAACTGGCCCCCCACCACGGGACACTGGCCCGACGGTGGGACAGCGGGACCAGAGGCGGAACTACCGGCAGTGCAGGCAGTGCACTGCACTGGGGCCCGCCTCTGTCCAGGGGCCCAAGCATGTAATGAGTCAAACTGACTCATTACATGCCGCTGTGCGCTGCAGGCAACCGCTGCCCGCAGCGCACAGCCGCCCGGAGATAGAAGCTGAGCAGCGGTACAGACGGGGGAAGGAGGAGGGAGCCGGAGGACGGAGCCGCTGCAGCGCTTTGTTACTGGTGGAGGCGCTGCTGCTGCTGCTCCTCTGCTTCCCTATAGGCTGTCTTCCGAGAACAGCCTATAGGGAAGCAGAGGGGCAGCAGCAGCAGCGCCTCCACCAGTAACAAAGCGCTGCTGCGGCTCCGTCCTCCGGCTCCCTCCTCCTCATTCTCTACTGCCCGGGAATCGTCGTCTGACGCAGCTGCACCGAGGAGCCTGAGGGTAAGTATAATTCTTCTTTCTTTCTTTCTTTCTTTCTTTCTTTCTTTCTTTCTTTCTTTCTTTCTTTCTTTCTCTTTCCTTCTTTCTTTCTTGTGCCTGCCTGCCGCAATGTGTAAAAAGGGGGGACTACCTGCCGCAATGTGTAAAAAGGGGGGACTGCCTGCCGCACTGTGTAAAAAGGGGGGACTGCCTGCCGCAATGTGTAAAAAGGGGGGACTACCTGCCGCAATGTGTAAAAAGGGGGGACTGCCTGCCGCAATGTGTAAAAAGGGGGGACTACCTGCCGCAATGTGTAAAAAGGGGGGACTGCCTGCCGCAATGTGTAAAAAGGGGGGACTGCCTGCCGCACTGTGTAAAAAGGGGGGACTGCCTGCCGCAATGTGTAAAAAGGGGGGACTACCTGCCGCAATGTGTAAAAAGGGGGGACTGCCTGCCACTATGTGTAAAAAGGGGAATCTGCCTGCCGTAATGTGTAAAAATGGGGACGCTGTCTGCCGTAATGTGTAACAAGGGCACGCGGTCTGCCGTTATGTGTAAAAAGGGGTAATCTGCCCGACGCTATGTGTAAAAATGGGGAATCTGCCTGCCGTAATGTGTAAAAAAGGGGGGCTGCCTGACGCTATGTGTAAAAATGGGGAATCTGCCTGCTGCTATGTGTAAAAAGGAGGAATCTGCCTGCCGTAATGTGTAAAAATGGGGACGCTGTCTGCCGTAATGTGTAACAAGGGCACGCTGTCTGCCGTAATGTGTAACAAGGGCACGCTGTCTACCGTAATGTGTAAAAAGGGCACGCTGTCTGCCGTAATGTGTAACAAGGGCACGCGGTCTGCCGTTATGTGTAAAAAGGGCACGCTGTCTGCTGTAATGTGTAAAAAGAGGAATCTGTTCGCTGTAAGGTGTAAAAGGGTCTCTACCTGGTGTAGTGGTGCTACTGTGCGGCGTAATTTGAATAATGGAGACTACTGTGTTGGTATTATTTTGTGGCCACACCCCTTCCCCACGAAGCCACGCCACTATGTATTTTTGCGCGCGCCAACGGCGCGCACTGCCCCCGGGGTGGACTTGGATGGGGGGGGGCCCAAAGCATTTTGTCGCACCTGGGCCCACCGCTTGCTTGTTCCGCCACTGAGCGGGACAGTCACAAAAAAAGGGACTGTCCCGCGAAAATCGGCACAGTTGGGAAGTATGCATAAATTACTTTCTAGTGCGGGATTTTCTCCGTCTCTAAACTACTAAGCAGTCAGCTTTACCAGTTGCATACCAGAGATATATTTCCAAACCTACAATGCCGAATAAGAATGCTTACTTATCCGCTACAGTAAGTTGCATTATGTAACCATTTTCACAAAAATTGCAAGTTCTTAATCTTTTAAAAAGGCTGCTTATTCTTTAAATTTGGTAACAAAATAGGGAAGTTACTCATTTATTGCTGAGACAAAAGTCTCCTATGGTGGTGCATCTTTTGAAACTTTCTGATGGCACTGCTGTCATAGAAAGTGCACAGACAGCATCTATTATGAAAGACTTTTATGCAGATTTATACTCTATATCTAGTCGGAACACTACTCAGGAGGCCCGTTCCTTTGGGATGCCTTACCCATCCCACAACTCTTGTCACACAGGTACAGGATTTCCTTTCCTCCCCATTCAGTGAACTAGAGGTTAAAACTGTTAAAGCCAAGGAGAAACCTGGTTAGGCCCCAGCACCTGAGGGCTTGATGCCTGATTACTATAAACTCTTGGCACCAACTATCTCACCCATACTGACAAAATTATTTAACTTTGTCTTGACTTCCTGATGCCCAGGTATTTTAACTCTGCGATAATAAAGCTGATACCAACGGCTGGGAGAGATTTCAGTAATCCTGCATCATTCTAACCCATATCTCTTAAATTTAGATTATAAGCCATTGGCAAAAATACTAGCAGACAGACTGAAGCAAGTATTGCCACTTAGTATTCATATTGATCAATCAGGCTTTATTTCCGGAAGAACCAATGTCCGTAGGGTACTTTCGGCTATACATGCAACTAACCCATTAGTTAAGCCCTCCCCTAGAGCAATTCTTTCCTTAGACGCCAAAAAAGGCCTTTGACATGGTGTTATGGGTCCATCTGTTCAACACCATGTCGAGGTTCAGTTTCCCAGAGAGATTTAAAACTCTGTATACTCACCCGACCTCCCAAGTATCCTGTAACAGTTACTTGTCAGACCCTTTCCCCATAATGAGGGGTACAAGACAAGGTTGTCCGCTGTCACCTTTACTCTTTGCCATAGCATTAGAACCATTAGCAATTGCATTACGCAATTCACCTCTATACCAAGGTATAATAATTGGACATACACAGAGCCGGCCCTAACCAATATGATACCCTAGGCATGATTTTGGCTGGTGCCCCCTAGCATCTCCGCTAGTTCTGCAGGAGATGCCTGGCATGACTCAGCTGGCAGCTCTGCTAGCGTTGGGCGCCTTTTGTTTATGAAAATGCATCTTATTTGCATTACTATGTGGCTAGGATGCACTAGCAGCTAGTGATGAGCGGGTTTGGTTCCTCGGAATCCGAACCCCCCCGAACTTCAGCCTTTTTACACGGGTCCGAGGCAGGTTCGAACCTTCCCGCCTTGCTCGGCTAACCCGAGCGCGCCCGAACGTCATCATCCCGCTGTCGGATTCTCGCGAGGCTCGAATTCTATCGCGAGACTCGGATTCTATATAAGGAGCCGCGCGTCGCCGTCATTTTCACACGTGCATTGAGATTGATAGGGAGAGGACGTGGCTGGCGTCCTCTCCGTTTATAGAGAAGAGAGTAGAGAGTTAGAGACACTATTTATTATTTACTAATTTTGGGGAGCATATAGGACTGGAGTACTACTACTTGCTGATAGTGTGACCATTGACCACCAGTTTAATTAATCCGTTCTCTGCCTGAAAAAAAACGATACACAGTGTGACACAGTCACATACCATATCTGTGCTCAGCCTCAGTGTGCTGCATCATCATATGTAATACTGTATATCTGACTGTGCTGAGTGCTCACTGCTCACACAGCTTAATTGTGGGGGAGACTGGGGAGCAGTTAGAGCAGGAGTACATAAATAATATATTTTAAGTACAGTGCACACTTTTGCTGCCAGAGTGCCACACTGCCAGTGTGACTGACCAGTGACCACACTGACCACCAGTATATTGTGATTGTCTGCTTAGGACGGAGTACTACTTGCTGATAGTGTGACCAGTGACCAGTGACCACCACCAGTTTAATTAATCCGTTCTCTGCCTGAAAAAAAAACGATACACAGTGTGACACAGTCACATACCATATCTGTGCTCAGCCCAGTGTGCTGCATCATATGTAATACTGTATATCATTATCTGACTGTGCTGAGTGCTCACTGCTCACACAGCTTAATTGTGGGGGAGACTGGGGAGCAGTTATAGCAGGAGTACATATTTTAAGTACAGTGCACACTTTTGCTGCCAGAGTGCCACTGCCAGTGTGACTGACCAGTGACCACTGACCACCAGTATATTGTGATTGTCTGCTGACCACCAGTATATTGTGATTGTCTGCCTGAAAAAGTTAAACACTCGTCGTGTGGTGTTTTTATAAACGCATTCTGCAGACAGTGTCCAGCAGGTCCGTCATTACATAATATATACCTGTCCGGCTGCAGTACTAGTGTGATATATATATATATTTTAATTTTATCTCATTATCATCCAGTCTATATTAGCAGCAGACACAGTACGGTAGTCCACGGCTGTAGCTACCTCTGTGTCGGCAGTCGCTCGTCCATCCATAATTGTATACCACCTACCCGTGGTTTTTTTTTCTATCTTCTTGATACTAGTAGCTTACTTTAGGAGTCTGCAGTGCTGACAGACAGTGTCCAGCAGGTCCGTCATTACATAATATATATACCTGTCCGGCTGCAGTACTAGTGTGATATATATATATATATTTTATTTTTATCTCATTATCATCCAGTCTATATTAGCAGCAGACACAGTACGGTAGTCCACGGCTGTAGCTACCTCTGTGTCGGCAGTCGCTCGTCCATCCATAATTGTATACCACCTACCCGTGGTTTTTTTTTCTATCTTCTTGATACTAGTAGCTTACTTTAGGAGTCTGCAGTGCTGACAGACAGTGTCCAGCAGGTCCGTCATTACATAATATATATACCTGTCCGGCTGCAGTACTAGTGTGATATATATATATATATATATTTTATTTTTATCTCATTATCATCCAGTCTATATTAGCAGCAGACTCAGTACGGTAGTCCACGGCTGTAGCTACCTCTGTGTCGGCAGTCGCTCGTCCATCCATAATTGTATACCACCTACCCGTGGGTTTTTTTTTCTATCTTCTTGATACTAGTAGCTTACTTTAGGAGTCTGCAGTGCTGACAGACAGTGTCCAGCAGGTCCGTCATTACATAATATATATACCTGTCCAGCTGCAGTACTAGTGTGATATATATATATATTTTATTTTTATCTCATTATCATCCAGTCTATATTAGCAGCAGACACAGTACGGTAGTCCACGGCTGTAGCTACCTCTGTGTCGGCAGTCGCTCGTCCATCCATAATTGTATACCACCTACCCGTGTTTTTTTTTTCTATCTTCTTGATACTAGTAGCTTACTTTAGGAGTCTGCAGTGCTGACAGACAGTGTCCAGCAGGTCCGTCATTACATAATATATATACCTGTCCGGCTGCAGTACTAGTGTGATATATATATATATTTTATTTTTATCTCATTATCATCCAGTCTATATTAGCAGCAGACACAGTACGGTAGTCCACGGCTGTAGCTACCTCTGTGTCGGCAGTCGCTCGTCCATCCATAATTGTATACCACCTACCCGTGGTTTTTTTTTTCTATCTTCTTGATACTAGTAGCTTACTTTAGGAGTCTGCAGTGCTGACAGACAGTGTCCAGCAGGTCCGTCATTACATAATATATATACCTGTCCAGCTGCAGTACTAGTGTGATATATATATATATTTTATTTTTATCTCATTATCATCCAGTCTATATTAGCAGCAGACACAGTACGGTAGTCCACGGCTGTAGCTACCTCTGTGTCGGCAGTCTCTCGTCCATCCATAATTGTATACCACCTACCCGTGTTTTTTTTTTCTATCTTCTTGATACTAGTAGCTTACTTTAGGAGTCTGCAGTGCTGACAGACAGTGTCCAGCAGGTCCGTCATTACATAATATATATACCTGTCCGGCTGCAGTACTAGTGTGATATATATATATATTTTAATTTTATCTCATTATCATCCAGTCTATATTAGCAGCAGACACAGTACGGTAGTCCACGGCTGTAGCTACCTCTGTGTCGGCAGTCGCTCGTCCATCCATAAGTATACTAGTATCCATCCATCTCCATTGTTTACCTGAGGTGCCTTTTAGTTGTGCCTATTAAAATATGGAGAACAAAAATGTTGAGGTTCCAAAAATAGGGAAAGATCAAGATCGACTTCCACCTCGTGCTGAAGCTGCTGCCACTAGTCATGGCCGAGACGATGAAATTCCATCAACGTCGTCTGCCAAGGCCGATGCCCAATGTCATAGTACAGAGCATGTAAAATCCAAAACACCAAATAGCAGTAAAAAAAGGACTCAAAAATCTAAAATAAAATTGTCGGAGGAGAAGCGTAAACTTGCCAATATGCCATTTACCACACGGAGTGGCAAGGAACGGCTGAGGCACTGGCCTATGTTCATGGCTAGTGGTTCAGCTTCACATGAGGATGGAAGCACTCAGCCTCTCGCTAGAAAAATGAAAAGACTCAAGCTGGCAAAAGCACAGCAAAGAACTGTGCGTTCTTCGAAATCCCAAATCCACAAGGAGAGTCCAATTGTGTCGGTTGCGATGCCTGACCTTCCCAACACTGGACGTGAAGAGCATGCGCCTTCCACCATTTGCACGCCCCCTGCAAGTGCTGGAAGGAGCACCCGCAGTCCAGTTCCTGATAGTCAGATTGAAGATGTCAGTGTTGAAGTACACCAGGATGAGGAGGATATGGATGTTGCTGGCGCTGGGGAGGAAATTGACAAGGAGGATTCTGATGGTAAGGTGGTTTGTTTAAGTCAGGCACCCGGGGAGACACCTGTTGTCCGTGGGAGGAATATGGCCATTGACATGCCTGGTGAAAATACCAAAAAAAATCAGCTCTTCGGTGTGGAAGTATTTCAACAGAAATGCGGACAACATTTGTCAAGCCGTGTGTTGCCTTTGTCAAGCTGTAATAAGTAGGGGTAAGTACGTTAACCACCTCGGAACATCCTCCCTTATACGTCACCTGCAGCACATTCATAATAAGTCAGTGACAAGTTCAAAAACTTTGGGCGACAGCGGAAGCAGTCCACTGACCAGTAAATCCCTTCCTCTTGTAACCAAGCTCACGCAAACCACCCCACCAACTCCCTCAGTGTCAATTTCCTCCTTCCCCAGGAATGCCAATAGTCCTGCAGGCCATGTCACTGGCAATTCTGACGAGTCCTCTCCTGCCTGGGATTCCTCCGATGCATCCTTGCGTGTAACGCCTACTGCTGCTGGCGCTGCTGTTGTTGCTGCTGGGAGTCGATGGTCATCCCAGAGGGGAAGTCGTAAGACCACTTTTACTACTTCCACCAAGCAATTGACTGTCCAACAGTCCTTTGCGAGGAAGATGAAATATCACAGCAGTCATCCTGCTGCAAAGCGGATAACTGAGGCCTTGGCATCCTGGGTGGTGATAAACGTGGTTCCGGTATCCATCATTACTGCAGAGCCAACTAGAGACTTGTTGGAGGTACTGTGTCCCCGGTACCAAATACCATCTAGCTTCCATTTCTCTAGGCAGGCGATACCGAAAATGTACACAGACCTCAGAAAAAGAGTCACCAGTGTCCTAAAAAATGCAGCTGTACCCAATGTCCACTTAACCACGGACATGTGGACAAGTGGAGCAGGGCAGGGTCAGGACTATATGACTGTGACAGCCCACTGGGTAGATGTATGGACTCCCGCCGCAAGAACAGCAGCGGCGGCACCAGTAGCAGCATCTCGCAAACGCCAACTCTTTCCTAGGCAGGCTACGCTTTGTATCACCGGTTTCCAGAATACGCACACAGCTGAAAACCTCTTACGGCAACTGAGGAAGATCATCGCGGAATGGCTTACCCCAATTGGACTCTCCTGTGGATTTGTGGCATCGGACAACGCCAGCAATATTGTGTGTGCATTAAATATGGGCAAATTCCAGCACGTCCCATGTTTTGCACATACCTTGAATTTGGTGGTGCAGAATTATTTAAAAAACGAGAGGGGCGTGCAAGAGATGCTGTCGGTGGCCAGAAGAATTGCGGGACACTTTCGGCGTACAGGCACCACGTACAGAAGACTGAAGCACCACCAAAAACGCCTGGACCTGCCCTGCCATCATCTGAAGCAAGAAGTGGTAACGAGGTGGAATTCAACCCTATATATGCTTCAGAGGTTGGAGGAGCAGCAAAAGGCCATTCAAGCCTATACAATTGAGCACGATATAGGAGGTGGAATGCACCTGTCTCAAGCGCAGTGGAGAATGATTTCAACGTTGTGCAAGGTTCTGCTGCCCTTTGAACTTGCCACACGTGAAGTCAGTTCAGACACTGCCAGCCTGAGTCAGGTCATTCCCCTCATCAGGCTTTTGCAGAAGAAGCTGGAGACATTGAAGGAGGAGCTAACACAGAGCGATTCCGCTAGGCATGTGGGACTTGTGGATGGAGCCCTTAATTCGCTTAACAAGGATTCACGGGTGGTCAATCTGTTGAAATCAGAGCACTACATTTTGGCCACCGTGCTCGATCCTAGATTTAAAACCTACCTTGGATCTCTCTTTCCGGCAGTCTGCTGGGGTTCAAAGACCTGCTGGTGAGAAAATTGTCAAGTCAAGCGGAACCCGACCTGTCAACATCTCCTCCTTCACATTCTCCCGCAACTGGGGGTGCGATGAAAAGGCTCAGAATTCCGAGCCCACCCGCTGGCGGTGATGCAGGGCAGTCTGGAGCGACTGCTGATGCTGACATCTGGTCCGGACTGAAGGACCTGCCAACGATTACGGACATGTTGTCTACTGGCACTGCATATGATTCTCTCCCCATTGAAAGAATGGTGGAGGATTATATGAGTGACCGCATCCAAGTAGGCACGTCAGACAGTCCGTACTTATACTGGCAGGAAAAAGAGGCAATTTGGAGGCCCTTGCACAAACTGGCTTTATTCTACCTAAGTTGCCCTCCCACAAGTGTGTACTCCGAAAGAGTGTTTAGTGCCGCCGCTCACCTTGTCAGCAATCGGCGTACGAGGTTACTTCCAGAAAATGTGGAGAAGATGATGTTCATTAAAATGAATTATAATCAATTCCTCCGTGGAGACATTGACCAGCAGCAATTGCCTCCACAAAGTACACAGGGAGCTGAGATGGTGGATTCCAGTGGGGACGAATTGATAATCTGTGAGGAGGGGGATGTACACGGTGATATATCGGAGGATGATGATGAGGTGGACATCTTGCCTCTGTAGAGCCAGTTTGTGCAAGGAGAGATTAATTGCTTCTTTTTTGGTGGGGGTCCAAACCAACCCGTCATTTCAGTCACAGTCGTGTGGCAGACCCTGTCACTGAAATGATGGGTTTGTTAAAGTTTGCATGTCCTGTTTATACAACATAAGGGTGGGTGGGAGGGCCCAAGGACAATTCCATCTTGCACCTCTTTTTTCTTTCATTTTTCTTTGCGTCATGTGCTGTTTGGGGAGTGTTTTTTGGAAGGGCCATCCTGCGTGACACTGCAGTGCCACTCCTAGATGGGCCAGGTGTTTTTGTCGGCCACTAGGGTCGCTTAGCTTACTCACACAGCTACCTCATTGCGCCTCTTTTTTTCTTTGCGTCATGTGCTGTTTGGGGAGTGTTTTTTGGAAGGGCCATCCTGCGTGACACTGCAGTGCCACTCCTAGATGGGCCAGGTGTTTGTGTCGGCCACTAGGGTCGCTTAGCTTACTCACACAGCTACCTCATTGCGCCTCTTTTTTTCTTTGCGTCATGTGCTGTTTGGGGAGTGTTTTTTGGAAGGGTCATCCTGCGTGACACTGCAGTGCCACTCCTAGATGGGCCAGGTGTTTGTGTCGGCCACTAGGGTCGCTTAGCTTACTCACACAGCTACCTCATTGCGCCTCTTTTTTTCTTTGCGTCATGTGCTGTTTGGGGAGTGTTTTTTGGAAGGGTCATCCTGCGTGACACTGCAGTGCCACTCCTAGATGGGCCAGGTGTTTGTGTCGGCCACTAGGGTCGCTTAGCTTACTCACACAGCTACCTCATTGCGCCTCTTTTTTTCTTTGCGTCATGTGCTGTTTGGGGAGTGTTTTTTGGAAGGGTCATCCTGCGTGACACTGCAGTGCCACTCCTAGATGGGCCAGGTGTTTGTGTCGGCCACTAGGGTCGCTTAGCTTACTCACACAGCTACCTCATTGCGCCTCTTTTTTTTTTTTGCGTCATGTGCTGTTTGGGGAGTGTTTTTTGGAAGGGCCATCCTGCGTGACACTGCAGTGCCACTCCTAGATGGGCCAGGTGTTTGTGTCGGCCACTAGGGTCGCTTAGCTTACTCACACAGCTACCTCATTGCGCCTCTTTTTTTTTTTTTGCGTCATGTGCTGTTTGGGGAGTGTTTTTTGGAAGGGCCATCCTGCGTGACACTGCAGTGCCACTCCTAGATGGGCCAGGTGTTTGTGTCGGCCACTTGGGTCGCTTAGCTTAGTCATCCAGCGACCTCGGTGCAAATTTTAGGACTAAAAATAATATTGTGAGGTGAGTGGAAATTATGGTTTTTGAGGTTAATAATACTTTGGGATCAAAATGACCCCCAAATTCTATGATTTAAGCTGTTTTTTAGGGTTTTTTGAAAAAAACACCCGAATCCAAAACACACTCGAATCCGACAAAAAAAATTCGGTGAGGTTTTGCCAAAACGCGGTCGAACCCAAAACACGGCCGCGGAACCGAACCCAAAACCAAAACACAAAACCCGAAAAATTTCAAGTGCACATCTCTACTAGCAGCTTCTGCTGATTAAAATTATATGCAGCATGCTTATATTCTGTGTGTGACTGTGGCTGTATCTGCATACGAAATGCTACATTACAGTGATTTCCAGGAATACACTGCAACGTAGCATTTCGTATGTAGATACAGCCGCAGCCACACACAGAATATAGGCATGCCGCATATCATTTTAATCAGCAGAAGCTGCTGGTGCCCCTAGTCATTTGCCTAGTTTGCCTATGCCTAAGGCCGGCTCTGGACATACAGACTTACGGGTCACCCTATTTGTAGATGACATGTTGTTATTCATATCGCACCCAGAATACGCCTTACCGACAGTCCTAGATATTATAGCCCAATTTAGCTCCTTCTCAGGCTATCAGATAATTATTGATAAGTCGGATATGATGTCTCGTTCTGGAGACCTAAATTTCTTAAAGCTGAACCCTTCTCTAAGTACTATTAAAATTGGGTGTGGTATGTTAGATAGACTGGACTTAGGTCGACAGTGTCTAGGTCGACCACTATTGGTTGATAGTAAGTTAGTCGACATGGTTTCTAGGTAGACAGGGAGTCTAGGTTGACATGAAAAAAGGTTGACATGAGTTTTTATTATTTATTTGGTGTAGTTTAATTCATAGAGTGACCGGGAACCCCCATTAGTGCACGGTGTTCCCTCACATGGCTCGCTTCGCTCGCCATGCTTCGAGCAAGGTGCCTCTCTGCGCTCGGCACAGGTTACTGTTCCCAATTGTAGTCCACGTGATCGTTAAGTATGAAAAAGTTCAGAAAATAATGGGGGCGCTATGTACCCCTGTCACTATTGGCTCTGCTATCTGTAAGATAGTGCACCGATATGCCAGGCAAGGTATGGACCTAATGGAGCTAGAGAGTTGAGCAAAGTCTCCTTTTATGGGCTTTCATATGATATATAACACTGCATATGTTTCATTACAAATAACAAATGAAAATTGAGCAAAATCCAAGTTAAAAAAAAATAATCATTTTTTTCCTCCAAAATTAGTCAATTTGGTCACACTGATGTTAATAAATCCCCAAATTTGTATCTTGGATCTTACTTTGGCAGCTTTATACCTGGCAGAGCAAGGTACTGCCCGGTATAAAACTATACAGAAAATAAATATTCCCGTGCTGGGTATTACCCATATTGTACACTAGCTGAGGTACCCGGCGTTGCCCAGGGTTACATTTTCCAGTTCATAATTTATCAAATGAGATAGCAGCTCTTCCAACAGACCCATGAGGTGGCTGCCCAGTGTCGTTTTTTTTTTTCTTGGGGTGTCGCCAGTAGCCCTAATCCCCAGCTCTCCTTTCTGTTCAGCCGAACAGACAGACAGACCAATGACTTTTATATATAAGATGGTACCAGCTGCAGGGCGGTATTAATGCCGTATATGTACCAAAAACAGAAGATAGTGAGTATACAACGTCACTTCATGGACCAACAGAGTATAGCTGGATGAAGTTATCTCCGTTTCTTACGTCCATCACGGCATTTTCTTTTCCTAGTTTCTGGAATTGATGTTAATTTTCTAGCATCTAGGCTGCATCTGACAAAAGCCGGATCAAGTTTCCTCCGTTTCTTACATCCATCTTCATCATGGCATTTTCTTTTTGCAGCTTTTGGGAAAGGTGTAAATTTCCCAGCCTCCAGGCACCGTACAAGATGTGGCCTCATTAATGCAGTGTTGTAGCTGTGGGTGGGCACATCGCCGGTAAAGAGGAGCTCCACAACTGTCGCTATGGCATATACAACACAGTCTTCTGTGTCCGCCCCCTGTCTCTCCACGTCCAGGACTTCGATGTTTTCCAGGGTGTCTTTTGGAATGACAGTCCCGTAGAGGTCTAGCAGCTGTTTGCTGGCACAGGGGGTAAGCTGCCATCCACCACTGTCGGCAATTTGTATGCGTCCATTCCGAAAACAAGACACAAAGCAGTGTGAGAGATCCAGATCTGGGTGGATCTGCACAGCCGGCCCAGAAACAGCGTCGAAGGAGCCAAACTCTGCTTTTGCTGTGGCTTGCAAGCCTTGGATCTTAAATCGCTTGCGCAGTATATGCAGAGCAGCATCAGGAATGTCACCGGTCAGATCGATGCCCTGGAGGATGTCATCTCTGTCTTGATCTGTCAGTCCAAGATGTGGCAACCACATTTTCTGTAAATGTGCAAGAAAAAATAAAATAAATACATTAATAAAATGACCAGTGTTTTTACTTACTAATATTATTTAAATGCGTGGAAAAGACACAAGTATGAAAGCCAAAGCGGTAAGGTCACATGACTGCTATGGCCCGTTCCACGACTTCATGTCACTGCGCATCACATTTCAGATGGAATTGTAGCAAGTGTGTTGTGGTTCAATAAAAAAATGGTGAATGGGAAAATAATAGCCAACCGCACCAGCAAAATAAAATATCTCTAAGTACCAGAGGCGGATTGGCCATAGGGTTCACAGGGAAGATTCCCAGTGGGCCAACGCACCAGTGGGGCCTGTTTTGTTTGAGGACATGTGGTCCTTTTTATAGACATAATGAATAAGATGCTAAATAATTTGCATATATGAAAATGACTCTGCCACTTAGCCTGTGATTGCAGATGATCTAGTGTATGTTCTCTCTGACTGCTTGGCTGACATACAGTAAAATATTGAGTGAATAGTGATTGGGATACGGTTGGTGTAATAAGTAAGAAAATATATCTTTCTAAAGAATGATATAGTTTCCTAAATTCTGAAGGTGTATCATATAATGTGCTCATAATATTTAATTTTATTTCTTATTAACTTCCCCCTTGATGCTGGACATGCCCACTATCTGGAAAGTCTTGGGGGGAGGGTGCTGCTGCCATGGCCCATGGCTAGACCTTACATCTGGTGCTGCCCATGTGGGTCCACTAGTACAAATTTTTCCAGGGCCGCTTTTTGTTCCCAATCCGCCCCTGCTAAGCACCGACGGCCATAGCATAGTCTGCACATATCTAATGCAAGGGAATAATGTTGTAAGGTCCACCCAAAAAAAACTGTAACCAGCTGCAGGCTATGCCGGGCTTCGATGGTCCCGCTATAACAGTCCCATGTTATTAAGCTATGTTTTCCTATAATATTCAGGTAAAAATAAGCTTACCTTAGACTCTCGTATCCGTAATCAGCGCTAAAGTAATGAGAAAACGCGTGTATGTAGCTACACAGCTCACTCTCATCCAATAACTGATTGTCCTCTGTCATGCAGGGCCTTTTTCCTCTCACCTGAGTGACATCACAACGGCTGTCTGTAACATCATCAGCCTCCCCCTGCCTGCTTTCCACCACTGAATGTGGCGATTCATGTGCTTTATTCTAACCTTTATTAACCAGGGGCAGATGGGCAACAAGATCATTTATTATTTATTTCTTAACAGTTTCTTATATAGCGGAGCAAATTCCGTTGCGCTTTACAGTTGGAAACAGCAGGAGCGGATTGGCCATAAGACTCTCCAGTAAGATTCCTGGTAGGCTGATGTGCCTGCGGGGCCTGTTTTGTGTGTTGACATGTGGCCGCACCCTCCACATGACAGGCAGCCCATCACACTCATTACACTGCATTGTCCCCATTCATTCTGTTATTCCACCTCTGCGGTACATCAGCCCTGCCTGTTATACCTCTTGTGCTGCCCATGTCGGGCCACTTCTACTAAATTCTACAGGGCCACTTTTAGTTCCCAATCCTCCCCTGGTCTCAGACACAACTGCAGCAAAGGACGCAAGGAAGGCCACAACTGCGTACAAACAGGCCCCATGAGGAGGGATCCCGCCCCCCTCTATAGACCCCACCCCCATTAGGGCTGCTTCCGTAAATTTCCGAGGCTGGTTTTCCATCCCAATCCGCCCCTTTATTGAGTATAAAATTAGTGACCGAACTGACAAGTGTAGTGAATGAAGCCTATAATTTTATTTACCCATCTTCCACCACATGCAAAGGAGCCGCAAACTGTAAACACCACCATCACTAGCCGACATCACAGATAACGGGGTGTAGTACAGGAACAGACACATTACTGCCGGTTACCATGGGTGCTACGTGATAGGACGGGAGGGGAGTCAGTAACCAGCAGCTGGGAGACGGCCAGGATTCGGACAGTGAGATAACTGGGGAATGATGTTACCCTGAGCTGCGGTGAAAGGTCGTAGGGCCGCTGTTGAGATTACATATATATATACACTGCTCAAAAAAATAAATGGAACACTAAAATAACACATCCTAGATCTGAATGAATGAAATATTCTTATTAAATACTTTGTTCTTTACATAGTTGAATATTCTGACAACAAAATCACACAAAAATTATCAATGGAAATCAAATTTATTAACCCATGGAGGTATGGATTTGGAGTCACACTCAAAATTAAAGTAGAAAAACACACTACAGGCTAATCCAACTTTGATGTAATGTCCTTAAAACAAGTCAAAATGAGGCTCAGTAGTGTGTGTGACCTTCACATGCCTGTATGACCTCCCTACAACGCCTGGGCATGCTCCTGATGAGATGGCAGATGGTCTCCTGAGGGATCTCCTCCCAGACCTGGACTAAAGCATCCGCCAACTCCTGGACAGTCTGTGGTACAATGTGGCGTTGGTGGATGTAGCGAGACATGATGTCCCAGTAGTGCTCAATTGGATTTAGGTCTGGGGAACGGGCGGGCCAGTCCATAGCATCAATGCCTTCGTCTTGCAGGAACTGCTGACACACTCCAGCCACATGAGGTCTAGCATTGTCTTGCATTAGGAGGAACCCATAGACAACCGCACCAGCATATGGTCTCACAAGGGGTCTGAGGATCTCATCTCAGTACCTAATGGCAGTCAGGCTACCTCTGGCGAACACATGGAGGGCTGTGCGGCCCCCAAAGAAATGCCACCCCACACCATTACTGACCCACTGCCAAACCGGTCATGCTGGAGGATGTTGCAGGCAGCAGAACGTTCTCCTTGGCATCTCCAGACTCTGTCACATCTGTCACATGTGCTCAGTGAGAACCTGCTTTCATCTGTGAAGAGTACAGGGCGCCAGTGGCGAATTTGCCAATCTTGTTGTTCTCTGGCAAATGCCAAACGTCCTGCCCGGTGTTGGGCTGTAAGCCTCATGGAGTCTGTTTCTGATCGTTTGAGTAGACACATGCACATTTGTGGCTTGCTGGAGGTCATTTTGCAGGGCTCTGACAGTGCTCCTCCTGTTCCTCCTTGCACAGAGGCGAAGGTAGCGGTCCTGTTGCTGGGTTGTTGCCCTCCTACGGCCTCCTCCACGTCTCCTGATGTACTGGCCTGTCTCCTGGTAGCGCCTCCTTGCTCTGGACACTACGCTGACAGACACAGCAAACCTTCTTGCCACAGCTCGCATTGATGTGCCATCCTGGATGAGCTGCACTACCTGAGCCACTTGTGTGGGTTGTAGACTCCGTCTCATGCTACCACTAGAGTGAAAGCACCGCCAGCTTTCAAAAGTGACCAAAACATCAGCCAGAAAGCATAGGAGCTGAGAAGTGGTCTGTGGTCACCACATTGTGTTGTTTAAGTGTTCCCTTTATTTTTTTGAGCAGTGTGTCTGTGTATATATATATATATATATATATATATATACTTTTTATTTATTATCCTCCATGTATGGTTTGGTTCACAATCAGTCTGTATTTTATATTATAATAAATGACGTGTTTATCACTTAAGCGGTTACTCTTTTATTTCATGTTAAGCAGCAAATTTCTATCTCGTCTTAAACTCCTTTCTAAAGATGAAGTATATTTGATTTTTGGACATTTTATATCTCTGAGTTTATCGAGTTTGTACTTTGTAGGATTTGTATATAATATACATTTCCATGTAGAAACAAGTAGTCGCGGCATATCTGTGTTTCTCTGTTTAACACGGTATCATTTTATAGGATTTGGTGGTCTGATACACAGGGGGCAGCAGAGGCCTATTGTGGGACTACACACCCCAGCATACCCTGCAACAGTTTTACATGCCCTAATAGCAAAACTATGGCATAACATGCTGGGATGTGTAGTTCTCCAGCAGCCGGAGTCCTGCATGTAGAATTCCACTGCTCAACATTTTTCACACTCTTCTTTCTTTTTAACTCCCTTTTCTCTCTATGGGCCAGATGTACTAAGCCTAAAATAGAGATAAAGTGGAGAGTGATAAAGTACCAGCCAATCAGCTCCTCATTGTCATTTTTCAAACACAGCACATCTAGCCCCATGTCTCTATTACCTCTAGCACCCCCCCCCCACTTTCCCTCTCGCCCCCTTTTTATCACTCAAAACCTCTTTTTTATATGTCTCAGCCCCCTCCCCAATTTCTCTGAGAATAATTATTGTCTACACCTGCCTTCTGGTGAGCAATGGCCACCTATAGATTGTAAGCGAGCAGGGCCTTCCTACCTCTATGTCTGTTATCACCCAGTCTTGTGTTTTCCCTGTTGTTTACAATTGTTTAATGTTATCACTGTTTCCCAGGGTCTGATTGGGATGGAAAACCAGCCCGGGAAGTTTATAGAAGCAACCCTAATGGGGGTGTGGTCTGTTGAGAAGGGCGGGATGCCTCCTCATAGCATACCTCCCAACTGTCCCGATTTTCGCGGGACAGTCCCGTTTTTTGGGGGACTGTCCCGCTGTCCCACCCGCGGGCCGCAGTGTCCAGCGGTGGGGGGAGGGGGGGGGCAGTTGGGAGGCTCCTGCACTCTCTGCTCTGCTAAGCATGCGCACAGCATCTATTCAGCGGAGACAGGAGGAGAGGGGGCATACCAGCAGCTCACGGAGCGCTGGGCATGCCCTCTCACTGATGAAAATGGGGGCATGGCTCGCGGTTGCGGGTCCTCCCACAAAGCCACACACCCTTTTCATAGGCCACGTCCCCTTCTCTGGAGCACGTGCGGCTTCAACGCACGTGTGTCCCTCTTTCACTAAGAAGAATGTTGGGAGGTATGTCATAGGGCCTGATTGTACGCAGTTGTGGCCTTCCTTGCATCTTTTGCTGCAGTTGTGTCTGAGACCAGGGGCGGATTGGGAACTAAAAGTGGCCCTGTAAAATGTAGTAGTGGTGGCCCGATATGGGCAACACAAGAGATATAACAGGTAGGGTTGCTGTACTGCATAGATGGAACAACAGCACGGATGAGGATAATGCAGTGTAATGAGTGCGGTGGGCTGCCTGTCATGTGGGGGTGCGGCCACATGACAACACACAAAACAGACCCCACAGACTTGTCGGCCCACCAGTAATCTTCCTGGAGAGTCCAATGGACAATCCACTCCTGCACACATACATACAGAGGCATAACTCGGGATGATGGTGTCTCGGGCATGTACTGATATGGTGGCCCTTGAAAAATGTTGTGAAGTTTTATTCTTTTAAAGGGGTTACAAAAAAAAAATACATACACTTCCCCCCGCCCCCGGTAATGAGATATTGACCCCGGAGGATTCCTTCCAGGTATAAAAGGCGTAAATCTTCACAAACAGTCTGTACTGTAGGGGGTTGGGTGTATATACTGTACGTGTCCTATATTGACTTGAACTGTAAGGCACTGGCCCTCATTCCGAGTTGTTCACTCGCAAGCTGCTATTAGCAGCATTGCACACGCTAAGCCGCCGCCTACTGGGAGTGAATCTTAGCTTATCAAAATTGCGAACGAAAGATTCTCTAAATTGCGAATAGAAATTTCTTTGCAGTTTCTGAGTAGCTCGAGACTTACTCTGTCACTGCGATCAGTTCAGTCAGTTTCGTTCCTGGTTTGACGTCACAAACACACCCAGCGTTCGCCCAGACACTCCCCCGTTTCTCCAGCCACTCCCGCGTTTTTCCCAGAAACGGCTGCGTTTTTTCACACACACCCATAAAACGGCCAGTTTCCGCCCAGAAACACCCACTTCCTGTCAATCACATTACGATCACCAGAACGAAGAAAAAAACCTTGTAATCCCGTGAGTAAAATACCTAACTTCTTAGCAAATTTACTTGGCGCAGTCGCAGTGCGAACATTGCGCATGCGCAATTAGCGGAAAATCGCTGCGATGCGAAGAAAATTACTGAGCGAACAACTCGGAATGAGGGCCACTGTTTTCTTCTTTTACTTATTTGTTACGTACTCTGTAATTGGGCGCAGTGGATCCCTTGTGGCGCTATATAAATAAAGGATAATAATAATAATAATATATTCGCAATTGTCTAGATGCAAAATGTTGTGTTATATAATGTCAAAAAATTGATGAATACTATGGGTATAAGAAATATACATGCGATTCCCACTATGGCCATGGTGATAGGTATAGTGGGGAAATGTAATAGGGTGAGAGAACCAGGATGTGAGAGATTTTGTGAAAGTTTTTCTGTTGTTTTGGTTTTTTTTTAAAAAGTGGCGATCATTTACATGACAAGAGCAGGTTGATTTTGCTATGTAAATGATTGCCACTTTAAAAAACAGGAAAATACTCACAAAATCTCTCACATCCTGATTCTTACACCCTATTACGTCTCCCCCATAGTCTTTATTAAAGTGAATAAACTTTAATACATTAATTGTGATACTTTGCTTTGCAGACATGGCTCCTGAGAAAGATTCCATATAGTAACTCAACTTATTGAAGCAAATCCAATTTATGGAAGTGTAAACCACCAGAGTATGTCAACCAGTAGAAAAGGGTATTGGCATAAAATCAACTTGTTGAATTGGCAAAATCCTATCACCCTAACGCCAGCGTTGTGTTAGTGAAGATTAAAATAGAAAAAAAAACTGTTTTCAAAAAGGTGCACAATAAAATTTTGGACTCAAAAAGATCAGGTCCAGACGCAGACAGCATCTATACTCCTCACCTGTGGTGTAACGACCTAATGACATTTCCATGGGACCAGGAGCTGCCAAGAACATCTCTACACACCTTGGATGAAGATGACGAGGCTTGTACTGAAACCCAGGATGAGACAACAGTAAGCATCTTAAGTAAATGAGAAATTAATGTAATAGAATATACATTCTGAATAAGACCAATTTTAACAGTCTCTTTAAAAATGATTGACAGAACCTACAGGTGTCAATAATGGTGTCAGCAGTATGTAATGGAGGTCAGTCTGACTCTACACCACTGATTTTCAACCTTTTTTTTACTCGCGGCACACCAAACAATATTTTAAAATTGCCAAGGCACACCAACAGTTCCCCACAGAAAAACAAAAATCCACACATACATTGGCCTACACAGAAATAAAAAAAATCACATTGCTCCCCACATAAATCATGTTGCTCAATACATAAGTCCTATTGCTCCACACATAAATCATGTTGCTCCCCACATGAATTATTCACATTGTTCCCCCCATAAATCCTTATTCTCCCCCACAAAAATCCTATTGTTCCCAACAAGAGAAATAAAATAACAAATATTAGCCCCTACAGGTCAGCTGTCCTCCTCCCTGTCCCTCAGTGGCGGGGGTTGTTCATAGTGGAGTGCTGTGAATACTGAGCAGCGGGCGGGCAGGTGTGGATGTGGGTGGGCAAGGAAAGCTGTGGATGCAGGCAGAAACTGGAAGATGTGTATGCAGGCGGGTGGGCTGGCTGGGTGGTGAGAAGCGGCGGCCGTGACCTATGATATCACACCGCCGTGTCTTCAAGGCATAGGTCACGGCCAGAGCACGACTGATCCTCTAAGAAGATCCCGGGCCACCAGTTCACTCTGAAGGTGCAGGAAGCTGCTCTGGCTCCGCGGCACACCTTGCAACAGGTTGCGGCACACTAGTGTGCCGCGGCACAATGGTTGAAAAAGCCTGGTCTACACGATGAATACCTTCACCAGAGATTGGTTTATTAGCCAGGTAGAACACAGGGCGCAAATCAACACAGGGTTAATTCAGGTGGTATCCATGTGACCGGCGGTAGGGAGACCGACGGTAACATGACCTTCACCAACATCCTGCTCCCTCACTATCCCGACGGTCGGCATGCCGACCAACAGGGACTATTTCCACTCGTGGGTGTCCACGACACCCACAGAGTGGGAATACAACCCGTGGTCGCCACCAAGCCCGCAAGGGGCTTGCTGCATTCGCCCCTCCCTGCCAGGATCCCGGCGTCAGTATGCTGCCGGTATCCCAGCGTCGGTATGCTGACCGGCGGTCAGCCATACCACACCCGGTTAATTCAGCAGATACACAATACAGGAATATAGTGTAAGACGTGCATCCAGGAATGGGTTTAATGCTAATGTTGCATGTTATCTGGAGGACATGCTTCTATATGTACTCAGTGGTGACAGTAGGAGGTTTGCAGTGCCTAGCAGTGGTGACACAACAGTAATAGCAGGCTCTGTAGTGTGTCAGGGAGACACTCAGGGGCACATCATTGACTCATGGAGGACAGAGAAGAATAACTTGCGGAGCAGGTGCGCAGTAGCATATTGCCTCAGAGGTCCCTGTGACGTCAATGCACTTTCATCGCTGTAGGATGGACTCCTGGGGAGCCTGTAGCTGAGCTTGCGCCATTTTCCCAGTGATTTCTGTTTGTATGTCAGCCATCGCGATACTCCAGAGGTGATAGTATAATTATATGGGTGCAGGGTGTGCGATGTGGCCCCCCTGGACCATGGGGCCCATGTACACCACACACCCTGCACCCATTCTAGATACGCAAATTATGTTGTTTTGACAATGTATGTTGTCAGTGGTATGAAACAATGGGGCAGATATATTAAGCCTGGAGACAGCATAAGGAAGTGATAAACCAGTGATAAGTGCAAGATGATAAATGCACCAGCCAATCAGCTCCAATATGTAAATTAACAGGAGCTGATTGGCTGGTGCTTTTATCATCGTGCACTTATCCCTTCCTTTTGCCTTCTCCAGGTTACTTTAATCTGCCCCAGTGTGAGTTAGAGGTCCCAGTTGAACCTGTTCACTTTGCGTTGTTTTTAGGGCTGACTCAAGCCATCTATAGCTCAGCCACAGTTTATTGAAAACCCACCTGTCCAATACTTCCATCACAATGTGTAAACACTCCTCTCTTGTAGAAGGACTTTTTATTTTGAAGTATTTTAAATGTAAAATTAAGAGTAAATGTCTAAAAATATATTTTCAGCCTTTACCAGTAACAGATCAGGAGTCCTCTCTTCAAACAACTCCCAGCATCAACCCACTTCATCCACCAGTATCCATCCTCCAACTGCATCCACCAGCAACTAAGCTTCTCAGCGCCAAGGTTCTGGTAGCTCACATAGAAGGATCAGGAGAAGATTCAGTGAGGCAGGACACAGTGATGATATCAGTGACCGTCTACTGAACAGCGACCACCAACTTTTGAATGAAAGTATAGATGAGTATGATGCAATTGGAGCAGTGACGGACTAGGGCATGTAGGGCCCACCGGGTGAATGCAGTTGTAGGGGCCCATGTTTAGGGGTGTGGCCAGTCTCCAGAGGGTGTGTGTCCAACCACCACATTGGTTTGCCTAACCATTTTGCAAGTGTTGGTCCCCTAGATAAATATATACAGTAAATACTGTAGTGCATGCAAGATAATGTACTAGATTAGTAACAGCACAGTCTGGAACCTGACGACGGGGTGGGCCCACAGGCAGTAGGGCCCACCGGTGGTTTCCCCTGTACCCCTGTGGGCCAGTCCAACCCTGAATTGGAGTAAGTTTGGCAGCCAAATTGAGGCGGTTGGTCCAACGTTTCTGGGGTGATGCTGAACGCTAATGAATAAGGTGCTGCATACCCTCCAACATTTTACACATAAAATTTGGTACAAATTGGGGAAGTGGGTGTGGCCATGGGTAAAGGGAGCGTGGCCACGTCCCTTTTCCTATACTTTCAATGTAAGTTTGGAGAGCCAAAAATCGGTACAGACCATAAAAAAAGGTATACAGGAAAAGATGTACAGCGCTATAAACTGGATATAGACAAGATAGTTTTTTATTATTAAAAATTATCATCTAGTTGCAACAAGTAAATGCTGATATAAAATACTAAATTAAAAATGTGTTAACAATTAGGGCAAACACAGCACAACAATTTGTTAGATGTATTACCACATGTGGAAGCCAAACACAGTCTCCTGTTTAGGATCCTTGGAAAAAATGCCACAGTCCAGGGGGTATATGTAACACTTGTAGATGTTTTTAGTTCATATGGAGTAAGATGGAGGGACCTTGAATGCTTGATTCTGGACAAATACAGTCCTATTGAAAGCTTGGTCTTGTACTCCTCTCTCGGACAGCAACAAGTTCTCCGTTTGAGATCGTTGATGGACTTCTAGGCGTATTCCAGGATAAAGGTGGTAACTGTAGTGGGAGGCCTCTTAAAACCGACGCGTTTCACTGTGTCAACAGCTTTGTTCAAATTAACATGAAACAAGTCTCTTAAACTGCTATGATGATAGAAACTGTTCCGTATAAATATGAAGCCCCACCAATAAATTTAAAGTATTTCTATATCTTAAGAAGTATGTCCCCATCTTCCTGGGTACGTAGAACCCAATACTTGCAGATATACTTTTTTTAATAGTACTGGGTAAATCACATGAATAAGCCACACCCACCTCAGTGATCATGTCATTTTCATCACCCTGCCCCTTCTGCTTGGTGTTTAATGAGGTTGGCAGTACCTGATCATGTGACACATATCACGTCTCTGCCCACTTTGCAGCAGGAGAATGGCTGCTCTCTTGGGAGTCCAAGAGTTCTCTTCCTAATCTGAATGTTCTGCAAGTTTAGGCAACTTTAGTGCATACTTGCCTATTTTTAAATACTCCCTTCTCGTAGATTCCAGAGACAAGATAGAAGTGGGGTGTGATGGTGCATTGCATTATCGCAGCCCCCCTCCCCTCTCCCGCTGTGGCACAATTCATATAATACAGACAGTGAGACATTCATGGCGCAATTCACTGCAAATTGCGTCATCAATCCCCAGGCAATCTACTTCACTTCAGGATGCAAACACGGGGGGGTTCCAGTTGCCCGGAGACTCCCCTTCCCAACAACCTGGACAGCGACAACTACATGTAGTATAAAAGGTGGAACTAAGTTGCTGCACATCCATCCCCAGTGGCAGTAGATTTTACTACCAAGCCTGCTGTGTGTGTGTCTGTGGATCTGAGTGCTCAATAATTGCACCAAAGACAGAGAGAGACTCTGGTAAGTGGCTTATCGTGATCATTAGGTCTGCATATGTCTGACGTACTGTATTCCATAAACAGCACTTTGGGGGCAGGCTATAGCTTGTTACCTGCTAATTCTGCATTGTTCATGGACTGGCGACAATTGCTCTACAATCGGGCATTGGGAAACCCCCCGTCCAGAAATCCTGCAAATGCCCCTGAACCCCCTGGGAGTGGGGGGACTGCTTACTAAGTATGGCATAAATAAACTAATGTTATATGCTCTTATTAAGCTTCAGTTATGTTCTATACTTGTGTTCAGCTCTGTTTGTATAGCTACATTTATTATTTATTAATTATTATAAAAAAAAAGTCCAATTATCATTTCTTTCTATACATTTTATTATTTGCCAATGCATACAATTAGTTATTTTAGTTTCATTCATGTGATTGTTGTACCCCCTGAATCTGCCCAATGCTTCTCATCGGATGTCTAGATCAAAGACTAAAGGAAACCTCCCGTATTTCATGTGCAATTACAACTGTCCACCCTTAGATGGCAGTACCAGCCTTTTCTAATTATGTGACCCCTTCTGTTATTTTTGTTGACAACAGTACTTCATTGCTGTCAACATCTGATAGACCAGTGCACCCATTTACTGCCTTCTTTGTGTATGTGGTAGTCTATATACTGTATGTTTGGGTGGAGGGGAGCATCTCCTCTAAAAACAAACTATTACATATAGTGATGAGCGGGTTCGGTTTCTCGGAAACCGAACCCCCCCGAACTTCAGCCTTTTTACACGGGTCCGAGCCGTGCTCGGATTCTCCCGTGTGGCTCGGGTAAACCGAGCGCGCCCGAACGTCATCATCCCGCTGTCGGATTCTCGCGAGACTCAGATTCTATATAAGGAGCCGCGCGTCGCCGCCATTTTCACACGTGCATTGAGATTGATAGGGAGAGGACGTGGCTGGCGTCCTCTCCGTTTACTTTATAGTAGTTAGTTATTATTATTACGTATTACACTTGATCTAATTGATTTGCTAGTGCTACTGCTTAGCTTAGTGTTGGGAGGATTGGGGAGGTTTTGCTATTTTTTTTTTATCCGTTCTCTGCCTGAACAAAAACGCTCCATACTATCTGTGCTCAGCCTCAGTGTGCTGCATGATATATGTATATCTGACTGTGCTGAGTGCTCACTGCTCACACTGCTTAATTGTGGGGGAGACTGGGGAGCAGTTATAGCAGGAGTACAGTGCACACTTTTGCTGCCAGTGACCACCAGTATACGTTTGTCTGCCTGAAAAAGTTAAACACTCCAGTGGTGTCTTTTTTTTTTATTCTATAAACGCATTCTGCTGACAGTGTCCAGCAGGTCCGTCATTCATTATATTATATAAATATTTACCTACAGTAGTGTTATATATTTTTTTCATCTCTATCATCTTTATCATCTCTATACTAGCAGACGCAGTACGGTAGTCCACGGCTGTAGCTAGTGCTACCTCTGTGTCGTGACTACTAGTGCTCGGCCAATATTGTAAATAATATACCTCTACCTGTGTGGTGTTTTCTTTTTTCTATCTTCATTCATACTAGTCTAGTACTAGTTAGTTTAGCAGTCTGCTGACAGTGTCCAGCAGGTCCATCATTATATAATATATATATACCTACAGTAGACAGTAGTATATTTTTTTTAATTATAATTCTTTATCATCTCTATACTAGCAGACGCAGTACGGTAGTCCACGGCTGTAGCTAGTGCTACCTCTGTGTCGTGACAACTAGTGCTCGGCCAATATTGTAAATAATATACCTCTACCTGTGTGGTGTTTTCTTTTTTCTATCTTCATTCATACTAGTCTAGTACTAGTTAGTTTAGCAGTCTGCTGACAGTGTCCAGCAGGTCCGTCATTATATATATATATACCTACAGTAGACAGTAGTATTATGTTTTTTTTTAATTATAATTCTTTATCATCTCTATACTAGCAGACGCAGTACGGTAGTCCACGGCTGTAGCTAGTGCTACCTCTGTGTCGTGACTACTAGTGCTCGGCCAATATTGTAAATAATATACCTCTACCTGTGTGGTGTTTTCTTTTTTCTATCTTCATTCATACTAGTCTAGTACTTATTAGTTTAGCAGTCTGCTGACAGTGTCCAGCAGGTCCGTCATTATATTATATATATATACCTACAGTAGACAGTAGTATCATATTTTTTTTAAATATAATTCTTTATCATCTCTATACTAGCAGACGCAGTACGGTAGTCCACGGCTGTAGCTAGTGCTACCTCTGTGTCGTGACTACTAGTGCTCGGCCAATATTGTAAATAATATACCTCTACCTGTGTGGTGTTTTCTTTTTTTCTATCTTCATTCATACTAGTCTACTACTAGTTAGTTTAGCAGTCTGCTGACAGTGTCCAGCAGGTCCGTAATTATATTATATATATATACCTACAGTAGACAGTAGTATCATATTTTTTTTAATTATAATTCTTTATCATCTCTATACTAGCAGACGCAGTACGGTAGTCCACGGCTGTAGCTAGTGCTACCTCTGTGTCGTGACTACTAGTGCTCGGCCAATATTGTAAATAATATACCTCTACCTGTGTGGTGTTTTCTTTTTTCTATCTTCATTCATACTAGTCTAGTACTAGTTAGTTTAGCAGTCTGCTGACAGTGTCCAGCAGGTCCGTCATTATATTATATATATATACCTACAGTAGACAGTAGTATCATATTTTTTTTAATTATAATTCTTTATCATCTCTATACTAGCAGACGCAGTACGGTAGTCCACGGCTGTAGCTAGTGCTACCTCTGTGTCGTGACTACTAGTGCTCGGCCAATATTGTAAATAATATACCTCTACCTGTGTGGTGTTTTCTTTTTTCTATCTTCATTCATACTAGTCTAGTACTAGTTAGTTTAGCAGTCTGCTGACAGTGTCCAGCAGGTCCGTCATTATATTATATATATATACCTACAGTAGACAGTAGTATCATATTTTTTTTAATTATAATTCTTTATCATCTCTATACTAGCAGACGCAGTACGGTAGTCCACGGCTGTAGCTAGTGCTACCTCTGTGTCGTGACTACTAGTGCTCGGCCAATATTGTAAATAATATACCTCTACCTGTGTGGTCTAAAATAAAATTGTCGAAGGAGAAGCGTAAACGTGCCAATATGCCATTTACCACACGGAGTGGCAAGGAACGGCTGAGGCCCTGGCCTATGTTCATGGCTAGTGGTTCAGCTTCACATGAGGATGGAAGCACTCAGCCTCTCGCTAGAAAAATGAAAAGACTCAAGCTGGCAAAAGCACAGCAAAGAACTGTGCGTTCTTCGAAATCACAAATCCACAAGGAGAGTCCAATTGTGTCGGTTGCGATGCCTGGCCTTGCCAACACTGGACGTGAAGAGCATGTGCCTTCCACCATTTGCACGCCCCCTGCAAGTGCTGGAAGGAGCACCCGCAGTCCAGTTCCTGATAGTCAGATTGAAGATGTCAGTGTTGAAGTACACCAGGATGAGGAGGATATGGGTGTTGCTGGCGCTGGGGAGGAAATTGACAAGGAGGATTCTGATGGCGAGGTGGTTTGTTTAAGTCAGGCACCCGGTGAGACACCTGTTGTCCGTTGGAGGAATATGGCCATTGACATGCCTGGTCAAAATACAAAAAAAATCAGCTCTTCGGTGTGGAATTATTTCATCACAAATGCGGACAACAGGTGTCAAGCCGTGTGTTGCCTTTGTCAAGCTGTAATAAGTAGGGGTAAGGACGTTAACCACCTCGGAACATCCTCCCTTATACGTCACCTGCAGCGCATTCATCATAAGTCAGTGACAAGTTCAAAAACTTTGGGCGACAGCGGAAGCAGTCCACTGACCAGTAAATCCCTTCCTCTTGTAACCAAGCTCACACAAACCACCCCACCAACTCCCTCAGTGGCAATTTCCTCCTTCCCCAGGAATGCCAATAGTCCTGCAGGCCATGTCACTGGCAATTCTGACGAGTCCTCTCCTGCCTGGGATTCCTCCGATGCATCCTTGCGTGTAACGCCTACTGCTGCTGGCGCTGCTGTTGTTGCTGCTGGGAGTCGATGGTCATCCCAGAGGGGAAGTCGTAAGACCACTTTTACTACTTCCACCAAGCAATTGACTGTCCAACAGTCCTTTGCGAGGAAGATGAAATATCACAGCAGTCATCCTGCTGCAAAGCGGATAACTGAGGCCTTGGCATCCTGGGCAGTGAGAAACGTGGTTCCGGTATCCATCATTACTTCAGAGCCAACTATAGACTTGATTGAGGTACTGTGTCCCCGGTACCAAATACCATCTAGGTTCCATTTCTCTAGGCAGGCGATACCGAAAATTTACACAGACCTCAGAAAAAGAGTCCTCAGTGTCCTAAAAAATGCAGTTGTACCCAATGTCCACTTAACCACGGACATGTGGACAAGTGGAGCAGGGCAGACTCAGGACTATATGACTGTGACAGCCCACTGGGTAGATGTATTGACTCCCGCCGCAAGAACAGCAGCGGCGGCACCAGTAGCAGCATCTCGCAAACGCCAACTCGTTCATAGGCAGGCTACGCTTTGTATCACCGCTTTCCAGAATACGCACACAGCTGAAAACCTCTTACGGCAACTGAGGAAGATCATCGCAGAATGGCTTACCCCAATTGGACTCTCCTGTGGATTTGTGGCATCTGACAACGCCAGCAATATTGTGCGTGCATTACATCTGGGCAAATTCCAGCACGTCCCATGTTTTGCACATACCTTGAATTTGGTGGTGCAGAATTATTTAAAAAAACGACAGGGGCGTGCAAGAGATGCTGTCGGTGGCCAGAAGAATTGCGGGACACTTTCGGCACAGGCACCGCGTACAGAAGACTGGAGCAACACCAAAAACGCCTGAACCTGCCCTGCCATCATCTGAAGCAAGAAGTGGTAACGAGGTGGAATTCAACCCTCTATATGCTTCAGAGGATGGAGGAGCAGCAAAAGGCCATTCAAGCCTATACATCTGTACCTGTCTCAAGCGCAGTGGAGAATGATTTCAACGTTGTGCAAGGTTCTGCAACCTTTTGAACTTGCCACACGTGAAGTCAGTTCAGACACTGCCAGCCTGTCTGCTTTATTTTTACACTGTTTGCAGATTGAACACACCACACCCAAATCTAACTCTCTCTGCACATGTTATATCTGCCTCCCCTGCAGTGCACATGGGCCCTCATTCCGAGTTGTTCGCTCGCAAGCTGATTTTAGCAGCATTGCAAACGCTAAGCCGCTGCCTACTTAGCATAGTAGATTTGCGAATGAAAGATTAGCAGATTTGCGAATATGGAGACCAATGTTGTATCTGCACACACACTCTTTTTTGTCAAATGAAGGTATGAAACATAAGTTCAATATCAGACCCCTATTATGTTACTGGTAATTACCATTTACTTCGGGGGTGCAACCAACTACAGCTATACTAGATACATGGAGGAAGAGGAGAAAAAGGGCTGTATTATCGGTGCACAAGAAGAAGATCCGATCTGGTTATCGCATCCACTTATATTGTTTTTAAATTTTAAAACAATATAAGTGGATGCGATAACCAGATCGGATCTTCTTCTTGTGCACCGATAATACAGCCCTTTTTCTCCTCTTCCTCCAGATTTGCGAATAGACAGTTCTTAGCAGTTTCTGAGTAGCTCGAGACTTACTCTGCCACTGCGATCAGTTCAGTCAGTTTCGTTCCTGGTTTGACGTCACAAACACACACAGCGTTCACCCAGACACTCCCCCGTTTCTTCAGACACTCCCGCGTTTTTCCCAGAAACGGCAGCGTTTTTTCGCACACACCCATAAAACGGCCAGTTTCCGCCCAGAAACACCCACTTCCTGTCAATCACACTACGATCACCAGAACGAAGAAAAAACCTTGTAATGCCGTGAGTAAAATATCTAACTTAATAGCAAATTTACTTGGCGCAGTCGCACTGCGGACATTGCGCATCAAATGAGATAGCAGCTCTTCCAACAGACCCATGAGGTGGCTGCCCAGTGTCGTTTTTTTTTTTCTTGGGGTGTCGCCAGTAGCCCTAATCCCCAGCTCTCCTTTCTGTTCAGCCGAACAGACAGACAGACCAATGACTTTATATATAAGATGGTACCAGCTGCAGGGCGGTATTAATGCCGTATATGTACCAAAAACAGAAGATAGTGAATATACAACGTCACTTCATGGACCAACAGAGTATAGCTGGATGAAGTTATCTCCGTTTCTTACGTCCATCACGGCATTTTCTTTTCCTAGTTTCTGGAATTGATGTTAATTTTCCAGCGTCTAGGCTGCATCTGACAAAAGCCGGATCAAGTTTCCTCCGTTTCTTACATCCATCTTCATCATGGCATTTTCTTTTTGCAGCTTTTGGGAAAGGTGTAAATTTCCCAGCCTCCAGGCACCGTACAAGATGTGGCCTCATTAATGCAGTGTTGTAGCTGTGGGTGGGCACATCGCCGGTAAAGAGGAGCTCCACAACTGTCGCTATGGCATATACAACACAGTCTTCTGTGTCCGCCCCCTGTCTCTCCACGTCCAGGACTTCAATGTTTTCCAGGGTGTGTTTTGGAATGACAGTCCTGTAGAGGTCTAGCAGCTGTTTGCTGGCACAGGGGGTAAGCTGCCATCCACCACTGTCGGCAATTTGTATGCGTCCATTCCGAAAACAAGACACAAAGCAGTGTGAGAGATCCAGATCTGGGTGGATCTGCACAGCCGGCCCAGAAACAGCGTCGAAGGAGCCAAACTCTGCTTTTGCTGTGGCTTGCAAGCCTTGGATCTTAAATCGCTTGCGCAGTATATGCAGAGCAGCATCAGGAATGTCACCGGTCAGATCGATGCCCTGGAGGATGTCATCTCTGTCTTGATCTGTCAGTCCAAGATGTGGCAACCACATTTTCTGTAAATGTGCAAGAAAAAATAAAATAAATACATTAATAAAATGACCAGTGTTTTTACTTACTAATATTATTTAAATGCGTGGAAAAGACACAAGTATGAAAGCCAAAGCGGTAAGGTCACATGACTGCTATGGCCCATTCCACGCCTTCATGTCACTGCACATCACATTTCAGATGGAATTGTAGCAAGTGTGTTGTGGTTCAATAAAAAAATGGTGAATGGGAAAATAATAGCCAACCGCACCAGCAAAATAAAATATCTCTAAGTACCAGAGGCGGATTGGCCATAGGGTTCACAGGGAAGATTCCCAGTGGGCCAACGCACCAGTGGGGCCTGTTTTGTTTGAGGACATGTGGTCCTTTTTATAGACATAATGAATAAGATGCTAAATAATTTGCATATATGAAAATTACTCTGCCACTTAGCCTGTGATTGCAGATGATCTAGTGTATGTTCTCTCTGACTGCTTGGCTGACATACAGTAAAATATTGAGTGAATAGTGATTGGGATACGGTTGGTGTAATAAGTAAGAAAATATATATTTCTAAAGAATGATATAGTTTCCTAAATTCTGAAGGTGTATCATATAATGTGCTCATAATATTTAAATTTATTTCTTATTAACTTCCCCCTTTATGCTGGACATGCCCACTATCTGGAAAGTCTTGGGGGGAGGGTGCTGCTGCCATGGCCCATGGCTAGACCTTACATCTGGTGCTGCCCATGTGGGTCCACTAGTACAAATTTTTCCAGGGCCGCTTTTTGTTCCCAATCCGCCCCTGCTAAGCACCGACGGCCATAGCATAGTCTGCACATATCTAATGCAAAGGAATAATGTTGTAAGGTCCACCCAAAAAAAACTGTAACCAGCTGCAGGCTATGCCGGGCTTCGATGGTCCCGCTATAACAGCCCCATGTTATTAAACTATATTTTCCTATAATATTCAGGTAAAAATAAGCTTACCTTAGACTCTCGTATCCGTAATCAGCGCTAAAGTAATGAGAAAACGCGTGTATGTAGCTACACAGCTCGCTCTCATCCAATAACTGATTGTCCTCTGTCATGCAGGGCCTTTTTCCTCTCACCTGAGTGACATCACAACGGCTGTCTGTAACATCATCAGCCTCACCCTGCCTACTTTCCACCACTGAATGTGGCGGTTCATGTGCTTTATTCTAACCTTATTAACCAGGGGCAGATGGGCAACAAGATCATTTATTATTTATTTCTTAACAGTTTCTTATATAGGGAGCAAATTCCGTTGCGCTTTACAGTTGGAAACAGCAGGAGCGGATTGGCCATAAGACACTCCAGGAAGATTCCCGGTAGGCTGATGTGCCTGCGGGGCCTGTTTTGTGTGTTGACATGTGGCCGCACCCCCCACATGACAGGCAGCCCACCGCACTCATTACACTGCATTGTCCCCATTCATTCTGTTATTCCACCTCTGCAGTACAGCAACTCTGCCTGTTATACCTCTTGTGCTGCCCATGTCGGGCCACTTCTACTAAATTCTACACGGTCACTTTTAGTTCCCAATCCTCCCCTGGTCTCAGACACAACTGCAGCAAAGGACGCAAGGAAGGCCACAACTGCGTACAAACAGGCCCCATGAGGAGGGATCCCGCCCCCCTCTATAGACCCCACCCCCATTAGGGCTGCTTCCGTAAATTTCCGAGGCTGGTTTTCCATCCCAATCCGCCCCTTTATTGAGTATAAAATTAGTGACCGAACTGACAAGTGTAGTGAATGAAGCCTATAATTTTATTTACCCATCTTCCACCACATGCAAAGGAGCCGCAAACTGTAAACACCACCATCACTAGCCGACATCACAGATAACGGGGTGTAGTACAGGAACAGACACATTACTGCCGGTTACCATGGGTGCTACGTGATAGGACGGGAGGGGAGTCAGTAACCAGCAGCTGGGAGACAGCCAGGATTCGGACAGTGAGATAACTGGGGAATGATGTTACCCTGAGCTGCGGTGAAAGGTCGTAGGGCCGCTGTTGAGATTACATATATATACACTGCTCAAAAAAATAAATGGAACACTTATACAACACCTCATAGATCTGAATGAATGAAATATTCTTATTAAATACTTTGTTCTTTACATAGTTGAATATTCTGACAACAAAATCACACAAAAATTATCAATGGAAATCAAATTTATTAACCCATGGAGGTCTGGATTTGGAGTCACACTCAAAATTAAAGTAGAAAAACACACTACAGGCTGATCCAACTTTGATGTAATGTCCTTAAAACAAGTCAAAATGAGGCTCAGTAGTGTGTGTGACCTTCACATGCCTGTATGACCTCCCTACAACGCCTGGGCATGCTCCTGATGAGATGGCAGATGGTCTCCTGAGGGATCTCCTCCCAGACCTGGACTAAAGCATCCGCCAACTCCTGGACAGTCTGTGGTACAATGTGGCGTTGGTGGATGTAGCGAGACATGATGTCCCAGATGTGCTCAATTGGATTTAGGTCTGAGGAACGGGCGGGCCAGTCCATAGCATCAATGCCTTCGTCTTGCAGGAACTGCTGACACACTCCAGCCACATGAGGTCTAGCATTGTCTTGCATTAGGAGGAACCCATAGACAACCGCACCAGCATATGGTCTCACAAGGGGTCTGAGGATCTCATCTCAGTACCTAATGGCAGTCAGGCTACCTCTGGCGAACACATGGAGGGCTGTGCGGCCCCCAAAGAAATGCCACCCCACACCATTACTGACCCACTGCCAAACCGGTCATGCTGGAGGATGTTGCAGGCAGCAGAACGTTCTCCTTGGCATCTCCAGACTCTGTCACATCTGTCACATGTGCTCAGTGAGAACCTGCTTTCATCTGTGAAGAGCACAGGGCGCCAGTGGCGAATTTGCCAATCTTGGTGTTCTCTGGCAAATGCCAAACGTCCTGCACGGTGTTGGGCTGTAAGCACAACCCCCACCTGTGGATGTCGGGCCCTCATACCACCCTCATGGAGTCTGTTTCTGATCGTTTGAGTAGATACATGCACATTTGTGGCTTGCTGGAGGTCATTTTGCAGGGCTCTGGCAGTGCTCCTCCTGTTCCTCCTTGCACAGAGGCGGAGGTAGCGGTCCTGCTGTTGGGTTGTTGCCCTCCGACGGTCTCCTCCACGTCTCCTGATGTACTGGCCTGTCTCCTGGTAGCGCCTCCATGCTCTGGACACTACGCTGACAGACACAGCAAACCTTCTTGCCACAGCTCGCATTGATGTGCCCTCCTGGATGAGCTGCACTACCTGAGCCACTTGTGTGGGTTGTAGACTCCATCTCATGCTACCACTAGAGTGAAAGCACCGCCAGCTTTCAAAAGTGACCAAAACATCAGCCAGAAAGCATAGGAGCTGAGAAGTGGTCTGTGGTCACCACATTGTGTTGTTTAAGTGTTCCCTTTATTTTTTTGAGCAGTGTGTGTGTGTATATATATATATATATATATATATATATATGTATATACGTATCCCAAGATCCGGCACTCCACGAGATCAAATTAGTAACTTTACCGGGTGCCCTCCAGAGAACATGTCAAATGGCGTGTCTCATATAAACTCCCAACGGCGGCACTCCGGACAGGTGAAATAATTTCAAATAGACTGCATTTCTTTGCAGAAATGCAGTCTATTTGAAATTATTTCACCTGTCCGGAGTGCCGCCGTTGGGAGTTTATAATATATATATATATATGTATATATATATACTTTTTATTTATTATTCTCCATGTATGGTTTGGTTCACAATCAGTCTGTATTTTATATTATAATAAATGACGTCTTTATCACTTAAGCGGTTACTCTTTTATTTCATGTTAAGCAGCAAATTTCTATCTCGTCTTAAACTCCTTTCTAAAGATGAAGTATATTTGATTTTTGGACATTTTATATCTCTGTGTTTATCGAGTTTGTACTTTGTAGGATTTGTATATACATTTCCATGTAGAAACAAGTAGTAGCGGCATATCTGTGGCTCTCTGTTTAACACTGTATAATTTTATAGGATTTGGTGGTCTGATACACAGGGGGCAGCAGAGGCCTATTGTGGGACTACACACCCCAGCATACCCTGCAACAGTTTTACATGCCCTAATAGCAAAACTATGGCATAACATGCTGGGATGTGTAGTTCTCCAGCAGCTGGAGTCCTGCATGTTGAATTCCACTGCTCAACATTTTTCACACTCTTCTTTCTTTTTAACTCCCTTTTCTCTCTATGGGCCAGATGTACTAAGCCTAAAAAAGTGATAAAGTGGAGAGTGATAAAGTACCAGCCAATCAGCTCCTAAATGTCATTTTTCAAACACAGCACATCTAGCCCCATGTCTCTATTACCTCTAGCACCCCCCCCCCCCACACACACTTTCCCTCTCGCCCCCTTTTCATCACTCAAAACCTCTTTTTTATATGCCTCAGCCCCCTCCCCAATTTCTCTGAGAATAATTATTGTCTACACCTGCCTTCTGGTGAGCAATGGCCACCTATAGACTGTAAGCGAGCAGGGCCTTCCTTCCTCTATGTCTGTTATCACCCAGTCTTGTGTTTTCCCTGTTGTTTACAATTGTTTAATGTTATCACTGTTTCCCAGGGTCTGATTGGGATGGAAAACAAGCCCAGGAAGTTTATAGAAGCAACCCTAATGGGGGTGTGGTCTGTTGAGAAGGGCGGGATGCCTCCTCATAGCATACCTCCCAACTGTTCCGATTTTCGTAGGACAGTCCCGTTTTTTTTGGACTGTCCCGCTGTCCCACCCGCGGGCCGCAGTGTCCAGCTGTGGGGGGAGGGGGGGGGGGCAGTTGGAAGGCTCCTGCACACGCTGCTCTGCTAAGCTTGCGCACAGCATCTATTCAGCGGAGACAGGAGGAGAGGGGGCATACCAGCAGCTCACGGAGCGCTGGGCATGCCCTCTCACTGATGAAAATGGGGGCATGGATCACGATTGCGGGTCCTCCCACAAAGCCACACCCCCTTTTCATAGGCCACGTCCCCTTCTCTGGAGCAGGTGCGGCTTCAACGCACGTGTGTCCCTCTTTCACTAAGAAGAATGTTGGGAGGTATGTCATAGGGCCTGATTGTACGCAGTTGTGGCCTTCCTTGCATCTTTTGCTGCAGTTGTGTCTGAGACCAGGGGCGGATTGGGAACTAAAAGTGGCCCTGTAAAATGTAGTAGTGGTGGCCCGATATGGGCAACACAAGAGATATAACAGGTAGGGTTGCTGTACTGCATAGATGGAACAACAGCACGGATGAGGATAATGCAGTGTAATGAGTGCGGTGGGCTGCCTGTCATGTGGGGGTGCGGCCACATGACATCACACAAAACAGACCCCACAGACTTGTCGGCCCACCAGTAATCTTCCTGGAGAGTCCTATGGACAATCCACTCCTGCACACATACACACAGAGGCATAACTCGGGATGATGGTTTCTAGGGCATATACTAATATGGTGGCCCTTGAAAAATGTTGTGAAGTTTTATTCTTTTAAAGGGGTTACAAAAAAAAAATACATACACTTCCCCCCGCCCCCGGTAATGAGATATTAACCCTGGAGGATTCCTTCCAGGTATAAAAGGTGTAAATCTTCACTAAACAGTCTGTACTGTAGGGGGTTGGGTGTATATACTGTACGTGTCCTATATTGACTTGAACTGTAAGGCACTGGCCCTCATTCCGAGTTGTTCACTCGCAAGCTGCTATTAGCAGCATTGCACACGCTAAGCCGCCGCCTACTGGGAGTGTATCTTAGCTTATCAAAATTGCGAACGAAAGATTCTCTAAATTGCGAATAGAAATTTCTTTGCAGTTTCTGAGTAGCTCGAGACTTACTCTGTCACTGCGATCAGTTCAGTCAGTTTCGTTCCTGGTTTGACGTCACAAACACACCCAGCGTTCGCCCAGACACTCCCCCGTTTCTCCAGCCACTCCCGCGTTTTTCCCAGAAACGGCTGCGTTTTTTCACACACACCCATAAAATGGCCAGTTTCCGCCCAGAAACACCCACTTCCTGTCAATCACATTACGATCACCAGAACGAAGAAAAAAACCTTGTAATGCCGTGAGTAAAATACCTAACTTCTTAGCAAATTTACTTGGCGCAGTCGCAGTGCGAACATTGCGCATGCGCAATTAGCGGAAAATCGCTGCGATGCGAAGAAAATTACCGAGCGAACAACTCGGAATGAGGGCCACTGTTTTCTTCTTTTACTTATTTGTTACGTACTCTGTAATTGGGCGCAGTGGATCCCTTGTGGCGCTATATAAATAAAGGATAATAATAATAATAATAATATATTCGCAATTGTCTAGATGCAAAATGTTGTGTTATATAATGTCAAAAAATTTATGAATACTATGGGTATAAGAAATATACATGCGATTCCCACTATGGCCATGGTGATAGGTATAGTGGGGAAATGTAATAGGGTGAGAGAACCAGGATGTGAGAGATTTTGTGAAAGTTTTTCTGTTGTTTTGGTTTTTTTTTTTAAAGTGGCGATCATTTACATGACAAGAGCAGGTTGATTTTGCTATGTAAATGATTGCCACTTTAAAAAACAGGAAAATACTCACAAAATCTCTCACATCCTGATTCTTACACCCTATTACGTCTCCCCCATAGTCTTTATTAAAGTGAATAAACTTTAATACATTAATTGTGATACTTTGCTTTGCAGACATGGCTCCTGAGAAAGATTCCATATAGTAACTCAACTTATTGAAGCAAATCCAATTTATGGAAGTGTAAACCACCAGAGTATGTCAACCAGTAGAAAAGGGTATTGGCATAAAATCAACTTGTTGAATTTGCAAAATCCTATCACCCTAACGCCAGCGTTGTGTTGGTGAAGATTAAAATAGAAAAAAAAACTGTTTTCAAAAAGGAGCACAATACAATTTTGGACTCAAAAAGATCAGGTCCAGACGCAGACAGCATCTGTACTCCTCACCTGTGGTGTAACGACCTAATGACATTTCCCATGGGACCAGGAGCTGCCAAGAACATCTCTACACACCTTGGATGAAGATGACGAGGCTTGTACTGAAACCCAGGATGAGACAACAGTAAGCATCTTAAGTAAATGAGAAATTAATGTAATAGAATATACATTCTGAATAAGACCAATTTTAACAGTCTCTTTTAAAATGATTGACAGAACCTACAGGTGTCAATAATGGTGTCAGCAGTATGTAATGGAGGTCAGTCTGACTCTACACCAGTGATTTTCAACCTTTTTTTTACTCGCGGCACACCAAACAATATTTTAAAATTGCCAAGGCACACCAACAGTTCCCCACAGAAAAACAAAAATCCACACATACATTGGCCTACACAGAAATAAAAAAAATCACATTGCTCCCCACATAAATCATGTTGCTCAATACATAAGTCCTATTGCTCCACACATAAATCATGTTGCTCCCCACATGAATTATTCACATTGTTCCCCCCATAAATCCTTATTCTCCCCCACAAAAATCCTATTGTTCCCAACAAGAGAAATAAAATAACAAATATTAGCCCCTACAGGTCAGCTGTCCTCCTCCCTGTCCCTCAGTGGCGGGGGTTGTTCATAGTGGAGTGCTGTGAATACTGAGCAGCGGGCGGGCAGGTGTGGATGTGGGTGGGCAAGGAAAGCTGTGGATGCAGGCAGAAACTGGAAGATGTGTATGCAGGCGGTGGGCTGGCTGGGTGGTGAGAAGCGGCGGCCGTGACCTATGATATCACACCGCCGTGTCTTCAAGGCATAGGTCACGGCCAGAGCACGACTGATCCTCTAAGAAGATCCCGGGCCACCAGTTCACTCTGAAGGTGCAGGAAGCTGCTCTGGCTCCGCGGCACACCTTGCAACAGGTCGCGGCACACTAGTGTGCCGCGGCACAATGGTTGAAAAAGCCTGGTCTACACGATGAATACCTTCACCAGAGATTGGTTTATTAGCCAGGTAGAACACAGGGCGCAAATCAACACAGGGTTAATTCAGGTGGTATCCATGTGACCGGCGGTAGGGAGACCGACGGTAACATGACCTTCACCAACATCCTGCCCCCTCACTATCCCGACGGTCAGCATGCCGACCAACAGGGACTATTTCCACTCGTGGGTGTCCACGACACCCACAGAGTGGGAATACAACCCGTGGTCGCCACCAAGCCCGCAAGGGGCTTGCTGCATTCGCCCCTCCCCGCCAGGATCCCGGCGTCAGTATGCTGCCGGTATCCCAGCGTCGGTATGCTGACCGGCGGTCAGCCATACCACACCCGGTTAATTCAGCAGATACACAATACAGGAATATAGTGTAAGACGTGCATCCAGGAATGGGTTTAATGCTAATGTTGCATGTTATCTGGAGGACATGCTTCTATATGTACTCAGTGGTGACAGTAGAAGGTTTGCGGTGCCTAGCAGTGGTGACACAACAGTAATAGCAGGCTCTGTAGTGTGTCAGGGAGACACTCAGGGGCACATCATTGACTCATGGAGGACAGAGAAGAATAACTTGCGGAGCAGGTGCGCAGTAGCATATTGCCTCAGAGGTCCCTGTGACGTCAATGCACTTTCATCGCTGTAGGATGGACTCCTGGGGAGCCTGTAGCTGAGCTTGCGCCATTTTCCCAGTGATTTCTGTTTGTATGTCAGCCATCGCGATACTCCAGAGGTGATAGTATAATTATATGGGTGCAGGGTGTGCGGTGTGGCCCCCCTGGACCATGGGGCCCATGTACACCACACACCCTGCACCCATTCTAGATACGCAAATTATGTTGTTTTGACAATGTATGTTGTCAGTGGTATGAAACAATGGGGCAGATATATTAAGCCTGGAGACGGCATAAGGAAGTGATAAACCAGTGATAAGTGCAAGATGATAAATGCACCAGCCAATCAGCTCCAATATGTAAATTAACAGGAGCTGATTGGCTGGTGCTTTTATCATCGTGCACTTATCCCTTCCTTTTGCCTTCTCCAGGTTACTTTAATCTGCCCCAGTGTGAGTTAGAGGTCCCAGTTGAACCTGTTCACTTTGCGTTGTTTTTAGGGCTGACTCAAGCCATCTATAGCTCAGCCACAGTTTATTGAAAACCCACCTGTCCAATACTTCCATCACAATGTGTAGACACTCCTCTCTTGTAGAAGGACTTTTTATTTTGAAGTATTTTAAATGTAAAATTAAGAGTAAATGTCTAAAAATATATTTTCAGCCTTTACCAGTAACAGATCAGGAGTCCTCTCTTCAAACAACTCCCAGCATCAACCCACTTCATCCACCAGTATCCATCCTCCAACTGCATCCACCAGCAACTAAGCTTCTCAGCGCCAAGGTTCTGGTAGCTCACATAGAAGGATCAGGAGAAGATTCAGTGAGGCAGGACACAGTGATGATATCAGTGACCGTCTACTGATCAGCGACCACCAACTTTTGAATGAAAGTATAGATGAGTATGATGCAATTGGAGCAGTGACGGACTAGGGCATGTAGGGCCCACCGGGTGAATGCAGTTGTAGGGGCCCATGTTTAGGGGTGTGGCCAGTCTCCAGAGGGTGTGTGTCCAACCACCACATTGGTTTGCCTAACCATTTTGCAAGTGTTGGTCCCCTAGATAAATATATACAGTAAATACTGTAGTGCATGCAAGATAATGTACTAGATTAGTAACAGCACAGTCTGGAACCTGAGGATGGGGTGGGCCCACAGGCAGTAGGGCCCACCGGTGGTTTCCCCTGTACCCCTGTGGGCCAGTCCAACCCTGAATTGGAGTAAGTTTGGCAGCCAAATTGAGGCGGTTGGTCCAACGTTTCTGGGGTGATGCTGAACGCTAATGAATAAGGTGCTGCATACCCTCCAACATTTTACACATAAAATGTGGTACAAATTGGGGAAGTGGGTGTGGCCATGGGTAAAGGGAGCGTGGCCACGTCCCTTTTCCTATACTTTCAATGTAAGTTTGGAGAGCCAAAAATCGGTACAGACCATAAAAAAAAGGTATACAGGAAAAGATGTACAGCGCTATAAACTGGATATAGACAAGATAGTTTTTTATTATTAAAAATTATCATCTAGTTGCAACAAGTAAATGCTGATATAAAATACTAAATTAAAAATGTGTAAACAAATAGGGCAAACACAGCACAACAATATGTTAGATGTATAACCACATGTAGAAGCCAAACACAGTCTCCTGTTTAGAATCCTTGGAAAAAATGCCACAGTCCAGGGGGTATATGTAACACTTGTAGATGTTTTTAGTCCATATGGAGTAAGATGGAGGGACCTTGAATGCTTGATTCTGGACAAATACAGTCCTATTGAAAGCTTGGTCTTGTACTCCTCTCTCGGACAGCAACAAGTTCTCCGTTTGAGATCGTTGATGGACTTCTAGGCGTATTCCAGGATAAAGGTGGTAACTGTAGTGGGAGGCCTCTTAAAACTGACGCGTTTCGCTGTGTCAACAGCTTTGTTCAAATTAACATGAAACAAGTCTCTTAAACTGCTATGATGATAGAAACTGTTCCGTATAAATATGAAGCCCCACCAATAAATTTAAAGTATTTCTATATCTTAAGAAGTATGTCCCCATCTTCCTGGGTACGTAGAACCCAATACTTGCAGATATACTTTTTTTAATAGTACTGGGTAAATCACATGAATAAGCCACACCCACCTCAGTGATCATGTCATTTTCATCACCCTGCCCCTTCTGCTTGGTGTTTAACGAGGTTGGCAGTACCTGATCATGTGACACATATCACGTCTCTGCCCACTTTGCAGCAGGAGAATGGCTGCTCTCTTGGGAGTCCAAGAGTTCTCTTCCTAATCTGAATGTTCTGCAAGTTTAGGCAACTTTAGTGCATACTTGCCTATTTTTAAATACTCCCTTCTCGTAGATTCCAGAGACAAGATAGAAGTGGGGTGTGATGGTGCATTGCATTATCGCAGCCCCCCTCCCCTCTCCCGCTGTGGCACAATTCATATAATACAGACAGTGAGACATTCATGGCGCAATTCACTGCAAATTGCGTCATCAATCCCCAGGCAATCTACTTCACTTCAGGATGCAAACACGGGGGGGGGGGGGGGGGGGGGGTTTCCAGTTGCCCGGAGACTCCCCTTCCCAACAACCTGGACAGCGACAACTACATGTAGTATAAAAGGTGGAACTAAGTTGCTGCACATCCATCCCCAGTGGCAGTAGATTTTACTACCAAGCCTGCTGTGTGTGTGTCTGTGGATCTGAGTGCTCAATAATTGCACCAAAGACAGAGAGAGACTCTGGTAAGTGGCTTATCGTGATCATTAGGTCTGCATATGTCTGACGTACTGTATTCCATAAACAGCACTTTGGGGGCAGGCTATAGCTTGTTACCTGCTAATTCTGCATTGTTCATGGACTGGCGACAATTGCTCTACAATCGGGGCATTGGGAAACCCCCCGTCCAGAAATCCTGCAAATGCCCCTGAACCCCCTGGGAGTGGGGGGACTGCTTACTAAGTATGGCATAAATAAACTAATGTTATATGCTCTTATTAAGCTTCAGTTATGTTCTATACTTGTGTTCAGCTCTGTTTGTATAGCTACATTTATTATTTATTAATTATTATAAAAAAAAAGTCCAATTATCATTTCTTTCTATACATTTTATTATTTGCCAATGCATACAATTAGTTATTTTAGTTTCATTCATGTGATTGTTGTACCCCCTGAATCTGCCCAATGCTTCTCATCGGATGTCTAGATCAAAGACTAAAGGAAACCTCCCGTATTTCATGTGCAATTACAACTGTCCACCCTTAGATGGCAGTACCAGCCTTTTCTAATTATGTGACCCCTTCTGTTATTTTTGTTGACAACAGTACTTCATTGCTGTCAACATCTGATAGACCAGTGCACCCATTTACTGCCTTCTTTGTGTATGTGGTAGTCTATATACTGTATGTTTGGGTGGAGGGGAGCATCTCCTCTAAAAACAAACTATTACATATAGTGATGAGCGGGTTCGGTTTCTCGGAAACCGAACCCCCCCGAACTTCAGCCTTTTTACACGGGTCCGAGCCGTGCTCGGATTCTCCCGTGTGGCTCGGGTAAACCGAGCGCGCCCGAACGTCATCATCCCGCTGTCGGATTCTCGCGAGACTCAGATTCTATATAAGGAGCCGCGCGTCGCCGCCATTTTCACACGTGCATTGAGATTGATAGGGAGAGGACGTGGCTGGCGTCCTCTCCGTTTACTTTATAGTAGTTAGTTATTATTATTACGTATTACACTTGATCTAATTGATTTGCTAGTGCTACTGCTTAGCTTAGTGTTGGGAGGATTGGGGAGGTTTTGCTATTTTTTTTTTATCCGTTCTCTGCCTGAACAAAAACGCTCCATACTATCTGTGCTCAGCCTCAGTGTGCTGCATGATATATGTATATCTGACTGTGCTGAGTGCTCACTGCTCACACTGCTTAATTGTGGGGGAGACTGGGGAGCAGTTATAGCAGGAGTACAGTGCACACTTTTGCTGCCAGTGACCACCAGTATACGTTTGTCTGCCTGAAAAAGTTAAACACTCCAGTGGTGTCTTTTTTTTTATTCTATAAACGCATTCTGCTGACAGTGTCCAGCAGGTCCGTCATTCATTATATTATATAAATATTTACCTACAGTAGTGTTATATATTTTTTTTCATCTCTATCATCTTTATCATCTCTATACTAGCAGACGCAGTACGGTAGTCCACGGCTGTAGCTAGTGCTACCTCTGTGTCGTGACTACTAGTGCTCGGCCAATATTGTAAATAATATACCTCTACCTGTGTGGTGTTTTCTTTTTTCTATCTTCATTCATACTAGTCTAGTACTAGTTAGTTTAGCAGTCTGCTGACAGTGTCCAGCAGGTCCGTCATTATATAATATATATATACCTACAGTAGACAGTAGTATATTTTTTTTAATTATAATTCTTTATCATCTCTATACTAGCAGACGCAGTACGGTAGTCCACGGCTGTAGCTAGTGCTACCTCTGTGTCGTGACTACTAGTGCTCGGCCAATATTGTAAATAATATACCTCTACCTGTGTGGTCTAAAATAAAATTGTCGGAGGAGAAGCGTAAACTTGCCAATATGCCATTTACCACACGGAGTGGCAAGGAACGGCTGAAGCCCTGGCCTATGTTCATGGCTAGTGGTTCAGCTTCACATGAGGATGGAAGCACTCAGCCTCTCGCTAGAAAAATGAAAAGACTCAAGCTGGCAAAAGCACAGCAAAGAACTGTGCGTTCTTCGAAATCACAAATCCACAAGGAGAGTCCAATTGTGTCGGTTGCGATGCCTGACCTTGCCAACACTGGACGTGAAGAGCATGTGCCTTCCACCATTTGCACGCCCCCTGCAAGTGCTGGAAGGAGCACCCGCAGTCCAGTTCCTGATAGTCAGATTGAAGATGTCAGTGTTGAAGTACACCAGGATGAGGAGGATATGGGTGTTGCTGGCGCTGGGGAGGAAATTGACAAGGAGGATTCTGATGGCGAGGTGGTTTGTTTAAGTCAGGCACCCGGTGAGACACCTGTTGTCCGTTGGAGGAATATGGCCATTGACATGCCTGGTCAAAATACAAAAAAAATCAGCTCTTCGGTGTGGAATTATTTCATCACAAATGCGGACAACAGGTGTCAAGCCGTGTGTTGCCTTTGTCAAGCTGTAATAAGTAGGGGTAAGGACGTTAACCACCTCGGAACATCCTCCCTTATACGTCACCTGCAGCGCATTCATCATAAGTCAGTGACAAGTTCAAAAACTTTGGGCGACAGCGGAAGCAGTCCACTGACCAGTAAATCCCTTCCTCTTGTAACCAAGCTCACACAAACCACCCCACCAACTCCCCCAGTGGCAATTTCCTCCTTCCCCAGGAATGCCAATAGTCCTGCAGGCCATGTCACTGGCAATTCTGACGAGTCCTCTCCTGCCTGGGATTCCTCCGATGCATCCTTGCGTGTAACGCCTACTGCTGCTGGCGCTGCTGTTGTTGCTGCTGGGAGTCGATGGTCATCCCAGAGGGGAAGTCGTAAGACCACTTTTACTACTTCCACCAAGCAATTGACTGTCCAACAGTCCTTTGCGAGGAAGATGAAATATCACAGCAGTCATCCTGCTGCAAAGCGGATAACTGAGGCCTTGGCATCCTGGGCAGTGAGAAACGTGGTTCCGGTATCCATCATTACTTCAGAGCCAACTATAGACTTGATTGAGGTACTGTGTCCCCGGTACCAAATACCATCTAGGTTCCATTTCTCTAGGCAGGCGATACCGAAAATTTACACAGACCTCAGAAAAAGAGTCCTCAGTGTCCTAAAAAATGCAGTTGTACCCAATGTCCACTTAACCACGGACATGTGGACAAGTGGAGCAGGGCAGACTCAGGACTATATGACTGTGACAGCCCACTGGGTAGATGTATTGACTCCCGCCGCAAGAACAGCAGCGGCGGCACCAGTAGCAGCATCTCGCAAACGCCAACTCGTTCATAGGCAGGCTACGCTTTGTATCACCGCTTTCCAGAATACGCACACAGCTGAAAACCTCTTACGGCAACTGAGGAAGATCATCGCAGAATGGCTTACCCCAATTGGACTCTCCTGTGGATTTGTGGCATCTGACAACGCCAGCAATATTGTGCGTGCATTACATCTGGGCAAATTCCAGCACGTCCCATGTTTTGCACATACCTTGAATTTGGTGGTGCAGAATTATTTAAAAAACGACAGGGGCGTGCAAGAGATGCTGTCGGTGGCCAGAAGAATTGCGGGACACTTTCGGCGTACAGGCACCGCGTACAGAAGACTGGAGCAACACCAAAAACGCCTGAACCTGCCCTGCCATCATCTGAAGCAAGAAGTGGTAACGAGGTGGAATTCAACCCTCTATATGCTTCAGAGGATGGAGGAGCAGCAAAAGGCCATTCAAGCCTATACATCTGTACCTGTCTCAAGCGCAGTGGAGAATGATTTCAACGTTGTGCAAGGTTCTGCAACCTTTTGAACTTGCCACACGTGAAGTCAGTTCAGACACTGCCAGCCTGTCTGCTTTATTTTTACACTGCAAATTAGTTTGCAGATTGAACACACCACACCCAAATCTAACTCTCTCTGCACATGTTATATCTGCCTCCCCTGCAGTGCACATGGGCCCTCATTCCGAGTTGTTCGCTCGCAAGCTGATTTTAGCAGCATTGCAAACGCTAAGCCGCTGCCTACTTAGCATAGTAGATTTGCGAATGAAAGATTAGCAGATTTGCGAATATGGAGACCAATGTTGTATCTGCACACACACTCTTTTTTGTCAAATGAAGGTATGAAACATAAGTTCAATATCAGACCCCTATTATGTTACTGGTAATTACCATTTACTTCGGGGGTGCAACCAACTACAGCTATACTAGATACATGGAGGAAGAGGAGAAAAAGGGCTGTATTATCGGTGCACAAGAAGAAGATCCGATCTGGTTATCGCATCCACTTATATTGTTTTTAAATTTTAAAACAATATAAGTGGATGCGATAACCAGATCGGATCTTCTTCTTGTGCACCGATAATACAGCCCTTTTTCTCCTCTTCCTCCAGATTTGCGAATAGACAGTTCTTAGCAGTTTCTGAGTAGCTCGAGACTTACTCTGCCACTGCGATCAGTTCAGTCAGTTTCGTTCCTGGTTTGACGTCACAAACACACACAGCGTTCACCCAGACACTCCCCCGTTTCTTCAGACACTCCCGCGTTTTTCCCAGAAACGGCAGCGTTTTTTCGCACACACCCATAAAACGGCCAGTTTCCGCCCAGAAACACCCACTTCCTGTCAATCACACTACGATCACCAGAACGAAGAAAAAACCTTGTAATGCCGTGAGTAAAATATCTAACTTAATAGCAAATTTACTTGGCGCAGTCGCACTGCGGACATTGCGCATCAAATGAGATAGCAGCTCTTCCAACAGACCCATGAGGTGGCTGCCCAGTGTCGTTTTTTTTTTTCTTGGGGTGTCGCCAGTAGCCCTAATCCCCAGCTCTCCTTTCTGTTCAGCCGAACAGACAGACAGACCAATGACTTTATATATAAGATGGTACCAGCTGCAGGGCGGTATTAATGCCGTATATGTACCAAAAACAGAAGATAGTGAATATACAACGTCACTTCATGGACCAACAGAGTATAGCTGGATGAAGTTATCTCCGTTTCTTACGTCCATCACGGCATTTTCTTTTCCTAGTTTCTGGAATTGATGTTAATTTTCCAGCGTCTAGGCTGCATCTGACAAAAGCCGGATCAAGTTTCCTCCGTTTCTTACATCCATCTTCATCATGGCATTTTCTTTTTGCAGCTTTTGGGAAAGGTGTAAATTTCCCAGCCTCCAGGCACCGTACAAGATGTGGCCTCATTAATGCAGTGTTGTAGCTGTGGGTGGGCACATCGCCGGTAAAGAGGAGCTCCACAACTGTCGCTATGGCATATACAACACAGTCTTCTGTGTCCGCCCCCTGTCTCTCCACGTCCAGGACTTCAATGTTTTCCAGGGTGTGTTTTGGAATGACAGTCCCGTAGAGGTCTAGCAGCTGTTTGCTGGCACAGGGGGTAAGCTGCCATCCACCACTGTCGGCAATTTGTATGCGTCCATTCCGAAAACAAGACACAAAGCAGTGTGAGAGATCCAGATCTGGGTGGATCTGCACAGCCGGCCCAGAAACAGCGTCGAAGGAGCCAAACTCTGCTTTTGCTGTGGCTTGCAAGCCTTGGATCTTAAATCGCTTGCGCAGTATATGCAGAGCAGCATCAGGAATGTCACCGGTCAGATCGATGCCCTGGAGGATGTCATCTCTGTCTTGATCTGTCAGTCCAAGATGTGGCAACCACATTTTCTGTAAATGTGCAAGAAAAAATAAAATAAATACATTAATAAAATGACCAGTGTTTTTACTTACTAATATTATTTAAATGCGTGGAAAAGACACAAGTATGAAAGCCAAAGCGGTAAGGTCACATGACTGCTATGGCCCATTCCATGCCTTCATGTCACTGCACATCACATTTCAGATGGAATTGTAGCAAGTGTGTTGTGGTTCAATAAAAAAATGGTGAATGGGAAAATAATAGCCAACCGCACCAGCAAAATAAAATATCTCTAAGTACCAGAGGCGGATTGGCCATAGGGTTCACAGGGAAGATTCCCAGTGGGCCAACGCACCAGTGGGGCCTGTTTTGTTTGAGGACATGTGGTCCTTTTTATAGACATAATGAATAAGATGCTAAATAATTTGCATATATGAAAATTACTCTGCCACTTAGCCTGTGATTGCAGATGATCTAGTGTATGTTCTCTCTGACTGCTTGGCTGACATACAGTAAAATATTGAGTGAATAGTGATTGGGATACGGTTGGTAAGTAAGAAAATATATATTTCTAAAGAATGATATAGTTTCCTAAATTCTGAAGGTGTATCATATAATGTGCTCATAATATTTAATTTTATTTCTTATTAACTTCCCCCTTGATGCTGGACATGCCCACTATCTGGAAAGTCTTGGGGGGAGGGTGCTGCTGCCATGGCCCATGGCTAGACCTTACATCTGGTGCTGCCCATGTGGGTCCACTAGTACAAATTTTTCCAGGGCCGCTTTTTGTTCCCAATCCGTCCCTGCTAAGCACCGACGGCCATAGCATAGTCTGCACATATCTAATGCAAAGGAATAATGTTGTAAGGTCCACCCAAAAAAAACTGTAACCAGCTGCAGGCTATGCCGGGCTTCGATGGTCCCGCTATAACAGCTCCATGTTATTAAACTATATTTTCCTATAATATTCAGGTAAAAATAAGCTTACCTTAGACTCTCGTATCCGTAATCAGCGCTAAAGTAATGAGAAAACGCGTGTATGTAGCTACACAGCTCGCTCTCATCCAATAACTGATTGTCCTCTGTCATGCAGGGCCTTTTTCCTCTCACCTGAGTGACATCACAACGGCTGTCTGTAACATCATCAGCCTCACCCTGCCTACTTTCCACCACTGAATGTGGCGGTTCATGTGCTTTATTCTAACCTTATTAACCAGGGGCAGATGGGCAACAAGATCATTTATTATTTATTTCTTAACAGTTTCTTATATAGGGAGCAAATTCCGTTGCGCTTTACAGTTGGAAACAGCAGGAGCGGATTGGCCATAAGACACTCCAGGAAGATTCCCGGTAGGCTGATGTGCCTGCGGGGCCTGTTTTGTGTGTTGACATGTGGCCGCACCCCCCACATGACAGGCAGCCCACCGCACTCATTACACTGCATTGTCCCCATTCATTCTGTTATTCCACCTCTGCAGTACAGCAACTCTGCCTGTTATACCTCTTGTGCTGCCCATGTCGGGCCACTTCTACTAAATTCTACACGGTCACTTTTAGTTCCCAATCCTCCCCTGGTCTCAGACACAACTGCAGCAAAGGACGCAAGGAAGGCCACAACTGCGTACAAACAGGCCCCATGAGGAGGGATCCCGCCCCCCTCTATAGACCCCACCCCCATTAGGGCTGCTTCCGTAAATTTCCGAGGCTGGTTTTCCATCCCAATCCGCCCCTTTATTGAGTATAAAATTAGTGACCGAACTGACAAGTGTAGTGAATGAAGCCTATAATTTTATTTACCCATCTTCCACCACATGCAAAGGAGCCGCAAACTGTAAACACCACCATCACTAGCCGACATCACAGATAACGTGGTGTAGTACAGGAACAGACACATTACTGCCGGTTACCATGGGTGCTACGTGATAGGACGGGAGGGGAGTCAGTAACCAGCAGCTGGGAGACAGCCAGGATTCGGACAGTGAGATAACTGGGGAATGATGTTACCCTGAGCTGCGGTGAAAGGTCGTAGGGCCGCTGTTGAGATTACATATATATACACTGCTCAAAAAAATAAATGGAACACTTATACAACACCTCATAGATCTGAATGAATGAAATATTCTTATTAAATACTTTGTTCTTTACATAGTTGAATATTCTGACAACAAAATCACACAAAAATTATCAATGGAAATCAAATTTATTAACCCATGGAGGTCTGGATTTGGAGTCACACTCAAAATTAAAGTAGAAAAACACACTACAGGCTGATCCAACTTTGATGTAATGTCCTTAAAACAAGTCAAAATGAGGCTCAGTAGTGTGTGTGACCTTCACATGCCTGTATGACCTCCCTACAACGCCTGGGCATGCTCCTGATGAGATGGCAGATGGTCTCCTGAGGGATCTCCTCCCAGACCTGGACTAAAGCATCCGCCAACTCCTGGACAGTCTGTGGTACAATGTGGCGTTGGTGGATGTAGCGAGACATGATGTCCCAGTAGTGCTCAATTGGATTTAGGTCTGGGGAACGGGTGGGCCAGTCCATAGCATCAATGCCTTCGTCTTGCAGGAACTGCTGACACACTCCAGCCACATGAGGTCTAGCATTGTCTTGCATTAGGAGGAACCCATAGACAACCGCACCAGCATATGGTCTCACAAGGGGTCTGAGGATCTCATCTCAGTACCTAATGGCAGTCAGGCTACCTCTGGCGAACACATGGAGGGCTGTGCGGCCCCCAAAGAAATGCCACCCCACACCATTACTGACCCACTGCCAAACCGGTCATGCTGGAGGATGTTGCAGGCAGCAGAACGTTCTCCTTGGCATCTCCAGACTCTGTCACATCTGTCACATGTGCTCAGTGAGAACCTGCTTTCATCTGTGAAGAGCACAGGGCGCCAGTGGCGAATTTGCCAATCTTGGTGTTCTCTGGCAAATGCCAAACATCCTGCACGGTGTTGGGCTGTAAGCACAACCCCCACCTGTGGATGTCGGGCCCTCATACCACCCTCATGGAGTCTGTTTCTGATCGTTTGAGTAGATACATGCACATTTGTGGCTTGCTGGAGGTCATTTTGCAGGGCTCTGGCAGTGCTCCTCCTGTTCCTCCTTGCACAGAGGCGGAGGTAGCGGTCCTGCTGTTGGGTTGTTGCCCTCCGACGGTCTCCTCCACGTCTCCTGATGTACTGGCCTGTCTCCTGGTAGCGCCTCCATGCTCTGGACACTACGCTGACAGACACAGCAAACCTTCTTGCCACAGCTCGCATTGATGTGCCCTCCTGGATGAGCTGCACTACCTGAGCCACTTGTGTGGGTTGTAGACTCCATCTCATGCTACCACTAGAGTGAAAGCACCGCCAGCTTTCAAAAGTGACCAAAACATCAGCCAGAAAGCATAGGAGCTGAGAAGTGGTCTGTGGTCACCACATTGTGTTGTTTAAGTGTTCCCTTTATTTTTTTGAGCAGTGTGTGTGTGTATATATATACAGGTTGAGTCTCCCTTATCCAAAATGCTTGGGACCAGAGGTATTTTGGATATGGGATTTTTCCGTATTTTGGAATAATTGCATACCATAATGAGATATCAAGGTGATGGGACCTAACTCTAAGCACAGAATGCATTTATGTTACATATACACCTTATACACACAGCCTGAAGGTAATTTTAGCCAATATTTTTTATAACTTTGTGCATTAAACAAACTGTATCTACATTCACACAATTCATTTATGTTTCATTTACACCTTATACACACAGCCTGAAGGTCATTTAATACAATATTTTTAATAACTTTGTGTATTAAACAAAGTTTGTGTACATTGAGCCATCAAAAAACAAAGGTTTCACAATCTCACTATCGCTCAAAAAAGTCCGTATTTTGGAATATTCCGTATTTCGGAATATTTGGATATGGGATACTCAACCTGTATATATATATATATATATATATATATATATATATATATGTATATACGTATCCCAAGATCCGGCACTCCACGAGATCAAATTAGTAACTTTACCGGGTGCCCTCCAGAGAACATGTCAAATGGCGTGTCTCATATAAACTCCCAACGGCGGCACTCCGGACAGGTGAAATAATTTCAAATAGACTGCATTTCTTTGCAGAAATGCAGTCTATTTGAAATTATTTCACCTGTCCGGAGTGCCGCCGTTGGGAGTTTATAATATATATATATATGTATATATATATACTTTTTATTTATTATTCTCCATGTATGGTTTGGTTCACAATCAGTCTGTATTTTGGGGGTAATTCCAAGTTGATCGCAGCAGGATTTTTGATAGCAATTGGGCAAAACCATGTGCACTGCAGGGGAGGCAGATATAACATGTGCAGAGAGAGTTAGATTTGGGTGGGTTATTTTATTTCTGTGCAGGGTAAATACTGGCTGCTTTATTTTTACACTGCAAATTAGATTGCAGATTGAACACACCACACCCAAATCTAACTCTCTCTGCACATGTTATATCTGCCTCCCCTGCAGTGCACATGGTTTTGCCCAATTGCTATAAAAAATCCTGCTGCGATCAACTTGGAATTACCCCCTTTATATTATAATAAATGACGTCTTTATCACTTAAGCGGTTACTCTTTTATTTCATGTTAAGCAGCAAATTTCTATCTCGTCTTAAACTCCTTTCTAAAGATGAAGTATATTTGATTTTTGGACATTTTATATCTCTGTGTTTATCGAGTTTGTACTTTGTAGGATTTGTATATACATTTCCGTGTAGAAACAAGTAGTAGCGGCATATCTGTGGCTCTCTGTTTAACACTGTATAATTTTATAGGATTTGGTGGTCTGATACACAGGGGGCAGCAGAGGCCTATTGTGGGACTACACACCCCAGCATACCCTGCAACAGTTTTACATGCCCTAATAGCAAAACTATGGCATAACATGCTGGGATGTGTAGTTCTCCAGCAGCTGGAGTCCTGCATGTTGAATTCCACTGCTCAACATTTTTCACACTCTTCTTTCTTTTTAACTCCCTTTTCTCTCTATGGGCCAGATGTACTAAGCCTAAAAAAGTGATAAAGTGGAGAGTGATAAAGTACCAGCCAATCAGCTCCTAAATGTCATTTTTCAAACACAGCACATCTAGCCCCATGTCTCTATTACCTCTAGCACCCCCCCCCCCCCCACACACACTTTCCCTCTCGCCCCCTTTTCATCACTCAAAACCTCTTTTTTATATGCCTCAGCCCCCTCCCCAATTTCTCTGAGAATAATTATTGTCTACACCTGCCTTCTGGTGAGCAATGGCCACCTATAGACTGTAAGCGAGCAGGGCCTTCCTTTCTTTATGTCTGTTATCACCCAGTCTTGTGTTTTCCCTGTTGTTTACAATTGTTTAATGTTATCACTGTTTCCCAGGGTCTGATTGGGATGGAAAACAAGCCCAGGAAGTTTATAGAAGCAACCCTAATGGGGGTGTGGTCTGTTGAGAAGGGCGGGATGCCTACTCATAGCATACCTCCCTACTGTTCCGATTTTCGTAGGACAGTCCCGTTTTTTTTGGACTGTCCCGCTGTCCCACCCGCGGGCCGCAGTGTCCAGCTGTGGGGGGAGGGAGGGGGGGGGCAGTTGGAAGGCTCCTGCACACGCTGCTCTGCTAAGCTTGCGCACAGCATCTATTCAGCGGAGACAGGATGAGAGGAGAGGGGGCATACCAGCAGCTCACGGAGCGCTGGGCATGCCCTCTCACTGATGAAAATGGGGGCATGGATCACGATTGCGGGTCCTCCCACAAAGCCACACCCCCTTTTCATAGGCCACGTCCCCTTCTCTGGAGCAGGTGCGGCTTCAACGCACGTGTGTCCCTCTTTCACTAAGAAGAATGTTGGGAGGTATGTCATAGGGCCTGATTGTACGCAGTTGTGGCCTTCCTTGCATCTTTTGCTGCAGTTGTGTCTGAGACCAGGGGCGGATTGGGAACTAAAAGTGGCCCAGTAAAATGTAGTAGTGGTGGCCCGATATGGGCAACACAAGAGATATAACAGGTAGGGTTGCTGTACTGCATAGATGGAACAACAGCACGAATGAGGACAATGCAGTGTAATGAGTGCGGTGGGCTGCCTGTCATGTGGGGGTGCGGCCACATGACAACACACAAAACAGGCCCCACAGACTTGTCGGCCCACCAGTAATCTTCCTGGAGAGTCCTATGGACAATCCACTCCTGCACACATACATACAGAGGCATAACTCGGGATGATGGTGTCTAGGGCATGTACTAATATGGTGGCCCTTGAAAAATGTTGTGAAGTTTTATTCTTTTAAAGGGGTTACAAAAAAAAAATACATACACTTCCCCCCGCCCCCGGTAATGAGATATTGACCCTGGAGGATTCCTTCCAGGTATAAAAGGTGTAAATCTTCACTAAACAGTCTGTACTGTAGGGGGTTGGGTGTATATACTGTACGTGTCCTATATTGACTTGAACTGTAAGGCACTGGCCCTCATTCCGAGTTGTTTACTCGCTAGCTGCTATTAGCAGCATTGCACACGCTAAGCCGCCGCCTACTGGGAGTGTATCTTAGCTTATCAAAATTGCGAACGAAAGATTCTCTAAATTGCGAATAGAAATTTCTTTGCAGTTTCTGAGTAGCTCGAGACTTACTCTGCCACTGCGATCAGTTCAGTCAGTTTCGTTCCTGGTTTGACGTCACAAACACACCCAGCGTTCGCCCAGACACTCCCCCGTTTCTCCAGCCACTCCCGCGTTTTTCCCAGAAACGGCTGCGTTTTTTCACACACACCCATAAAACGGCCAGTTTCCGCCCAGAAACACCCACTTCCTGTCAATCACATTACGATCACCAGAACGAAGAAAAAAACCTTGTAATGCCGTGAGTAAAATACCTAACTTCTTAGCAAATTTACTTGGCGCAGTCGCAGTGCGAACATTGCGCATGCGCAATTAGCGGAAAATCGCTGCGATGCGAAGAAAATTACCGAGCGAACAACTCGGAATGAGGGCCACTGTTTTCTTCTTTTACTTATTTGTTACGTACTCTGTAATTGGGCGCAGTGGATCCCTTGTGGCGCTATATAAATAAAGGATAATAATAATAATAATATATTCGCAATTGTCTAGATGCAAAATGTTGTGTTATATAATGTCAAAAAATTTATGAATACTATGGGTATAAGAAATATACATGCGATTCCCACTATGGCCATGGTGATAGGTATAGTGGGGAAATGTAATAGGGTGAGAGAACCAGGATGTGTGAGATTTTGTGAAAGTTTTTCTGTTGTTTTGGGTTTTTTTTTAAAAGTGGCGATCATTTACATGACAAGAGCAGGTTGATTTTGCTATGTAAATGATTGCCACTTTAAAAAACAGGAAAATACTCACAAAATCTCTCACATCCTGATTCTTACACCCTATTACGTCTCCCCCATAGTCTTTATTAAAGTGAATAAACTTTAATACATTAATTGTGATACTTTGCTTTGCAGACATGGCTCCTGAGAAAGATTCCATATAGTAACTCAACTTATTGAAGCAAATCCAATTTATGGAAGTGTAAACCACCAGAGTATGTCAACCAGTAGAAAAGGGTATTGGCATAAAATCAACTTGTTGAATTGGCAAAATCCTATCACCCTAACGCCAGCGTTGTGTTGGTGAAGATTAAAATAGAAAAAAAACTGTTTTCAAAAAGGAGCACAATAAAATTTTGGACTCAAAAAGATCAGGTCCAGACGCAGACAGCATCTGTACTCCTCACCTGTGGTGTAACGACCTAATGACATTTCCATGGGACCAGGAGCTGCCAAGAACATCTCTACACACCTTGGATGAAGATGACGAGGCTTGTACTGAAACCCAGGATGAGACAACAGTAAGCATCTTAAGTAAATGAGAAATTAATGTAATAGAATATACATTCTGAATAAGACCAATTTTAACAGTCTCTTTAAAAATGATTGACAGAACCTACAGGTGTCAATAATGGTGTCAGCAGTATGTAATGGAGGTCAGTCTGACTCTACACCAGTGATTTTCAACCTTTTTTTTACTCGCGGCACACCAAACAATATTTTAAAATTGCCAAGGCACACCAACAGTTCCCCACAGAAAAACAAAAATCCACACATACATTGGCCTACACAGAAATAAAAAAATCACATTGCTCCCCACATAAATCATGTTGCTCAATACATAAGTCCTATTGCTCCACACATAAATCATGTTGCTCCCCACATGAATTATTCACATTGTTCCCCCCATAAATCCTTATTCTCCCCCACAAAAATCCTATTGTTCCCAACAAGAGAAATAAAATAACAAATATTAGCCCCTACAGGTCAGCTGTCCTCCTCCCTGTCCCTCAGTGGCGGGGGTTGTTCATAGTGGAGTGCTGTGAATACTGAGCAGCGGGCGGGCAGGTGTGGATGTGGGTGGGCAAGGAAAGCTGTGGATGCAGGCAGAAACTGGAAGATGTGTATGCAGGCGGGTGGGCTGGCTGGGTGGTGAGAAGCGGCGGCCGTGACCTATGATATCACACCGCCGTGTCTTCAAGGCATAGGTCACGGCCAGAGCACGACTGATCCTCTAAGAAGATCCCGGGCCACCAGTTCACTCTGAAGGTGCAGGAAGCTGCTCTGGCTCCGCGGCACACCTTGCAACAGATCGCGGCACATTAGTGTACCGCGGCACAATGGTTGAAAAAGCCAGGTCTACACGATGAATACCTTCACCAGAGATTGGTTTATTAGCCAGGTAGAACACAGGGCGCAAATCAACACAGGGTTAATTCAGGTGGTATCCATGTGACCGGCGGTAGGGAGACCGACGGTAACATGACCTTCACCAACATCCTGCCCCCTCACTATCCCGACGGTCAGCATGCCGACCAACAGGGACTATTTCCACTCGTGGGTGTCCACGACACCCACAGAGTGGGAATACAACCCGTGGTCGCCACCAAGCCCGCAAGGGGCTTGCTGCATTCGCCCCTCCCCGCCAGGATCCCGGCGTCAGTATGCTGCCGGTATCCCAGCGTCGGTATGCTGACCGGCGGTCAGCCATACCACACCCGGTTAATTCAGCAGATACACAATACAGGAATATAGTGTAAGAATGCATCCAGGAATGGGTTTAATGCTTATGTTGCATGTTATCTGGAGGACATGCTTCTATATGTACTCAGTGGTGACAGTAGAAGGTTTGCGGTGCCTAGCAGTGGTGACACAACAGTAATAGCAGGCTCTGTAGTGTGTCAGGGAGACACTCAGGGGCACATCATTGACTCATGGAGGACAGAGAAGAATAACTTGCGGAGCAGGTGCGCAGTAGCATATTGCCTCAGAGGTCCCTGTGACGTCAATGCACTTTCATCGCTGTAGGATGGACTCCTGGGGAGCCTGTAGCTGAGCTTGCGCCATTTTCCCAGTGATTTCTGTTTGTATGTCAGCCATCGCGATACTCCAGAGGTGATAGTATAATTATATGGGTGCAGGGTGTGCGGTGTGGCCCCCCTGGACCATGGGGCCCATGTACACCACACACCCTGCACCCATTCTAGATACGCAAATTATGTTGTTTTGACAATGTATGTTGTCAGTGGTATGAAACAATGGGGCAGATATATTAAGCCTGGAGACGGCATAAGGAAGTGATAAACCAGTGATAAGTGCAAGATGATAAATGCACCAGCCAATCAGCTCCAATATGTAAATTAACAGGAGCTGATTGGCTGGTGCTTTTATCATCGTGCACTTATCCCTTCCTTTTGCCTTCTCCAGGTTACTTTAATCTGGACCAGTGTGAGTTAGAGTTCCCAGTTGAACCTGTTCACTTTGCGTTGTTTTTAGGGCTGACTCAAGCCATCTATAGCTCAGCCACTGTTTATTGAAAACCCACCTGTCCAATACTTCCATCACAATGTGTAGACACTCCTCTCTTGTAGAAGGACTTTTTATTTTGAAGTATTTTAAATGTAAAATTAAGAGTAAATGTCTAAAAATATATTTTCAGCCTTTACCAGTAACAGATCAGGAGTCCTCTCTTCAAACAACTCCCAGCATTAACCCACTTCATCCACCAGTATCCATCCTCCAACTGCATCCACCAGCAACTAAGCTTCTCAGCGCCAAGGTTCTCGTAGCTCACATAGAAGGATCAGGAGAAGATTCAGTGAGGCAGGACACAGTGATGATATCAGTGACCGTCTACTGATCAGCGACCACCAACTTTTGAATGAAAGTATAGATGAGTATGATGCAATTGGAGCAGTGACGGACTAGGGCATGTAGGGCCCACCGGGTGAATGCAGTTGTAGGGGCCCATGTTTAGGGGTGTGGCCAGTCTCCAGAGGGTGTGTGTCCAACCACCACATTGGTTTGCCTAACCATTTTGCAAGTGTTGGTCCCCTAGATAAATATATACAGTAAATACTGTAGTGCATGCAAGATAATGTACTAGATTAGTAACAGCACAGTCTGGAACCTGAGGATGGGGTGGGCCCACAGGCAGTAGGGCCCACCAGTGGTTTCCCCTGTACCCCTGTGGGCCAGTCCAACCCTGAATTGGAGTAAGTTTGGCAGCCAAATTGAGGCGGTTGGTCCAACGTTTCTGGGGTGATGCTGAACGCTAATGAATAAGGTGCTGCATACCCTCCAACATTTTACACATAAAATTTGGTACAAATTGGGGAAGTGGGTGTGGCCATGGGTAAAGGGAGCGTGGCCACGTCCCTTTTCCTATACTTTCAATGTAAGTTTGGAGAGCCAAAAATCGGTACAGACCATAAAAAAAAGGTATACAGGAAAAGATGTACAGCGCTATAAACTGGATATATAGACAAGATAGTTTTTTATTATTAAAAATTATCATCTAGTTGCAACAAGTAAATGCTGATATAAAATACTAAATTAAAAATGTGTAAACAAATAGGGCAAACACAGCACAACAATTTGTTAGATGTATAACCACATGTAGAAGCCAAACACAGTCTCCTGTTTAGAATCCTTGGAAAAAATGCCACAGTCCAGGGGGTATATATGATAGAAACTGTTCCGTATAAATATGAAGCCCCACCAATAAATTTAAAGTATTTCTATATCTTAAGAAGTATGTCCCCATCTTCCTGGGTACGTAGAACCCAATACTTGCAGATATACTTTTTTTAATAGTACTGGGTAAATCACATGAATAAGCCACACCCACCTCAGTGATCATGTCATTTTCATCACCCTGCCCCTTCTGCTTGGTGTTTAATGAGGTTGGCAGTACCTGATCATGTGACACATATCACGTCTCTGCCCACTTTGCAGCAGGAGAATGGCTGCTCTCTTGGGAGTCCAAGAGTTCTCTTCCTAATCTGAATGTTCTGCAAGTTTAGGCAACTTTAGTGCATACTTGCCTATTTTTAAATACTCCCTTCTCGTAGATTCCAGAGACAAGATAGAAGTGGGGTGTGATGGTGCATTGCATTATCGCAGCCCCCCTCCCCTCTCCCGCTGTGGCACAATTCATATAATACAGACAGTGAGACATTCATGGCGCAATTCACTGCAAATTGCGTCATCAATCCCCAGGCAATCTCCTACACTTCAGGATGCAAACACGGGGGGGGGGTTCCAGTTGCCCGGAGACTCCCCTTCCCAACAACCTGGACAGCGACAACTACATGTAGTATAAAAGGTGGAACTAAGTTGCTGCACATCCATCCCCAGTGTGCTCTGTTTGTATAGCTACATTCATTATTTATTAATTATTATTAAAAAAAAGTCCAATTATCATTTCTTTCTATACATTTTATTATTTGCCAATGCATACAATTAGTTATTTTAGTTTCATTCATGTGATTGTTGTACCCCCTGAATCTGCCCAATGCTTCTCATCGGATGTCTAGATCAAAGACTAAAGGAAACCTCCCGTATTTCATGTGCAATTACAACTGTCCACCCTTAGATGGCAGTACCAGCCTTTTCTAATTATGTGACCCCTTCTGTTATTTTTGTTGACAACAGTACTTCATTGCTGTCAACATCTGATAGACCAGTGCACCCATTTACTGCCTTCTTTGTGTATGTGGTAGTCTATATACTGTATGTTTGGGTGGAGGGGAGCATCTCCTCTAAAAACAAACTATTACATATAGTGATGAGCGGGTTCGGTTTCTCGGAAACCGAACCCCCCCGAACTTCAGCCTTTTTACACGGGTCCGAGCCGTGCTCGGATTCTCCCGTGTGGCTCGGATAAACCGAGCGCGCCCGAACGTCATCATCCCGCTGTCGGATTCTCGCGAGACTCAGATTCTATATAAGGAGCCGCGTGTCGCCGCCATTTTCACACGTGCATTGAGATTGATAGGGAGAGGACGTGGCTGGCGTCCTCTCCGTTTACTTTATAGTAGTTAGTTATTATTATTACGTATTACACTTGATCTAATTGATTTGCTAGTGCTACTGCTTAGCTTAGTGTTGGGAGGATTGGGGAGGTTTTGCTATTTTTTTTTTATCCGTTCTCTGCCTGAACAAAAACGCTCCATACTATCTGTGCTCAGCCTCAGTGTGCTGCATGATATATGTATATCTGACTGTGCTGAGTGCTCACTGCTCACACTGCTTAATTGTGGGGGAGACTGGGGAGCAGTTATAGCAGGAGTACAGTGCACATTTTTGCTGCCAGTGACCACCAGTATACGTTTGTCTGCCTGAAAAAGTTAAACACTCCAGTGGTGTCTTTTTTTTTATTCTATAAACGCATTCTGCTGACAGTGTCCAGCAGGTCCGTCATTCATTATATTATATAAATATTTACCTACAGTAGTGTTATATATTTTTTTCATCTCTATCATCTTTATCATCTCTATACTAGCAGACGCAGTACGGTAGTCCACGGCTGTAGCTAGTGCTACCTCTGTGTCGTGACTACTAGTGCTCGGCCAATATTGTAAATAATATACCTCTACCTGTGTGGTGTTTTCTTTTTTCTATCTTCATTCATACTAGTCTAGTACTAGTTAGTTTAGCAGTCTGCTGACAGTGTCCAGCAGGTCCGTCATTATATAATATATATATACCTACAGTAGACAGTAGTATATTTTTTTTAATTATAATTCTTTATCATCTCTATACTAGCAGACGCAGTACGGTAGTCCACGGCTGTAGCTAGTGCTACCTCTGTGTCGTGACAACTAGTGCTCGGCCAATATTGTAAATAATATACCTCTACCTGTGTGGTGTTTTCTTTTTTCTATCTTCATTCATACTAGTCTAGTACTAGTTAGTTTAGCAGTCTGCTGACAGTGTCCAGCAGGTCCGTCATTATATTATATATATATACCTACAGTAGACAGTAGTATCATATTTTTTTTAAATATAATTCTTTATCATCTCTATACTAGCAGACGCAGTACGGTAGTCCACGGCTGTAGCTAGTGCTACCTCTGTGTCGTGACTACTAGTGCTCGGCCAATATTGTAAATAATATACCTCTACCTGTGTGGTGTTTTCTTTTTTTCTATCTTCATTCATACTAGTCTAGTACTAGTTAGTTTAGCAGTCTGCTGACAGTGTCCAGCAGGTCCGTCATTATATTATATATATATATACCTACAGTAGACAGTAGTATCATATTTTTTTTAATTATAATTCTTTATCATCTCTATACTAGCAGACGCAGTACGGTAGTCCACGGCTGTAGCTAGTGCTACCTCTGTGTCGTGACTACTAGTGCTCGGCCAATATTGTAAATAATATACCTCTACCTGTGTGGTGTTTTCTTTTTTCTATCTTCATTCATACTAGTCTAGTACTAGTTAGTTTAGCAGTCTGCTGACAGTGTCCAGCAGGTCCGTCATTATATTATATATATATACCTACAGTAGAATCATATTTTTTTTAATTATAATTCTTTATCATCTCTATACTAGCAGACGCAGTACGATAGTCCACGGCTGTAGCTAGTGCTACCTCTGTGTCGTGACTACTAGTGCTCGGCCAATATTGTAAATAATATACCTCTACCTGTGTGGTGTTTTCTTTTTTCTATCTTCATTCATACTAGTCTAGTACTAGTTAGTTTAGCAGTCTGCTGACAGTGTCCAGCAGGTCCGTCATTATATTATATATATATACCTACAGTAGACAGTAGTATCATATTTTTTTTAATTATAATTCTTTATCATCTCTATACTAGCAGACGCAGTATGGTAGTCCACGGCTGTAGCTAGTGCTACCTCTGTGTCATGACTACTAGTGCTCGGCCAATATTGTAAATAATATACCTCTACCTGTGTGGTGTTTTCTTTTTTCTATCTTCATTCATACTAGTCTAGTACTAGTTAGTTTAGCAGTCTGCTGACAGTGTCCAGCAGGTCCGTCATTATATTATATATATATACCTACAGTAGACAGTAGTATCATATTTTTTTTAATTATAATTCTTTATCATCTCTATACTAGCAGACGCAGTACGGTAGTCCACGGCTGTAGCTAGTGCTACCTCTGTGTCGTGACTACTAGTGCTCGGCCAATATTGTAAATAATATACCTCTACCTGTGTGGTGTTTTCTTTTTTCTATCTTCATTCATACTAGTCTAGTACTAGTTAGTTTAGCAGTCTGCTGACAGTGTCCAGCAGGTCCGTCATATTATATATATATATACCTACAGTAGACAGTAGTATCATATTTTTTTTAATTATAATTCTTTATCATCTCTATACTAGCAGACGCAGTACGGTAGTCCACGGCTGTAGCTAGTGCTACCTCTGTGTCGTGACTACTAGTGCTCGGCCAATATTGTAAATAATATACCTCTACCTGTGTGGTCTAAAATAAAATTGTCGGAGGAGAAGCGTAAACTTGCCAATATGCCATTTACCACACGGAGTGGCAAGGAACGGCTGAGGCCCTGGCCTATGTTCATGGCTAGTGGTTCAGCTTCACATGAGGATGGAAGCACTCAGCCTCTCGCTAGAAAAATGAAAAGACTCAAGCTGGCAAAAGCACAGCAAAGAACTGTGCATTCTTCGAAATCACAAATCCACAAGGAGAGTCCAATTGTGTCGGTTGCGATGCCTGACCTTGCCAACACTGGACGTGAAGAGCATGTGCCTTCCACCATTTGCACGCCCCCTGCAAGTGCTGGAAGGAGCACCCGCAGTCCAGTTCCTGATAGTCAGATTGAAGATGTCAGTGTTGAAGTACACCAGGATGAGGAGGATATGGGTGTTGCTGGCGCTGGGGAGGAAATTGACAAGGAGGATTCTGATGGCGAGGTGGTTTGTTTAAGTCAGGCACCCGGTGAGACACCTGTTGTCCGTTGGAGGAATATGGCCATTGACATGCCTGGTCAAAATACAAAAAAAATCAGCTCTTCGGTGTGGAATTATTTCATCACAAATGCGGACAACAGGTGTCAAGCCGTGTGTTGCCAATGCCTTTGTCAAGCTGTAATAAGTAGGGGTAAGGACGTTAACCACCTCGGAACATCCTCCCTTATACGTCACCTGCAGCGCATTCATCATAAGTCAGTGACAAGTTCAAAAACTTTGGGCGACAGCGGAAGCAGTCCACTGACCAGTAAATCCCTTCCTCTTGTAACCAAGCTCACACAAACCACCCCACCAACTCCCTCAGTGGCAATTTCCTCCTTCCCCAGGAATGCCAATAGTCCTGCAGGCCATGTCACTGGCAATTCTGACGAGTCCTCTCCTGCCTGGGATTCCTCCGATGCATCCTTGCGTGTAACGCCTACTGCTGCTGGCGCTGCTGTTGTTGCTGCTGGGAGTCGATGGTCATCCCAGAGGGGAAGTCGTAAGACCACTTTGCAGTTTCTGAGTAGCTCGAGACTTACTCTGCCACTGCGATCAGTTCAGTCAGTTTCGTTCCTGGTTTGACGTCACAAACACACACAGCGTTCACCCAGACACTCCCCCGTTTCTTCAGACACTCCCGCGTTTTTCCCAGAAACGGCAGCGTTTTTTCGCACACACCCATAAAACGGCCAGTTTCCGCCCAGAAACACCCACTTCCTGTCAATCACACTACGATCACCAGAACGAAGAAAAAACCTTGTAATGCCGTGAGTAAAATACCTAACTTAATAGCAAATTTACTTGGCGCAGTCGCACTGCGGACATTGCGCATTAAATGAGATAGCAGCTCTTCCAACAGACCCATGAGGTGGCTGCCCAGTGTCGTTTTTTTTTTTCTTGGGGTGTCGCCAGTAGCCCTAATCCCCAGCTCTCCTTTCTGTTCAGCCGAACAGACAGACAGACCAATGACTTTATATATAAGATGGTACCAGCTGCAGGGCGGTATTAATGCCGTATATGTACCAAAAACAGAAGATAGTGAATATACAACGTCACTTCATGGACCAACAGATGAAGTTATCTCCGTTTCTTACGTCCATCACGGCATTTTCTTTTCCTAGTTTCTGGAATTGATGTTAATTTTCCAGCGTCTAGGCTGCATCTGACAAACGCCGGATCAAGTTTCCTCCGTTTCTTACATCCATCTTCATCATGGCATTTTCTTTTTGCAGCTTTTGGGAAAGGTGTAAATTTCCCAGTCTCCAGGCACCGTACAAGATGTGGCCTCATTAATGCAGTGTTGTAGCTGTGGGTGGGCACATCGCCGGTAAAGAGGAGCTCCACAACTGTCGCTATGGCATATACAACACAGTCTTCTGTGTCCGCCCCCTGTCTCTCCACGTCCAGGACTTCAATGTTTTCCAGGGTGTCTTTTGGAATGACAGTCCCGTAGAGGTCTAGCAGCTGTTTGCTGGCACAGGGGGTAAGCTGCCATCCACCACTGTCGGCAATTTGTATGCGTCCATTCCGAAAACAAGACACAAAGCAGTGTGAGTGATCCAGATCTGGGTGGATCTGCACAGCCGGCCCAGAAACAGCGTCGAAGGAGCCAAACTCTGCTTTTGCTGTGGCTTGCAAGCCTTGGATCTTAAATCGCTTGCGCAGTATATGCAGAGCAGCATCAGGAATGTCACCGGTCAGATCGATGCCCTGGAGGATGTCATCTCTGTCTTGATCTGTCAGTCCAAGATGTGGCAACCACATTTTCTGTAAATGTGCAAGAAAAAATAAAATAAATACATTAATAAAATGACCGGTGTTTTTACTTACTAATATTATTTAAATGCGTGGAAAAGACACAAGTATGAAAGCCAAAGCGGTAAGGTCACATGACTGCTATGGCCCTTTCCATGACTTCATGTCACTGCGCATCACATTTCAGATGGAATTGTAGCAAGTGTGTTGTGGTTCAATAAAGAAATGATGAATGGGAAAATAATAGCCAACCACACCAGCAAAATAAAATATCTCTAAGTACCAGAGGCGGATTGGCCATAGGGTTCACAGGGAAGATTCCCAGTGGGCCAACGCACCAGTGGGGCCTGTTTTGTTTGAGGACATGTGGTCCTTTTTATAGACATAATGAATAAGATGCTAAATAATTTGCATATATGAAAATTACTCTGCCACTTAGCCTGTGATTGCAGATGATCTAGTGTATGTTCTCTCTGACTGCTTGGCTGACATACAGTAAAATATTGAGTGAATAGTGATTGGGATACGGTTGGTGTAATAAGCAAGAAAATATATCTTTCTAAAGAATTATATAGTTTCCTAAATTCTGAAGGTGTATCATATAATGTGCTCATAATATTTAATTTTATTTCTTATTAACTTCCCCCTTGATGCTGGACATGCCCACTATCTGGAAAGTCTTGGGGGGAGGGTGCTGCTGCCATGGCCCATGACTAGACCTTACATCTGGTGCTGCCCATGTGGGTCCACTAGTACAAATTTTTCCAGGGCCGCTTTTTGTTCCCAATCCGCCCCTGCTAAGCACCGACAGCCATAGCATAGTCTGCACATATCTAATGCAAGGGAATAATGTTGTAAGGTCCACCCCAAAAAAACTGCAACCAGCTGCAGGCTATGCCGGGCTTCGATGGTCCCGCTATTACAGCCCCATGTTATTAAACTATATTTTCCTATAATATTCAGGTAAAAATAAGCTTACCTTAGACTCTCGTATCCGTAATCAGCGCTAAAGTAATGAGAAAACGCGTGTATGTAGCTACACAGCTCACTCTCATCCAATAACTGATTGTCCTCTGTCATGCAGGGCCTTTTTCCTCTCACCTGAGTGACATCACAACAGCTGTCTGTAACATCATCAGCCTCACCCTGCCTGCTTTCCACCACTGAATGTGGCGATTCATGTGCTTTATTCTAACCTTTATTAACCAGGGGCAGATGGGCAACAAGATCATTTATTATTTATTTCTTAACAGTTTCTTATATAGCGCAGCAAATTCCGTTGCGCTTTACAGTTGGAAACAGCAGGAGCGGATTGGCCATAAGACTCTCCAGGAAGATTCCTGGTAGGCTGATGTGCCTGCGGGGCCTGTTTTGTGTGTTGACATGTGGCCGCACCCCCCACATGACAGGCAGCCCACCACACTCATTACACTGCATGGTCCCCATTCATTCTGTTATTCCACCTCTGCGGTACATCAGCCCTGCCTGTTATACCTCTTGTGCTGCCCATGTCGGGCCACTTCTACTAAATTCTACAGGGCCACTTTTAGTTCCCAATCCTCCCCTGGTCTCAGACACAACTGCAGCAAAGGACGCAAGGAAGGCCACAACTGCGTACAAACAGGCCCCATGAGGAGGGATCCCGCCCCCCTCTATAGACCCCACCCCCATTAGGGCTGCTTCCGTAAATTTCCGAGGCTGGTTTTCCATCCCAATCCGCCCCTTTATTGAGTATAAAATTAGTGACCGAACTGACAAGTGTAGTGAATGAAGCCTATAATTTTATTTACCCATCTTCCACCACATGCAAAGGAGCCGCAAACTGTAAACACCACCATCACTAGCCGACATCACAGATAACGGGGTGTAGTACAGGAACAGACACATTACTGCCGGTTACCATGGGTGCTACGTGATAGGACGGGAGGGGAGTCAGTAACCAGCAGCTGGGAGACGGCCAGGATTCGGACAGTGAGATAACTGGGGAATGATGTTACCCTGAGCTGCGGTGAAAGGTCGTAGGGCCGCTGTTCAGATTACATATATATACACTGCTCAAAAAAATAAATGGAACACTTATACAACACCTCATAGATCTGAATGAATGAAATATTCTTATTAAATACTTTGTTCTTTACATAGTTGAATATTCTGACAACAAAATCACACAAAAATTATCAATGGAAATCAAATTTATTAACCCACGGAGGTCTGGATTTGGAGTCACACTCAAAATTAAAGTAGAAAAACACACTACAGGCTGATCCAACTTTGATGTAATGTCCTTAAAACAAGTCAAAATGAGGCTCAGTAGTGTGTGTGACCTTCACATGCCTGTATGACCTCCCTACAACGCCTGGGCATGCTCCTGATGAGATGGCAGATGGTCACCTGAGGGATCTCCTCCCAGACCTGGACTAAAGCATCCGCCAACTCCTGGACAGTCTGTGGTGCAATGTGGCATTGGTGGATGGAGCGAGACATGATGTCCCAGATGTGCTCAATTGGATTCAGGTCTGGGGAACGGGTGGGCCAGTCCATAGCATCAATGCCTTCGTCTTGCAGGAACTGCTGACACACTCCAGCCACATGAGGTCTAGCATTGTCTTGCATTAGGAGGAACCCATAGACAACCGCACCAGCATATGGTCTCACAAGTGGTCTGAGGATCTCATCTCAGTACCTAATGGCAGTCAGGCTACCTGTGGCGAACACATGGAGGGCTGTGCGGCCCCCAAAGAAATGCCACCCCACACCATTACTGACCCACTGCCAAACCGGTCATGCTGGAGGATGTTGCAGGCAGCAGAACGTTCTCCTTGGCATCTCCAGACTCTGTCACATCTGTCACATGTGCTCAGTGAGAACCTGCTTTCATCTGTGAAGAGCACAGGGCGCCAGTGGAGAATTTGCCAATCTTGGTGATCTCTGGCAAATGCCAAACGTCCTGCCCGGTGTTGGGCTGTAAGCCTCATGGAGTCTGTTTCTGATTGTTTGAGTAGACACATGCACATTTGTGGCTTGCTGGAGGTCATTTTGCAGGGCTCTGGCAGTGCTCCTCCTGTTCCTCCTTGCACAAAGGCGGAGGTAGCGGTCCTGTTGCTGGGTTGTTGCCCTCCTACGGCCTCCTCCACGTCTCCTGATGTACTGGCCTGTCTCCTGGTAGCGCCTCCATGCTCTGGACACTACGTTGACAGACACAGCAAACCTTCTTGCCACAGCTCGCATTGATGTGCCCTCCTGGATGAGCTGCACTACCTGAGCCACTTGTGTGGGTTGTAGACTCCGTGTCATGCTACCACTAGAGTGAAAGCACCGCCAGCTTTCAAAAGTGACCAAAACATCAGCCAGAAAGCATAGGAGCTGAGAAGTGGTCTGTGGTCACCACATTGTGTTGTTTAAGTGTTCCCTTTATTTTTTTGAGCAGTGTGTGTGTATATATATATATATATATATATACTTTTTATTTATTATCCTCCATGTATGGTTTGGTTCACAATCAGTCTGTATTTTATATTATAATAAATGACGTGTTTATCACTTAAGCGGTTTCTCTTTTATTTCATGTTAAGCAGCAAATTTCTATCTCGTCTTAAACTCCTTTCTAAAGATGAAGTATATTTGATTTTTGCACATTTTATGTCTCTGTGTTTATCGAGTTTGTACTTTGTAGGATTTGTATATACATCTCGATGTAGAAACAAGTAGTAGCGGCATATCTGTGGCTCTCTGTTTAACACGGTATCATTGTATAGGATTTGGTGGTCTGATACACAGGGGGCAGCAGAGGCCTATTGTGGGACTACACACCTCAGCATACCCTGCAACAGTTTTACATGCCCTAATAGCAAAACTATGGCATAACATGCTGGGATGTGTAGTTCTCCAGCAGCTGGAGTCCTGCATGTTGAATTTCACTGCTCAACATTTTTCACACTCTTCTTTCTTTTTAACTCCCTTTTCTCTCTATGGGCCAGATGTACTAAGCCTAAAAAAAGTGATAAAGTGGAGAGTGATAAAGTACCAGCCAATCAGCTCCTAAATGTCATTTTTCAAACACAGCACATCCAGCCCTATGTCTCTATTACCCCTAGCACCCCTCCCCCCACTTTCCCTTTCGCCCCCTTTTTATCACTCAAAACCTCTTTTTTATATGTCTCAGCCCCCTCCCCAATTTCTCAGAGAATAATTATTGTATACACCCGCCTTCTGGTGAGCAATGGCCACCTATAGACTGTAAGCGAGCAGGGCCTTCCTTCCTCTATGTCTGTTATCACCCAGTCTTGTGTTTTCCCTGTTGTTTACAATTGTTTAATGTTATCACTGTTTCCCAGGGTCTGATTGGGATGGAAAACCAGCCCAGGAAGTTTATAGAAGCATCCCTAATGGGGGTGTGGTCTGTTGAGAAGGGCGGGATGCCTCCTCATAGCATACCTCCCAACTGTCCCGATTTTCGCGGGACAGTCCCGTTTTTTTGGGACTGTCCCGCTGTCCCACCCGCGGGCTGCAGTGTCCAGCGGTGGGGGGAGGGGGGGGCAGTTGGGAGGCTCCTGCACTCGCTGCTCTGCTAAACATGCGCACAGCATCTATTCACGGAGACAGGAGGAGAGGAGAGGGGGCATACCAGCAGCTCACGGAGCGCTGGGCATGCCCTCTCACTGATGAAAATGGGGGCATGGATCGCGATTGCGGGTCCTCCCACAAAGCCACACCCCCTTTTCATAGGCCACGTCCCCTTCTCTGGAGCACGTGCGGCTTCAACGCACGCGTATTCCTCTTTCACTAAGAAGAATGTTGGGAGGTATGTCATAGGGCCTGATTGTACGCAGTTGTGGCCTTCCTTGCATCTTTTGCTGCAGTTGTGTCTGAGACCAGGGGCAGATTGGGAAGTAAAAGTGGCCCTGTAAAATGTAGTAGTGGTGGCCCGATATGGGCAACACAAGAGATATAACAGGTAGGGTTGCTGTACTGCATAGATGGAACAACAGCACGGATGAGGATAATGCAGTGTAATGAGTACGGTGGGCTGCCTGTCATGTGGGGGTGCGGCCACATGACAACACACAAAACAGGCCCAACAGACTTGTCGGCCCACCAGTAATCTTCCTGGAGAGTCCTATGGACAATCCACTCCTGCACACATACATACAGAGGCATAACTAGGGATGATGGTGTCTAGGGCATATACTAATATGGTGGCCCTTGAAAAATGTTGTGAAGTTTTATTCTTTTAAAGGGGTTACAAAAAAAAAAATACATACACTTCCCCCCGCCCCCGGTAATGAGATATTAACCCTGGAGGATTCCTTACAGGTATAAAAGGTGTAAATCTTCACTAAACAGTCTGTACTGTAGGGGGTTGGGTGTATATACTGTACGTGTCCTATATTGACTTGAACTGTAAGGCACTGGCCCTCATTCCGAGTTGTTCACTCGCAAGCTGCTATTAGCAGCATTGCACACGCTAAGCCGCCGCCTACTGGGAGTGTATCTTAGCTTATCAAAATTGCGAACGAAAGATTCTCTAAATTGCGAATAGAAATTTCTTTGCAGTTTCTGAGTAGCTCGAGACTTACTCTGTCACTGCGATCAGTTCAGTCAGTTTCGTTCCTGGTTTGACGTCACAAACACACCCAGCGTTCGCCCAGACACTCCCCCGTTTCTCCAGCCACTCCCGCGTTTTTCCCAGAAACGGCTGCGTTTTTTCACACACACCCATAAAATGGCCAGTTTCCGCCCAGAAACACCCACTTCCTGTCAATCACATTACGATCACCAGAACGAAGAAAAAAACCTTGTAATGCCGTGAGTAAAATACCTAACTTCTTAGCAAATTTACTTGGCGCAGTCGCAGTGCGAACATTGCGCATGCGCAATTAGCGGAAAATCGCTGCGATGCGAAGAAAATTACCGAGCGAACAACTCGGAATGAGGGCCACTGTTTTCTTCTTTTACTTATTTGTTACGTACTCTGTAATTGGGCGCAGTGGATCCCTTGTGGCGCTATATAAATAAAGGATAATAATAATAATAATATATTCGCAATTGTCTAGATGCAAAATGTTGTGTTATATAATGTCAAAAAATGGATGAATACTATGGGTATATGAAATATACATGCGATTCCCACTATGGCCATGGTGATAGGTATAGTGGGGAAATGTAATAGGGTGAGAGAACCAGGATGTGAGAGATTTTGTGAAAGTTTTTCTGTTGTTTTGGTTTTTTTTTTAAAAGTGGCGATCATTTACATGACAAGAGCAGGTTGATTTTGCTATGTAAATGATTGCCACTTTAAAAAACAGGAAAATACTCACAAAATCTCTCACATCCTGATTCTTACACCCTATTACGTCTCCCCCATAGTCTTTATTAAAGTGAATAAACTTTAATACATTAATTGTGATACTTTGCTTTGCAGACATGGCTCCTGAGAAAGATTCCACATAGTAACTCAACTTATTGAAGCAAATCCAATTTATGGAAGTGTAAACCACCAGAGTATGTCAACCAGTAGAAAAGGGTATTGGCATAAAATCAACTTGTTGAATTGGCAAAATCCTATCACCCTAACGCCAGCGTTGTGTTGGTGAAGATTAAAATAGAAAAAAAACTGTTTTCAAAAAGGAGCACAATAAAATTTTGGACTCAAAAAGATCAGGTCCAGACGCAGACAGCATCTGTACTCCTCACCTGTGGTGTAACGACCTAATGACATTTCCATGGGACCAGGAGCTGCCAAGAACATCTCTACACACCTTGGATGAAGATGACGAGGCTTGTACTGAAACCCAGGATGAGTCAACAGTAAGCATCTTAAGTAAATGAGAAATTAATGTAATAGAATATACATTCTGAATAAGACCAATTTTAACAGTCTCTTTAAAAATGATTGACAGAACCTACAGGTGTCAATAATGGTGTCAGCAGTATGTAATGGAGGTCAGTCTGACTCTACACCAGTGATTTTCAACCTTTTTTTTACTCGCGGCACACCAAACAATATTTTAAAATTGCCAAGGCACACCAACAGTTCCCCACAGAAAAACAAAAATCCACACATACATTGGCCTACACAGAAATAAAAAAATCACATTGCTCCCCACATAAATCATGTTGCTCAATACATAAGTCCTATTGCTCCACACATAAATCATGTTGCTCCCCACATGAATTATTCACATTGTTCCCCCCATAAATCCTTATTCTCCCCCACAAAAATCCTATTGTTCCCAACAAGAGAAATAAAATAACAAATATTAGCCCCTACAGGTCAGCTGTCCTCCTCCCTGTCCCTCAGTGGCGGGGGTTGTTCATAGTGGAGTGCTGTGAATACTGAGCAGCGGGCGGGCAGGTGTGGATGTGGGTGGGCAAGGAAAGCTGTGGATGCAGGCAGAAACTGGAAGATGTGTATGCAGGCGGGTGGGCTGGCTGGGTGGTGAGAAGCGGCGGCCGTGACCTATGATATCACACCGCCGTGTCTTCAAGGCATAGGTCACGGCCAGAGCACGACTGATCCTCTAAGAAGATCCCGGGCCACCAGTTCACTCTGAAGGTGCAGGAAGCTGCTCTGGCTCCGCGGCACACCTTGCAACAGGTCGCGGCACACTAGTGTGCCGCGGCACAATGGTTGAAAAAGCCTGGTCTACACGATGAATACCTTCACCAGAGATTGGTTTATTAGCCAGGTAGAACACAGGGCGCAAATCAACACAGGGTTAATTCAGGTGGTATCCATGTGACCGGCGGTAGGGAGACCGACGGTAACATGACCTTCACCAACATCCTGCCCCCTCACTATCCCGACGGTCAGCATGCCGACCAACAGGGACTATTTCCACTCGTGGGTGTCCACGACACCCACAGAGTGGGAATACAACCCGTGGTCGCCACCAAGCCCGCAAGGGGCTTGCTGCATTCGCCCCTCCCCGCCAGGATCCCGGCGTCAGTATGCTGCCGGTATCCCAGCGTCGGTATGCTGACCGGCGGTCAGCCATACCACACCCGGTTAATTCAGCAGATACACAATACAGGAATATAGTGTAAGACGTGCATCCAGGAATGGGTTTAATGCTAATGTTGCATGTTATCTGGAGGACATGCTTCTATATGTACTCAGTGGTGACAGTAGAAGGTTTGCGGTGCCTAGCAGTGGTGACACAACAGTAATAGCAGGCTCTGTAGTGTGTCAGGGAGACACTCAGGGGCACATCATTGACTCATGGAGGACAGAGAAGAATAACTTGCGGAGCAGGTGCGCAGTAGCATATTGCCTCAGAGGTCCCTGTGACGTCAATGCACTTTCATCGCTGTAGGATGGACTCCTGGGGAGCCTGTAGCTGAGCTTGCGCCATTTTCCCAGTGATTTCTGTTTGTATGTCAGCCATCGCGATACTCCAGAGGTGATAGTATAATTATATGGGTGCAGGGTGTGCGGTGTGGCCACCCTGGACCATGGGGCCCATGTACACCACACACCCTGCACCCATTCTAGATACGCAAATTATGTTGTTTTGACAATGTATGTTGTCAGTGATATGAAACAATGGGGCAGATATATTAAGCCTGGAGACGGCATAAGGAAGTGATAAACCAGTGATAAGTGCAAGATGATAAATGCACCAGCCAATCAGCTCCAATATGTAAATTAACAGGAGCTGATTGGCTGGTGCTTTTATCATCGTGCACTTATCCCTTCCTTTTGCCTTCTCCAGGTTACTTTAATCTGCCCCAGTGTGAGTTAGAGGTCCCAGTTGAACCTGTTCACTTTGCGTTGTTTTTAGGGCTGACTCAAGCCATCTATAGCTCAGCCACAGTTTATTGAAAACCCACCTGTCCAATACTTCCATCACAATGTGTAGACACTCCTCTCTTGTAGAAGGACTTTTTATTTTGAAGTATTTTAAATGTAAAATTAAGAGTAAATGTCTAAAAATATATTTTCAGCCATTACCAGTAACAGATCAGGAGTCCTCTCTTCAAACAACTCCCAGCATCAACCCACTTCATCCACCAGTATCCATCCTCCAACTGCATCCACCAGCAACTAAGCTTCTCAGCGCCAAGGTTCTGGTAGCTCACATAGAAGGATCAGGAGAAGATTCAGTGAGGCAGGACACAGTGATGATATCAGTGACCGTCTACTGAACAGCGACCACCAACTTTTGAATGAAAGTATAGATGAGTATGATGCAATTGGAGCAGTGACGGACTAGGGCATGTAGGGCCCACCGGGTGAATGCAGTTGTAGGGGCCCATGTTTAGGGGTGTGGCCAGTCTCCAGAGGGTGTGTGTCCAACCACCACATTGGTTTGCCTAACCATTTTGCAAGTGTTGGTCCCCTAGATAAATATATACAGTAAATACTGTAGTGCATGCAAGATAATGTACTAGATTAGTAACAGCACAGTCTGGAACCTGAGGATGGGGTGGGCCCACAGGCAGTAGGGCCCACCGGTGGTTTCCCCTGTACCCCTGTGGGCCAGTCCAACCCTGAATTGGAGTAAGTTTGGCAGCCAAATTGAGGCGGTTGGTCCAACGTTTCTGGGGTGATGCTGAACGCTAATGAATAAGGTGCTGCATACCCTCCAACATTTTACACATAAAATTTGGTACAAATTGGGGAAGTGGGTGTGGCCATGGGTAAAGGGAGCGTGGCCACGTCCCTTTTCCTATACTTTCAATGTAAGTTTGGAGAGCCAAAAATCGGTACAGACCATAAAAAAAAGGTATACAGGAAAAGATGTACAGCGCTATAAACTGGATATAGACAAGATAGTTTTTTATTATTAAAAATTATCATCTAGTTGCAACAAGTCAATGCTGATATAAAATACTAAATTAAAAATGTGTAAACAATTAGGGCAAACACAGCACAACAATTTGTTAGATGTATTACCACATGTGGAAGCCAAACACAGTCTCCTGTTTAGAATCCTTGGAAAAAATGCCACAGTCCAGGGGGTATATGTAACACTTGTAGATGTTTTTAGTTCATATGGAGTAAGATGGAGGGACCTTGAATGCTTGATTCTGGACAAATACAGTCCTATTGAAAGCTTGGTCTTGTACTCCTCTCTCGGACAGCAACAAGTTCTCCGTTTGAGATCGTTGATGGACTTCTAGGCGTATTCCAGGATAAAGGTGGTAACTGTAGTGGGAGGCCTCTTAAAACCGACGCGTTTCACTGTGTCAACAGCTTTGTTCAAATTAACATGAAACAAGTCTCTTAAACTGCTATGATGATAGAAACTGTTCCGTATAAATATGAAGCCCCACCAATAAATTTAAAGTATTTCTATATCTTAAGAAGTATGTCCCCATCTTCCTGGGTACGTAGAACCCAATACTTGCAGATATACTTTTTTTAATAGTACTGGGTAAATCACATGAATAAGCCACACCCACCTCAGTGATCATGTCATTTTCATCACCCTGCCCCTTCTGCTTGGTGTTTAATGAGGTTGGCAGTACCTGATCATGTGACACATATCACGTCTCTGCCCACTTTGCAGCAGGAGAATGGCTGCTCTCTTGGGAGTCCAAGAGTTCTCTTCCTAATCTGAATGTTCTGCAAGTTTAGGCAACTTTAGTGCATACTTGCCTATTTTTAAATACTCCCTTCTCGTAGATTCCAGAGACAAGATAGAAGTGGGGTGTGATGGTGCATTGCATTATCGCAGCCCCCCTCCCCTCTCCCGCTGTGGCACAATTCATATAATACAGACAGTGAGACATTCATGGCGCAATTCACTGCAAATTGCGTCATCAATCCCCAGGCAATCTACTTCACTTCAGGATGCAAACACGGGGGGGGGGGTTCCAGTTGCCCGGAGACTCCCCTTCCCAACAACCTGGACAGCGACAACTACATGTAGTATAAAAGGTGGAACTAAGTTGCTGCACATCCATCCCCAGTGGCAGTAGATTTTACTACCAAGCCTGCTGTGTGTGTGTCTGTGGATCTGAGTGCTCAATAATTGCACCAAAGACAGAGAGAGACTCTGGTAAGTGGCTTATCGTGATCATTAGGTCTGCATATGTCTGACGTACTGTATTCCATAAACAGCACTTTGGGGGCAGGCTATAGCTTGTTACCTGCTAATTCTGCATTGTTCATGGACTGGCGACAATTGCTCTACAATCGGGCATTGGGAAACCCCCCGTCCAGAAATCCTGCAAATGCCCCTGAACCCCCTGGGAGTGGGGGGACTGCTTACTAAGTATGGCATAAATAAACTAATGTTATATGCTCTTATTAAGCTTCAGTTATGTTCTATACTTGTGTTCAGCTCTGTCTGTATAGCTACATTTATTATTTATTAATTATTATTAAAAAAAAGTCCAATTATCATTTCTTTCTATACATTTTATTATTTGCCAATGCATACAATTAGTTATTTTAGTTTCATTCATGTGATTGTTGTACCCCCTGAATCTGCCCAATGCTTCTCATTGGATGTCTAGATCAAAGACTAAAGGAAACCTCCCGTATTTCATGTGCAATTACAACTGTCCACCCTTAGATGGCAGTACCAGCCTTTTCTAATTATGTGACCCCTTCTGTTATTTTTGTTGACAACAGTACTTCATTGCTGTCAACATCTGATAGACCAGTGCACCCATTTACTGCCTTCTTTGTGTATGTGGTAGTCTATATACTGTATGTTTGGGTGGAGGGGAGCATCTCCTCTAAAAACAAACTATTACATATAGTGATGAGCGGGTTCAGTTTCTCGGAAACCGAACCCCCCCGAACTTCAGCCTTTTTACACGGGTCCGAGCCGTGCTCGGATTCTCCCGTGTGGCTCGGGTAAACCGAGCGCGCCCGAACGTCATCATCCCGCTGTCGGATTCTCGCGAGACTCGGATTCTATATAAGGAGCTGCGCGTCGCCGCCATTTTCACACGTGCATTGAGATTGACAGGGAGAGGACGTGGCTGGCGTCCTCTCCGTTTACTTTATAGTAGTTAGTTATTATTATTACTACGTATTACACTTGATCTAATTGATTTGCTAGTGCTACTGCTTAGCTTAGTGTTGGGAGAATTGGGGAGGTTTTGCTATTTTTTTTTTATCCGTTCTCTGCCTGAACAAAAACGCTCCATACTATCTGTGCTCAGCCTCAGTGTGCTGCATGATATATGTATATCTGACTGTGCTGAGTGCTCACTGCTCACACTGCTTAATTGTGGGGGAGACTGGGCAGCAGTTATAGCAGGAGTACAGTGCACACTTTTGCTGCCAGTGACCACCAGTATACGTTTGTCTGCCTGAAAAAGTTAAACACTCCTGTGGTGTCTTTTTTTTTTATTCTATAAACGCATTCTGCTGACAGTGTCCAGCAGGTCCGTCATTCATTATATTATATAAATATTTACCTACAGTAGTGTTATATATTTTTTTCATCTCTATCATCTTTATCATCTCTATACTAGCAGACGCAGTACGGTAGTCCACGGCTGTAGCTAGTGCTACCTCTGTGTCGTGACTACTAGTGCTCGGCCAATATTGTAAATAATATACCTCTACCTGTGTGGTGTTTTCTTTTTTCTATCTTCATTCATACTAGTCTAGTACTAGTTAGTTTAGCAGTCTGCTGACAGTGTCCAGCAGGTCCGTCATTATATAATATATATATACCTACAGTAGACAGTAGTATATATTTTTTAATTATAATTCTTTATCATCTCTATACTAGCAGACGCAGTACGGTAGTCCACGGCTGTAGCTAGTGCTACCTCTGTGTCATGACTACTAGTGCTCGGCCAATATTGTAAATAATATACCTCTACCTGTGTGGTGTTTTCTTTTTTCTATCTTCATTCATACTAGTCTAGTACTAGTTAGTTTACCAGTCTGCTGACAGTGTCCAGCAGGTCCGTCATTATATATATATATACCTACAGTAGACAGTAGTATTATGTTTTTTTTAATTATAATTCTTTATCATCTCTATACTAGCAGACGCAGTACGGTAGTCCACGGCTGTAGCTAGTGCTACCTCTGTGTCGTGACTACTAGTGCTCGGCCAATATTGTAAATAATATACCTCTACCTGTGTGGTGTTTTCTTTTTTCTATCTTCATTCATACTAGTCTAGTACTAGTTAGTTTAGCAGTCTGCTGACAGTGTCCAGCAGGTCCGTCATTATATATTATATATATACCTACAGTAGACAGTAGTATCATATATTTTTTTATTATATCTTTATCATCTCTATACTAGCAGACGCAGTACGGTAGTCCACGGCTGTAGCTACCTCTGTGTCATCAGTCACTCGTCATCCATAAGTATACTATCCATCCATCTCCATTGTATACCTGAGGTGCCTTTTAGTTGTGCGCATTAAAATATGGAGAACAAAAATGTTGAAGTTCAAAAAATAGGGAAAGATCAAGATCCACTTCCACCTTGTGCTGAATCTGCTGCCACTAGTCATGGCCGAGACGATGAAATGCCATCAACGTCGTCTGCCAAGGCCGATGCCCAATGTCATAGTACAGAGCATGTAAAATCCAAAACACAAAAGATCAGTAAAAAAATGACTAAAAAATCAAAATTAAAATCGTCGGAGAAGCGTAAACCTGCCAATATGCCATTTACCACACGGAGTGGCAAGGAACGGCTGAGGCCCTGGCCTATGTTCATGGCTAGTGGTTCAGCTTCACATGAGGATGGAAGCACTCAGCCTCTCGCTAGAAAAATGAAAAGACTTAAGCTGGCAAAAGCACAGCAAAGAACTGTGCGTTCTTCGAAATCACAAATCCACAAGGAGAGTCCAATTGTGTCGGTTGCGATGCCTGACCTTGCCAACACTGGACGTGAAGAGCATGCGCCTTCCACCATTTGCACGCCCCCTGCAAGTGCTGGAAGGAGCACCCGCAGTCCAGTTCCTGATAGTCAGATTATAGATGTCAGTGTTGAAGTACACCAGGATGAGGAGGATATGGGTGTTGCTGGCGCTGGGGAGGAAATTGACAAGGAGGATTCTGATGGCGAGGTGGTTTGTTTAAGTCAGGCACCCAGTGAGACACCTGTTGTCCGTTGGAGGAATATGGCCATTGACATGCCTGGTCAAAATACAAAAAAAAATCAGCTCTTCGGTGTGGAATTATTTCATCACAAATGCGGACAACAGGTGTCAAGCCGTGTGTTGCCTTTGTCAAGCTGTAATAAGTAGGGGTAAGGACGTTAACCACCTCGGAACATCCTCCCTTATACGTCACCTGCAGCGCATTCATCATAAGTCAGTGACAAGTTCAAAAACTGTGGGCGACAGCGGAAGCAGTCCACTGACCAGTAAATCCCTTCCTCTTGTAACCAAGCTCACACAAACCACCCCACCAACTCCCTCAGTGTCAATTTCCTCCTTCCCCAGGAATGCCAATAGTCCTGCAGGCCATGTCACTGGCAATTCTGACGAGTCCTCTCCTGCCTGGGATTCCTCCGATGCATCCTTGCGTGTAACGCCTACTGCTGCTGGCGCTGCTGTTGTTGCTGCTGGGAGTCGATGGTCATCCCAGAGGGGAAGTCGTAAGACCACTTTTACTACTTCCACCAAGCAATTGACTGTCCAACAGTCAGAGCCGGATTAAGGGGGAGTCACAGGGGGTACATTACCCTGGGCCCCCCTTCTGCTAGGGGCCTCACAGTTCAGTGTGCAGCTGCAGTGCAAAGCGCACCGCAAGCTGCATAAAGTCCAAAGAAAGAAGAGGGAGAGGGCAGAGGGGTGGAATCCGAGCCGGGGGGCGGGGCTACACGGCACTGCTTTCAGTTTCACTGCAGGCAGCATGTGAGAGGAGGGAGGAGAGAAGGCAGGAGGAGCAGCTACAGACGTGCCCACAGCCCACCCAGTCAGTGTGTGATAGTGAGGTAAGAGCGAGGGAGGAGAGGAGCACTCTACAGTATATGTATAAGTGTGTTTGTGATAGGTGTATATGTTTCTGACTGTGACAAATGTATATATGTGTATAAGTGTGTGACTATGTTTGTGAATGTATGTGTATGTGTGACTGTGTGAATGTATTTGTATAAGTGTGTAACTGTCAGTGTGTAACAGTATACATGCACGTGTATACGTGTGAGACTGTATGTATGCTTTTGTGTGTTTATATATACTGTATAAATGTGTGTGTGTGTATATATATATATATATATAGTTAGTGTGTGTGTGTGTGTGTGTGTGTGAGTGTGTGTGTGTGTGTGTATATATATGTATATGAGTATGAATGCATGCATTTCCTGCCAACCATCACGTTTTGGTGGGACCGTCCTGTTTTTCGGGAACTGTCCCACCTGTGGACTGGAGAAAAGGTTATGAGGGATCGCTCCTACCTGCTGTGTGCATGATGCTGGGGGCAGTACATCGGCTGGTTAAGTGATGTGCATGCCCCCTGCGTGAAATGAATTTTTTGCGTGACGTGTGTCCGTGCTCCTTGTTTATGTACACGCAGAAGGCTTGCGCACTATGGTGGTCATTCCAAGTTGTTCGCTCACTAGCAGTTTTTAGCAGCCGTGCAAACGCTATGGGAGTGTATTTTAGCTTAGCAGAAGTGCGAACGAAAGGATCGCAGAGCGGCTACAAAATAATTTTGTGCACTTTTAGAGTAGCTCAAAACCTACTCAGCGCTTGCGATCACTTCAGACTGTTCAGTTCCTGTTTTGACGTCACAAACACGCCCTGCGTTCGCCCAGCCACGCCTGCGTTTTTCCTGGCACGCCTGTGTTTTTCTGAACACTCCCTGAAAACGGTCAGTTGACACCCAGAAATGCCCACTTCATGTTAATCACTCTGCGGCCAGCAGTGCGACTGAAAAGCTTCGCTAGACCCTGTGGAAACTACATCGGTTGTTCTAATAGTACGTCACGCGTGTGCATTGCCCCACATGCGCAGAAGTGCCGTTTTTTTGCCTGATCTCTGCACAGCGAACGAATGCAGCTAGCGATCAACTCGGAATGACCACCTATGGCTCTTATTGAGATGTGGATGAGTAGTGGTTCATGCAGCAAAGTACCGATGTTCAGTACTTTGTGCATGGACCAGACCCGTACTGCATGTGCGCAGTACGGGTCTGTGGCGCCAGACATAAGGCGGCATCAGACTGTCAGAGATTGACAGTCTGATGCCATTTGGGGGCAGCGACGGCCTCCATTTCTCCAAACAGGCATGTCTCCGGGGACACAGTAGGCCAGGGTCTCTGTCAGAGGATGGATATTTCCTGGCCTCTTGGTAGGTATTGTGGCGGGCGGCTTGCGCAACCCCTTGGGTCACGCAGCCAGCCAATGCTTGTCGGGATTTAGGGGGTTCGGGATGTAGCCGTCGGTATTGTGACCAACTAAATCCCCATCCTTGGACATAGTTCATATCAGTAATGCAGCTGGAGGCATGACACCTACTGTGCATTACCACATTAGTGTTATCGCTGCTGCTTTTATGTAAGCAGCAGCGATAGCTACTCCGTCCACATCTGAATGAGGGCCCCCCAGTCTTCAATGCCCCGGGCCTCCCAAAGCCTTAATCCAGCTCTGCCAACAGTCCTTTGCGAGGAAGATGAAATATCACAGCAGTCATCCTGCTGCAAAGCGGATAACTGAGGCCTTGGCATCCTGGGCGGTGAGAAACGTGGTTCCGGTATCCATCATTACTTCAGAGCCAACTATAGACTTGATTGAGGTACTGTGTCCCCGGTACCAAATACCATCTAGGTTCCATTTCTCTAGGCAGGCGATACCGAAAATTTACACAGACCTCAGAAAAAGAGTCCTCAGTGTCCTAAAAAATGCAGTTGTACCCAATGTCCACTTAACCACGGACATGTGGACAAGTGGAGCAGGGCAGACTCAGGACTATATGACTGTGACAGCCCACTGGGTAGATGTATTGACTCCCGCCGCAAGAACAGCAGCGGCGGCACCAGTAGCAGCATCTCGCAAACGCCAACTCTTTCCTAGGCAGGCTACGCTTTGTATCACCGCTTTCCAGAATACGCACACAGCTGAAAACCTCTTACGGCAACTGAGGAAGCTCATCGCAGAATGGCTTACCCCAATTGGACTCTCCTGTGGATTTGTGGCATCGGACAACGCCAGCAATATTGTGCGTGCATTACATCTGGGCAAATTCCAGCACGTCCCATGTTTTGCACATACCTTGAATTTGGTGGTGCAAAATTATTTAAAAAACGACAGGGGCGTGCAAGAGATGCTGTCGGTGGCCAGAAGAATTGCGGGACACTTTCGGCGTACAGGCACCGCGTACAGAAGACTGGAGCAACACCAAAAACGCCTGAACCTGCCCTGCCATCATCTGAAGCAAGAAGTGGTAACGAGGTGGAATTCAACCCTCTATATGCTTCAGAGGATGGAGGAGCAGCAAAAGGCCATTCAAGCCTATACATCTGTACCTGTCTCAAGCGCAGTGGAGAATGATTTCAACGTTGTGCAAGGTTCTGCAACCTTTTGAACTTGCCACACGTGAAGTCAGTTCAGACACTGCCAGCCTGTCTGCTTTATTTTTACACTGCAAATTAGTTTGCAGATTGAACACACCACACCCAAATCTAACTCTCTCTGCACATGTTATATCTGCCTCCCCTGCAGTGCACATGGGCTCTCATTCCGAGTTGTTCGCTCGCAAGCTGATTTTAGCAGCATTGCAAACGCTAAGCCGCTGCCTACTTAGCATAGTAGATTTGCGAATTAAAGATTAGCAGATTTGCGAATATGGAGACCAATGTTGTATCTGCACACACACTCTTTTTTGTCAAATGAAGGTATGAAACATAAGTTCAATATCAGACCCCTATTATGTTACTGGTAATTACCATTTACTTCGGGGGTGCAACCAACTACAGCTATACTAGATACATGGAGGAAGAGGAGAAAAAGGGCTGTATTATCGGTGCACAAGAAGAAGATCCGATCTGGTTATCGCATCCACTTATATTGTTTTTAAATTTTAAAACAATATAAGTGGATGCGATAACCAGATCGGATCTTCTTCTTGTGCACCGATAATACAGCCCTTTTTCTCCTCTTCCTCCAGATTTGCGAATAGACAGTTCTTAGCAGTTTCTGAGTAGCTCGAGACTTACTCTGCCACTGCGATCAGTTCAGTCAGTTTCGTTCCTGGTTTGACGTCACAAACACACACAGCGTTCACCCAGACACTCCCCCGTTTCTTCAGACACTCCCGCGTTTTTCCCAGAAACGGCAGCGTTTTTTCGCACACACCCATAAAACGGCCAGTTTCCGCCCAGAAACACCCACTTCCTGTCAATCACACTACGATCACCAGAACGAAGAAAAAACCTTGTAATGCCGTGAGTAAAATACCTAACTTAATAGCAAATTTACTTGGCGCAGTCGCACTGCGGACATTGCGCATCAAATGAGATAGCAGCTCTTCCAACAGACCCATGAGGTGGCTGCCCAGTGTCGTTTTTTTTTTTCATGGGGTGTCGCCAGTAGCCCTAATCCCCAGCTCTCCTTTCTGTTCAGCCGAACAGACAGACAGACCAATGACTTTATATATAAGATGGTACCAGCTGCAGGGCGGTATTAATGCCGTATATGTACCAAAAACAGAAGATAGTGAATATACAACGTCACTTCATGGACCAACAGAGTATAGCTGGATGAAGTTATCTCCGTTTCTTACGTCCATCACGGCATTTTCTTTTCCTAGTTTCTGGAATTGATGTTAATTTTCCAGCGTCTAGGCTGCATCTGACAAAAGCCGGATCAAGTTTCCTCCGTTTCTTACATCCATCTTCATCATGGCATTTTCTTTTCGCAGCTTTTGGGAAAGGTGTAAATTTCCCAGCCTCCAGGCACCGTACAAGATGTGGCCTCATTAATGCAGTGTTGTAGCTGTGGGTGGGCACATCGCCGGTAAAGAGGAGCTCCACAACTGTCGCTATGGCATATACAACACAGTCTTCTGTGTCCGCCCCCTGTCTCTCCACGTCCAGGACTTCAATGTTTTCCAGGGTGTGTTTTGGAATGACAGTCCCGTAGAGGTCTAGCAGCTGTTTGCTGGCACAGGGGGTAAGCTGCCATCCACCACTGTCGGCAATTTGTATGCGTCCATTCCGAAAACAAGACACAAAGCAGTGTGAGAGATCCAGATCTGGGTGGATCTGCACAGCCGGCCCAGAAACAGCGTCGAAGGAGCCAAACTCTGCTTTTGCTGTGGCTTGCAAGCCTTGGATCTTAAATCGCTTGCGCAGTATATGCATAGCAGCATCAGGAATGTCGCCGGTCAGATCGATGCCCTGGAGGATGTCATCTCTGTCTTGATCTGTCAGTCCAAGATGTGGCAACCACATTTTCTGTAAATGTGCAAGAAAAAATAAAATAAATACATTAATAAAATGACCAGTGTTTTTACTTACTAATATTATTTAAATGCGTGGAAAAGACACAAGTATGAAAGCCAAAGCGGTAAGGTCACATGACTGCTATGGCCCGTTCCACGACTTCATGTCACTGCGCATCACATTTCAGATGGAATTGTAGCAAGTGTGTTGTGGTTCAATAAAAAAATGGTGAATGGGAAAATAATAGCCAACCGCACCAGCAAAATAAAATATCTCTAAGTACCAGAGGCGGATTGGCCATAGGGTTCACAGGGAAGATTCCCAGTGGGCCAACGCACCAGTGGGGCCTGTTTTGTTTGAGGACATGTGGTCCTTTTTATAGACATAATGAATAAGATGCTAAATAATTTGCATATATGAAAATGACTCTGCCAGTTAGCCTGTGATTGCAGATGATCTAGTGTATGTTCTCTCTGACTGCTTGGCTGACATACAGTAAAATATTGAGTGAATAGTGATTGGGATACGGTTGGTGTAATAAGCAAGAAAATATATCTTTCTAAAGAATTATATAGTTTCCTAAATTCTGAAGGTGTATCATATAATGTGCTCATAATATTTAATTTTATTTCTTTTTAACTTCCCCCTTGATGCTGGACATGCCCACTATCTGGAAAGTCTTGGGGGGAGGGTGCTGCTGCCATGGCCCATGGCTAGACCTTACATCTGGTGCTGCCCATGTGGGTCCACTAGTACAAATTTTTCCAGGGCCGCTTTTTGTTCCCAATCCGCCCCTGCTAAGCACCGACGGCCATAGCATAGTCTGCACATATCTAATGCAAGGGAATAATGTTGTAAGGTCCACCCAAAAAAAACTGTAACCAGCTGCAGGCTATGCCGGGCTTCGATGGTCCCGCTATAACAGCCCCATGTTATTAAGCTATGTTTTCCTATAATATTCAGGTAAAAATAAGCTTACCTTAGACTCTCGTATCCGTAATCAGCGCTAAAGTAATGAGAAAACGCGTGTATGTAGCTACACAGCTCACTCTCATCCAATAACTGATTGTCCTCTGTCATGCAGGGCCTTTTTCCTCTCACCTGAGTGACATCACAATGGCTGTCTGTAACATCATCAGCCTCCCCCTGCCTGCTTTCCATCACTGAATGTGGCGATTGATGTGCTTTATTCTAACCTTTATTAACCAGGGGCAGATGGGCAACAAGATCATTTATTATTTATTTCTTAACAGTTTCTTATATAGCGGAGCAAATTCCGTTGCGCTTTACAGTTGGAAACAGCAGGAGCGGATTGGCCATAAGACTCTCCAGGAAGATTCCTGGTAGGCTGATGTGCCTGCGGGGCCTGTTTTGTGTGTTGACATGTGGCCGCACCCCCCACATGACAGGCAGCCCACCACACTCATTACACTGCATTGTCCCCATTCATTCTGTTATTCTACCTCTGCGGTACATCAGCCCTGCCTGTTATACCTCTTGTGCTGCCCATGTCGGGCCACTTCTACTAAATTCTACAGGGCCACTTTTAGTTCCCAATCCTCCCCTGGTCTCAGACACAACTGCAGCAAAGGACGCAAGGAAGGCCACAACTGCGTACAAACAGGCCCCATGAGGAGGGATCCCGCCCCCCTCTATAGACCCCACCCCCATTAGGGCTGCTTCCGTAAATTTCCGAGGCTGGTTTTCCATCCCAATCCGCCCCTTTATTGAGTATAAAATTAGTGACCGAACTGACAAGTGTAGTGAATGAAGCCTATAATTTTATTTACCCATCTTCCACCACATGCAAAGGAGCCGCAAACTGTAAACACCACCATCACTAGCCGACATCACAGATAACGGGGTGTAGTACAGGAACAGACACATTACTGCCGGTTACCATGGGTGCTACGTGATAGGACGGGAGGGGAGTCAGTAACCAGCAGCTGGGAGACGGCCAGGATTCGGACAGTGAGATAACTGGGGAATGATGTTACCCTGAGCTGCGGTGAAAGGTCGTAGGGCCGCTGTTCAGATTACATATATATACACTGCTCAAAAAAATAAAGGGAACACTTATACAACACCTCATAGATCTGAATGAATGAAATATTCTTATTAAATACTTTGTTCTTTACATAGTTGAATGTGCTGACAACAAAATAACACAAAAATTATCAATGGAAATCAAATTTATTAACCCATGGAGGTCTGGATTTGGAGTCACACTCAAAATTAAAGTGGAAAAACACACTACAGGCTGATCCAACTTTGATGTAATGTCCTTAAAACAAGTCAAAATGAGGCTCAGTAGTGTGTGTGGCCTCCACGTGCCTGTATGACTTCCCTACAACGCCTGGGCATGCTCCTGATGAGGTGGCAGATGGTCTCCTGAGGGATCTCCTCCCAGACCTGGACTAAAGCATCCGCCAACTCCTGGACAGTCTGTGGTGCAACGCGGCGTTGGTGGATGGAGCGAGACATATTGTCCCAGATGTGCTCAATTGGATTCAGGTCTGGGGAACGGGCGGGCCAGTCCATAGCATCAATGCCTTCGTCTTGCAGGAACTGCTGACACACTCCAGCCACATGAGGTCTAGCATTGTCTTGCATTAGGAGGAACCCAGGGCCAACCGCACCAGCATATGGTCTCACAAGGGGTCTGAGGATCTCATCTCAGTACCTAATGGCAGTCAGGCTACCTCTGGCGAACACATGGAGGGCTGTGCGGCCCCCCAAGAAATGCCACACCACACCATTACTGACCCACTGCCAAACCGGTCATGCTGGAGGATGTTGCAGGCAGCAGAACTGTCCCACCCGCGGGCCGCAGTGTCCAGCGGTGGGGGGAGGGGGGGCAGTTGGGAGGCTCCTGCACTCGCTGCTCTGCTAAGCATGCGCACAGCGCAGACAGCGGAGACAGGAGGAGAGGGGGCATACCAGCAGCTCACGGAGCGCTGGGCATGCCCTCTCACTGATGAAAATGGGGGCATGGCTCGCGATTGCGGGTCCTCACACAAAGCCACACCCCCTTTTCAGAGGCCACGTCCCCTTCTCTGGAGCACGTGCGGCTTCAACGCACGTGTGTCCCTCTTTCACTAAGAAGAATGTTGGGAGGTATGTCATAGGGCCTGATTGTACGCAGTTGTGGCCTTCCTTGCATCTTTTGCTGCAGTTGTGTCTGAGACCAGGGGCGGATTGGGAACTGAAAGTGGCCCTGTAAAATGTAGTAGTGGTGGCCCGATATGGGCAACACAAGAGATATAACAGGCAGGGTTGCTGTACTGCATAGATGGAACAACAGCACGAATGAGGACAATGCAGTGTAATGAGTGCGGTGGGCTGCCTGTCATGTGGGGGTGCGGCCACATGACAACACACAAAACAGGCCCCACAGACTTGTCGGCCCACCAGTAATCTTCCTGGAGAGTCCTATGGACAATCCACTCCTGCACACATACATACAGAGGCATAACTAGGGATGATGGTGTCTCGGGCATATACTGATATGGTGGCCCTTGAAAAATGTTGTGAAGTTTTATTCTTTTAAAGGGGTTACAAAAAAAAAATACATACACTTCCCCCCTCCCCCAGTAATGAGATATTGACCCTGGAGGATTCCTTCCAGGTATAAAAGGTGTAAATCTTCACTAAACAGTCTGTACTGTAGGGGGTTGGGTGTATATACTGTACGTGTCCTATATTGACTTGAACTGTAAGTCACTGTTTTCTTCTTTTGCTTATTTGTTACGTACTCTGTAATTGGGCGCAGTGGATCCCTTGTGGCGCTATATAAATAAAGGATAATAATAATAATAATATATGCGCAATTGTCTAGATGCAGAATGATGAATACTATGGGTATAAGAAATATACATGCGATTCCCACTATGGCCATGGTGATAGGTATAGTGGGGAAATGTAATAGGGTGAGAGAACCAGGATGTGAGAGATTTTGTGAAAGTTTTCCTGTTTTTTGTTGTTGTTTTTTTTAAAGTGGCGATCATTTACATGACAAGAGCAGGTTGATTTTGCTATGTAAATGATTGCCACTTTAAAAAACAGGAAAATACTCACAAAATCTTTCACATCCTGATTCTTACACCCTATTACATCTCCCCCATAGTCTTTATTAAAGTGAATAAACTTTAATACATTAATTGTGATACTTTGCTTTGCAGACATGGCTCCTGAGAAAGATTCCATATAGTAACTCAACTTATTGAAGCAAATCCAATTTATGGAAGTGTAAACCACCAGAGTATGTCAACCAGTAGAAAAGGGTATTGGCATAAAATCAACTTGTTGAATTGGCAAAATCCTATCACCCTAACGCCAGCGTTGTGTTGGTGAAGATTAAAATAGAAAAAAAACTGTTTTCAAAAAGGAGCACAATACAATTTTGGACTCAAAAAGATCAGGTCCAGACGCAGACAGCATCTGTACTCCTCACCTGTGGTGTAACGACCTAATGACATTTCCCATGGGACCAGGAGCTGCCAAGAACATCTCTACACACCTTGGATGAAGATGACGAGGCTTGTACTGAAACCCAGGATGAGACAACAGTAAGCATCTTAAGTAAATGAGAAATTAATGTACAGGTTGAGTATCCCATATCCATATATTCCGAAATACGGAATATTCCGAAATACGGACTTTTTTGAGTGAGAGTGAGATAGTGAAACCTTTGTTTTTTGATGTCTCAATGTACACAAACTTTGTTTAATACACAAAGTTATTAAAAATATTGTATTAAATGACCTTCAGGCTGTGTGTATAAGGTGTATATGAAACATAAATGAATTGTGTGAATGTAGACACACTTTGTTTAATGCACAAAGTTATAAAAAATATTGGCTAAAATGACCTTCAGGCTGTATGTATAAGGTGTATATGTAACATAAATGCATTCTGTGCTTAGATTTAGGTCCCATCACCATGATATCTCACTATGGTATGCAATTATTCCAAAATACGGAAAAATCCGATATCCAAAGTACCTCTGGTCCCAAGCATTTTGGATAAGGGAGACTCAACCTGTAATAGAATATACATTCTGAATAAGACCAATTTTAACAGTCTCTTTAAAAATGATTGACAGAACCTACAGGTGTCAATAATGGTGTCAGCAGTATGTAATGGAGGTCAGTCTGACTCTACACCAGTGATTTTCAACCTTTTTTTTACTCGCGGCACACCAAACAATATTTTAAAATTGCCAAGGCACACCAACAGTTCCCCACAGAAAAACAAAAATCCACACATACATTGGCCTACACAGAAATAAAAAAATCACATTGCTCCCCACATAAATCATGTTGCTCAATACATAAGTCCTATTGCTCCACACATAAATCATGTTGCTCCCCACATGAATTATTCACATTGTTCCCCCCATAAATCCTTATTCTCCCCCACAAAAATCCTATTGTTCCCAACAAGAGAAATAAAATAACAAATATTAGCCCCTACAGGTCAGCTGTCCTCCTCCCTGTCCCTCAGTGGCGGGGGTTGTTCATAGTGGAGTGCTGTGAATACTGAGCAGCGGGCGGGCAGGTGTGGATGTGGGTGGGCAAGGAAAGCTGTGGATGCAGACAGAAACTGGAAGATGTGTATGCAGGCGGGTGGGCTGGCTGGGTGGTGAGAAGCGGCGGCCGTGACCTATGATATCACACCGCCGTGTCTTCAAGGCATAGGTCACGGCCAGAGCACGACTGATCCTCTAAGAAGATCCCGGGCCACCAGTTCACTCTGAAGGTGCAGGAAGCTGCTCTGGCTCCGCGGCACACCTTGCAACAGGTCGCGGCACACTAGTGTGCCGCGGCACAATGGTTGAAAAAGCCTGGTCTACACGATGAATACCTTCACCAGAGATTGGTTTATTAGCCAGGTAGAACACAGGGCGCAAATCAACACAGGGTTAATTCAGGTGGTATCCATGTGACCGGCGGTAGGGAGACCGACGGTAACATGACCTTCACCAACATCCTGTCCCCTCACTATCCCGACGGTCAGCATGCCGACCAACAGGGACTATTTCCACTCGTGGGTGTCCACGACACCCACAGAGTGGGAATACAACCCGTGGTCGCCACCAAGCCCGCAAGGGGCTTGCTGCATTCGCCCCTCCCCGCCAGGATCCCGGCGTCAGTATGCTGCCGGTATCCCAGCGTCAGTATGCTGACCGGCGGTCAGCCATACCACACCCGGTTAATTCAGCAGATACACAATACAGGAATATAGTGTAAGACGTGCATCCAGGAATGGGTTTAATGCTAATGTTGCATGTTATCTGGAGGACATGCTTCTATATGTACTCAGTGGTGACAGTAGAAGGTTTGCGGTGCCTAGCAGTGGTGACACAACAGTAATAGCAGGCTCTGTAGTGTGTCAGGGAGACACTCAGGGGCACATCATTGACTCATGGAGGACAGAGAAGAATAACTTGCGGAGCAGGTGCGCAGTAGCATATTGCCTCAGAGGTCCCTGTGATGTCAATGCACTTTCATCGCTGTAGGATGGACTCCTGGGGAGCCTGTAGCTGAGCTTGCGCCATTTTCCCAGTGATTTCTGTTTGTATGTCAGCCATCGCGATACTGCAGAGGTGATAGTATAATTATATGGGTGCAGGGTGTGCGGTGTGGCCCCCCTGGACCATGGGGCCCATGTACACCACACACCCTGCACCCATTCTAGATACGCAAATTATGTTGTTTTGACAATGTATGTTGTCAGTGGTATGAAACAATGGGGCAGATATATTAAGCCTGGAGACGGCATAAGGAAGTGATAAACCAGTGATAAGTGCAAGATGATAAATGCACCAGCCAATCAGCTCCAATATGTAAATTAACAGGAGCTGATTGGCTGGTGCTTTTATCATCGTGCACTTATCCCTTCCTTTTGCCTTCTCCAGGTTACTTTAATCTGCCCCAGTGTGAGTTAGAGGTCCCAGTTGAACCTGTTCACTTTGCGTTGTTTTTAGGGCTGACTCAAGCCATCTATAGCTCAGCCACAGTTTATTGAAAACCCACCTGTCCAATACTTCCATCACAATGTGTAGACACTCCTCTCTTGTAGAAGGACTTTTTATTTTGAAGTATTTTAAATGTAAAATTAAGAGTAAATGTCTAAAAATATATTTTCAGCCTTTACCAGTAACAGATCAGGAGTCCTCTCTTCAAACAACTCCCAGCATCAACCCACTTCATCCACCAGTATCCATCCTCCAACTGCATCCACCAGCAACTAAGATTCTCAGCGCCAAGGTTCTGGTAGCTCACATAGAAGGATCAGGAGAAGATTCAGTGAGGCAGGACACAGTGATGATGATATCAGTGACCGTCTACTGATCAGCGACCACCAACTTTTGAATGAAAGTATAGATGAGTATGATGCAATTGGAGCAGTGACGGACTAGGGCATGTAGGGCCCACCGGGTGAATGCAGTTGTAGGGGCCCATGTTTAGGGGTGTGGCCAGTCTCCAGAGGGTGTGTGTCCAACCACCACATTGGTTTGCCTAACCATTTTGCAAGTGTTGGTCCCCTAGATAAATATATACAGTAAATACTGTAGTGCATGCAAGATAATGTACTAGATTAGTAACAGCACAGTCTGGAACCTGAGGATGGGGTGGGCCCACAGGCAGTAGGGCCCACCGGTGGTTTCCCCTGTACCCCTGTGGGCCAGTCCAACCCTGAATTGGAGTAAGTTTGGCAGCCAAATTGAGGCGGTTGGTCCAACGTTTCTGGGGTGATGCTGAACGCTAATGAATAAGGTGCTGCATACCCTCCAACATTTTACACATAAAATGTGGTACAAATTGGGGAAGTGGGTGTGGCCATGGGTAAAGGGAGCGTGGCCACGTCCCTTTTCCTATACTTTCAATGTAAGTTTGGAGAGCCAAAAATCGGTACAGACCATAAAAAAAAGGTATACAGGAAAAGATGTACAGCGCTATAAACTGGATATAGACAAGATAGTTTTTTATTATAAAAAATTATCATCTAGTTGCAACAAGTAAATGCTGATATAAAATACTAAATTAAAAATGTGTAAACAAATAGGGCAAACACAGCACAACAATTTGTTAGATGTATAACCACATGTAGAAGCCAAACACAGTCTCCTGTTTAGAATCCTTGGAAAAAATGCCACAGTCCAGGGGGTATATGTAACACTTGTAGATGTTTTTAGTCCATATGGAGTAAGATGGAGGGACCTTGAATGCTTGATTCTGGACAAATACAGTCCTATTGAAAGCTTGGTCTTGTACTCCTCTCTCGGACAGCAACAAGTTCTCCGTTTGAGATCGTTGATGGACTTCTAGGCGTATTCCAGGATAAAGGTGGTAACTGTAGTGGGAGGCCTCTTAAAACTGACGCGTTTCGCTGTGTCAACAGCTTTGTTCAAATTAACATGAAACAAGTCTCTTAAACTGCTATGATGATAGAAACTGTTCCGTATAAATATGAAGCCCCACCAATAAATTTAAAGTATTTCTATATCTTAAGAAGTATGTCCCCATCTTCCTGGGTACGTAGAACCCAATACTTGCAGATATACTTTTTTTAATAGTACTGGGTAAATCACATGAATAAGCCACACCCACCTCAGTGATCATGTCATTTTCATCACCCTTCCCCTTCTGCTTGGTGTTTAACGAGGTTGGCAGTACCTGATCATGTGACACATATCACGTCTCTGCCCACTTTGCAGCAGGAGAATGGCTGCTCTCTTGGGAGTCCAAGAGTTCTCTTCCTAATCTGAATGTTCTGCAAGTTTAGGCAACTTTAGTGCATACTTGCCTATTTTTAAATACTCCCTTCTCGTAGATTCCAGAGACAAGATAGAAGTGGGGTGTGATGGTGCATTGCATTATCGCAGCCCCCCTCCCCTCTCCCGCTGTGGCACAATTCATATAATACAGACAGTGAGACATTCATGGCGCAATTCACTGCAAATTGCGTCATCAATCCCCAGGCAATCTACTTCACTTCAGGATGCAAACACGGGGGGGTTCCAGTTGCCCGGAGACTCCCCTTCCCAACAACCTGGACAGCGACAACTACATGTAGTATAAAAGGTGGAACTAAGTTGCTGCACATCCATCCCCAGTGGCAGTAGATTTTACTACCAAGCCTGCTGTGTGTGTGTCTGTGGATCTGAGTGCTCAATAATTGCACCAAAGACAGAGAGAGACTCTGGTAAGTGGCTTATCGTGATCATTAGGTCTGCATATGTCTGACGTACTGTATTCCATAAACAGCACTTTGGGGGCAGGCTATAGCTTGTTACCTGCTAATTCTGCATTGTTCATGGACTGGCGACAATTGCTCTACAATCGGGCATTGGGAAACCCCCCGTCCAGAAATCCTGCAAATGCCCCTGAACCCCCTGGGAGTGGGGGGACTGCTTACTAAGTATGGCATAAATAAACTAATGTTATATGCTCTTATTAAGCTTCAGTTATGTTCTATACTTGTGTTCAGCTCTGTTTGTATAGCTACATTTATTATTTATTAATTATTATAAAAAAAAAGTCCAATTATCATTTCTTTCTATACATTTTATTATTTGCCAATGCATACAATTAGTTATTTTAGTTTCATTCATGTGATTGTTGTACCCCCTGAATCTGCCCAATGCTTCTCATCGGATGTCTAGATCAAAGACTAAAGGAAACCTCCCGTATTTCATGTGCAATTACAACTGTCCACCCTTAGATGGCAGTACCAGCCTTTTCTAATTATGTGACCCCTTCTGTTATTTTTGTTGACAACAGTACTTCATTGCTGTCAACATCTGATAGACCAGTGCACCCATTTACTGCCTTCTTTGTGTATGTGGTAGTCTATATACTGTATGTTTGGGTGGAGGGGAGCATCTCCTCTAAAAACAAACTATTACATATAGTGATGAGCGGGTTCGGTTTCTCGGAAACCGAACCCCCCCGAACTTCAGCCTTTTTACACGGGTCCGAGCCGTGCTCGGATTCTCCCGTGTGGCTCGGGTAAACCGAGCGCGCCCGAACGTCATCATCCCGCTGTCGGATTCTCGCGAGACTCAGATTCTATATAAGGAGCCGCGCGTCGCCGCCATTTTCACACGTGCATTGAGATTGATAGGGAGAGGACGTGGCTGGCGTCCTCTCCGTTTACTTTATAGTAGTTAGTTATTATTATTACGTATTACACTTGATCTAATTGATTTGCTAGTGCTACTGCTTAGCTTAGTGTTGGGAGGATTGGGGAGGTTTTGCTATTTTTTTTTTATCCGTTCTCTGCCTGAACAAAAACGCTCCATACTATCTGTGCTCAGCCTCAGTGTGCTGCATGATATATGTATATCTGACTGTGCTGAGTGCTCACTGCTCACACTGCTTAATTGTGGGGGAGACTGGGGAGCAGTTATAGCAGGAGTACAGTGCACACTTTTGCTGCCAGTGACCACCAGTATACGTTTGTCTGCCTGAAAAAGTTAAATACTCCAGTGGTGTATTTTTTTTTATTCTATAAACGCATTCTGCTGACAGTGTCCAGCAGGTCCGTCATTCATTATATTATATAAATATTTACCTACAGTAGTGTTATATATTTTTTTCATCTCTATCATCTTTATCATCTCTATACTAGCAGACGCAGTACGGTAGTCCACGGCTGTAGCTAGTGCTACCTCTGTGTCGTGACTACTAGTGCTCGGCCAATATTGTAAATAATATACCTCTACCTGTGTGGTGTTTTCTTTTTTCTATCTTCATTCATACTAGTCTAGTACTAGTTAGTTTAGCAGTCTGCTGACAGTGTCCACCAGGTCCGTCATTATATAATATATATATACCTACAGTAGACAGTAGTATATTTTTTTTAATTATAATTCTTTATCATCTCTATACTAGCGGACGCAGTACGGTAGTCCACGGCTGTAGCTAGTGCTACCTCTGTGTCGTGACAACTAGTGCTCGGCCAATATTGTAAATAATATACCTCTACCTGTGTGGTGTTTTCTTTTTTCTATCTTCATTCATACTAGTCTAGTACTAGTTAGTTTAGCAGTCTGCTGACAGTGTCCAGCAGGTCCGTCATTATATATATATATATACCTACAGTAGACAGTAGTATTATGTTTTTTTTAAATTATAATTCTTTATCATCTCTATACTAGCAGACGCAGTACGGTAGTCCACGGCTGTAGCTAGTGCTACCTCTGTGTCGTGACTACTAGTGCTCGGCCAATATTGTAAATAATATACCTCTACCTGTGTGGTGTTTTCTTTTTTTCTATCTTCATTCATACTAGTCTAGTACTAGTTAGTTTAGCAGTCTGCTGACAGTGTCCAGCAGGTCCGTCATTATATTATATATATATACCTACAGTAGACAGTAGTATCATATTTTTTTTAAATATAATTCTTTATCATCTCTATACTAGCAGACGCAGTACGGTAGTCCACGGCTGTAGCTAGTGCTACCTCTGTGTCGTGACTACTAGTGCTCGGCCAATATTGTAAATAATATACCTCTACCTGTGTGGTGTTTTCTTTTTTTCTATCTTCATTCATACTAGTCTAGTACTAGTTAGTTTAGCAGTCTGCTGACAGTGTCCAGCAGGTCCGTCATTATATTATATATATATACCTACAGTAGACAGTAGTATCATATTTTTTAAATTATAATTCTTTATCATCTCTATACTAGCAGACGCAGTACGGTAGTCCACGGCTGTAGCTAGTGCTACCTCTGTGTCGTGACTACTAGTGCTCGGCCAATATTGTAAATAATATACCTCTACCTGTGTGGTGTTTTCTTTTTTCTATCTTCATTCATACTAGTCTAGTACTAGTTAGTTTAGCAGTCTGCTGACAGTGTCCAGCAGGTCCGTCATTATATTATATATATATACCTACAGTAGACAGTAGTATCATATTTTTTTTATTATAATTCTTTATCATCTCTATACTAGCAGACGCAGTATGGTAGTCCACGGCTGTAGCTAGTGCTACCTCTGTGTCATGACTACTAGTGCTCGGCCAATATTGTAAATAATATACCTCTACCTGTGTGGTGTTTTCTTTTTTCTATCTTCATTCATACTAGTCTAGTACTAGTTAGTTTAGCAGTCTGCTGACAGTGTCCAGCAGGTCCGTCATTATATTATATATATATACCTACAGTAGACAGTAGTATCATATTTTTTTAATTATAATTCTTTATCATCTCTATACTAGCAGACGCTGTACGGTAGTCCACGGCTGTAGCTAGTGCTACCTCTGTGTCGTGACTACTAGTGCTCGGCCAATATTGTAAATAATATACCTCTACCTGTGTGGTGTTTTCTTTTTTCTATCTTCATTCATACTAGTCTAGTACTAGTTAGTTTAGCAGTCTGCTGACAGTGTCCAGCAGGTCCGTCATTATATTATATATATATATATACCTACAGTAGACAGTAGTATCATATTTTTTTTTATTATAATTCTTTATCATCTCTATACTAGCAGACGCAGTACGGTAGTCCACGGCTGTAGCTAGTGCTACCTCTGTGTCGTGACTACAAGTGCTCGGCCAATATTGTAAATAATATACCTCTACCTGTGTGGTCTAAAATAAAATTGTCGGAGGAGAAGCGTAAACTTGCCAATATGCCATTTACCACACGGAGTGGCAAGGAACGGCTGAGGCCCTTGCCTATGTTCATGGCTAGTGGTTCAGCTTCACATGAGGATGGAAGCACTCAGCCTCTCGCTAGAAAAATGAAAAGACTCAAGCTGGCAAAAGCACAGCAAAGAACTGTGCATTCTTCGAAATCACAAATCCACAAGGAGAGTCCAATTGTGTCGGTTGCGATGCCTGACCTTGCCAACACTGGACGTGAAGAGCATGTGCCTTCCACCATTTGCACGCCCCCTGCAAGTGCTGGAAGGAGCACCCGCAGTCCAGTTCCTGATAGTCAGATTGAAGATGTCAGTGTTGAAGTACACCAGGATGATGAGGATATGGGTGTTGCTGGCGCTGGGGAGGAAATTGACAAGGAGGATTCTGATGGCGAGGTGGTTTGTTTAAGTCAGGCACCCGGTGAGACACCTGTTGTCCGTTGGAGGAATATGGCCATTGACATGCCTGGTCAAAATACAAAAAAAAATCAGCTCTTCGGTGTGGAATTATTTCATCACAAATGCGGACAACAGGTGTCAAGCCGTGTGTTGCCTTTGTCAAGCTGTAATAAGTAGGGGTAAGGACGTTAACCACCTCGGAACATCCTCCCTTATACGTCACCTGCAGCGCATTCATCATAAGTCAGTGACAAGTTCAAAAACTTTGGGCGACAGCGGAAGCAGTCCACTGACCAGTAAATCCCTTCCTCTTGTAACCAAGCTCACACAAACCACCCCACCAACTCCCTCAGTGGCAATTTCCTCCTTCCCCAGGAATGCCAATAGTCCTGCAGGCCATGTCACTGGCAATTCTGACGAGTCCTCTCCTGCCTGGGATTCCTCCGATGCATCCTTGCGTGTAACGCCTACTGCTGCTGGCGCTGCTGTTGTTGCTGCTGGGAGTCGATGGTCATCCCAGAGGGGAAGTCGTAAGACCACTTTTACTACTTCCACCAAGCAATTGACTGTCCAACATTCCTTTGCGAGGAAGATGAAATATCACAGCAGTCATCCTGCTGCAAAGCGGATAACTGAGGCCTTGGCATCCTGGGCAGTGAGAAACGTGGTTCCGGTATCCATCATTACTTCAGAGCCAACCATAGACTTGATTGAGGTACTGTGTCCCCGGTACCAAATACCATCTAGGTTCCATTTCTCTAGGCAGGCGATACCGAAAATTTACACAGACCTCAGAAAAAGAGTCCTCAGTGTCCTAAAAAATGCAGTTGTACCCAATGTCCACTTAACCACGGACATGTGGACAAGTGGAGCAGGGCAGACTCAGGACTATATGACTGTGACAGCCCACTGGGTAGATGTATTGACTCCCGCCGCAAGAACAGCAGCGGCGGCACCAGTAGCAGCATCTCGCAAACGCCAACTCGTTCATAGGCAGGCTACGCTTTGTATCACCGCTTTCCAGAATACGCACACAGCTGAAAACCTCTTACGGCAACTGAGGAAGATCATCGCAGAATGGCTTACCCCAATTGGACTCTCCTGTGGATTTGTGGCATCTGACAACGCCAGCAATATTGTGCGTGCATTACATCTGGGCAAATTCCAGCACGTCCCATGTTTTGCACATACCTTGAATTTGGTGGTGCAGAATTATTTAAAAAACGACAGGGGCGTGCAAGAGATGCTGTCGGTGGCCAGAAGAATTGCGGGACACTTTCGGCGTACAGGCACCGCGTACAGAAGACTGGAGCAACACCAAAAACGCCTGAACCTGCCCTGCCATCATCTGAAGCAAGAAGTGGTAACGAGGTGGAATTCAACCCTCTATATGCTTCAGAGGATGGAGGAGCAGCAAAAGGCCATTCAAGCCTATACATCTGTACCTGTCTCAAGCGCAGTGGAGAATGATTTCAACGTTGTGCAAGGTTCTGCAACCTTTTGAACTTGCCACACGTGAAGTCAGTTCAGACACTGCCAGCCTGTCTGCTTTATTTTTACACTGCAAATTAGATTGCAGATTGAACACACCACACCCAAATCTAACTCTCTCTGCACATGTTATATCTGCCTCCCCTGCAGTGCACATGGGCCCTCATTCCGAGTTGTTCGCTCGCAAGCTGATTTTAGCAGCATTGCAAACGCTAAGCCGCTGCCTACTTAGCATAGTAGATTTGCGAATGAAAGATTAGCAGATTTGCGAATAGACAGTTCTTAGCAGTTTCTGAGTAGCTCGAGACTTACTCTGCCACTGCGATCAGTTCAGTCAGTTTCGTTCCTGGTTTGACGTCACAAACACACACAGCGTTCACCCAGACACTCCCCCGTTTCTTCAGACACTCCCGCGTTTTTCCCAGAAACGGCAGCGTTTTTTCGCACACACCCATAAAACGGCCAGTTTCCGCCCAGAAACACCCACTTCCTGTCAATCACACTACGATCACCAGAACGAAGAAAAAACCTTGTAATGCCGTGAGTAAAATACCTAACTTAATAGCAAATTTACTTGGCGCAGTCGCACTGCGGACATTGCGCATCAAATGAGATAGCAGCTCTTCCAACAGACCCATGAGGTGGCTGCCCAGTGTCGTTTTTTTTTTCTTGGGGTGTCGCCAGTAGCCCTAATCCCCAGCTCTCCTTTCTGTTCAGCCGAACAGACAGACAGACCAATGACTTTATATATAAGATGGTACCAGCTGCAGGGCGGTATTAATGCCGTATATGTACCAAAAACAGAAGATAGTGAATATACAACGTCACTTCATGGACCAACAGATGAAGTTATCTCCGTTTCTTACGTCCATCACGGCATTTTCTTTTCCTAGTTTCTGGAATTGATGTTAATTTTCCAGCGTCTAGGCTGCATCTGACAAACGCCGGATCAAGTTTCCTCCGTTTCTTACATCCATCTTCATCATGGCATTTTCTTTTTGCAGCTTTTGGGAAAGGTGTAAATTTCCCAGTCTCCAGGCACCGTACAAGATGTGGCCTCATTAATGCAGTGTTCTAGCTGTGGGTGGGCACATCGCCGGTAAAGAGGAGCTCCACAACTGTCGCTATGGCATATACAACACAGTCTTCTGTGTCCGCCCCCTGTCTCTCCACGTCCAGGACTTCGATGTTTTCCAGGGTGTCTTTTGGAATGACAGTCCCGTAGAGGTCTAGCAGCTGTTTGCTGGCACAGGGGGTAAGCTGCCATCCACCACTGTCGGCAATTTGTATGCGTCCATTCCGAAAACAAGACACAAAGCAGTGTGAGTGATCCAGATCTGGGTGGATCTGCACAGCCGGCCCAGAAACAGCGTCGAAGGAGCCAAACTCTGCTTTTGCTGTGGCTTGCAAGCCTTGGATCTTAAATCGCTTGCGCAGTATATGCAGAGCAGCATCAGGAATGTCACCGGTCAGATCGATGCCCTGGAGGATGTCATCTCTGTCTTGATCTGTCAGTCCAAGATGTGGCAACCACATTTTCTGTAAATGTGCAAGAAAAAATAAAATAAATACATTAATAAAATGACCGGTGTTTTTACTTACTAATATTATTTAAATGCGTGGAAAAGACACAAGTATGAAAGCCAAAGCGGTAAGGTCACATGACTGCTATGGCCCATTCCACGCCTTCATGTCACTGCGCATCACATTTCAGATGGAATTGTAGCAAGTGTGTTGTGGTTCAATAAAGAAATGATGAATGGGAAAATAATAGCCAACCACACCAGCAAAATAAAATATCTCTAAGTACCAGAGGCGGATTGGCCATAGGGTTCACAGGGAAGATTCCCAGTGGGCCAACGCACCAGTGGGGCCTGTTTTGTTTGAGGACATGTGGTCCTTTTTATAGACATAATGAATAAGATGCTAAATAATTTGCATATATGAAAATTACTCTGCCACTTAGCCTGTGATTGCAGATGATCTAGTGTATGTTCTCTCTGACTGCTTGGCTGACATACAGTAAAATATTGAGTGAATAGTGATTGGGATACGGTTGGTGTAATAAGCAAGAAAATATATATTTCTAAAGAATTATATAGTTTCCTAAATTCTGAAGGTGTATCATATAATGTGCTCATAATATTTAATTTTATTTCTTATTAACTTCCCCCTTGATGCTGGACATGCCCACTATCTGGAAAGTCTTGGGGGGAGGGTGCTGCTGCCATGGCCCATGACTAGACCTTACATCTGGTGCTGCCCATGTGGGTCCACTAGTACAAATTTTTCCAGGGCCGCTTTTTGTTCCCAATCCGCCCCTGCTAAGCACCGACAGCCATAGCATAGTCTGCACATATCTAATGCAAGGGAATAATGTTGTAAGGTCCACCCCAAAAAAACTGCAACCAGCTGCAGGCTATGCCGGTCTTCGATGGTCCCGCTATTACAGCTAGAGATGAGCACCTGAAATTTTTCGGGTTTTGTGTTTTGGTTTTGGGTTCGGTTCCGCGGCCGTGTTTTGGGTTCGACCGCGTTTTGGCAAAACCTCACCGAATTTTTTTTGTCGGATTCGGGTGTGTTTTGGATTCGGGTGTTTTTTTTTAAAAAACACTAAAAAAACAGCTTAAATCATAGAATTTGGGGGTCATTTTGATCCCATATTATTATTAACCTCAAAAACCATAATTTCCACTCATTTTCAGTCTATTCTGAATACCTCACACCTCACAATATTATTTTTAGTCCTAAAATTTGCACCAAGGTCGCTGGATGACTAAGCTAAGCGACACTAGTGGCCGACACAAACACCTGGCCCATCTAGGAGTGGCACTGCAGTGTCACGCAGGATGTCCCTTCCAAAAAACCCTCCCCAATCAGCACATGACGCAAAGAAAAAAAGAGGCGCAATGAGGTAGCTGACTGTGTGAGTAAGATAAGCGACCCTAGTGGCCGACACAAACACCGGGCCCATTTAGGAGTGGCACTGCAGTGTCACGCAGGATGTCCCTTCCAAAAAACCCTCCCCAATCAGCACATGACGCAAAGAAAAAAAGAGGCGCAATGAGGTAGCTGACTGTGTGAGTAAGATTAGCGACCCTAGTGGCCGACACAAACACCGGGCCCATTTAGGAGTGGCACTGCAGTGTCACGCAGGATGTCCCTTCCAAAAAACCCTCCCCAATCAGCACATGACGCAAAGAAAAAAAGAGGCGCAATGAGGTAGCTGACTGTGTGAGTAAGATTAGCGACCCTAGTGGCCGACACAAACACCGGGCCCATTTAGGAGTGGCACTGCAGTGTCACGCAGGATGTCCCTTCCAAAAAACCCTCCCCAATCAGCACATGACGCAAAGAAAAAAAGAGGCGCAATGAGGTAGCTGACTGTGTGAGTAAGATTAGCGACCCTAGTGGCCGACACAAACACCGGGCCCATTTAGGAGTGGCACTGCAGTGTCACGCAGGATGTCCCTTCCAAAAAACCCTCCCCAATCAGCACATGACGCAAAGAAAAAAAGAGGCGCAATGAGGTAGCTGACTGTGTGAGTAAGATTAGCGACCCTAGTGGCCGACACAAACACCGGGCCCATTTAGGAGTGGCACTGCAGTGTCACGCAGGATGTCCCTTCCAAAAAACCCTCCCCAATCAGCACATGACGCAAAGAAAAAAAGAGGCGCAATGAGGTAGCTGACTGTGTGAGTAAGATTAGCGACCCTAGTGGCCGACACAAACACCGGGCCCATTTAGGAGTGGCACTGCAGTGTCACGCAGGATGTCCCTTCCAAAAAACCCTCCCCAATCAGCACATGACGCAAAGAAAAATAAAAGAAAAAAGAGGTGCAAGATGGAATTGTCCTTGGGCCCTCCCATCCACCCTTATGTTGTATAAACAAAACAGGACATGCACACTTTAACCAACCCATCATTTCAGTGACAGGGTCTGCCACACGACTGTGACTGATATGACGGGTTGGTTTGGACCCCCCCCAAAAAAGAAGCAATTAATCTCTCCTTGCACAAACTGGCTCTACAGAGGCAAGATGTCCACCTCATCATCACCCTCCGATATATCACCGTGTACATCCCCCTCCTCACAGATTATCAATTCGTCCCCACTGGAATCCACCATCTCAGCTCCCTGTGTACTTTGTGGAGGCAATTGCTGCTGGTCAATGTCTCCGCGGAGGAATTGATTATAATTCATTTTAATGAACATCATCTTCTCCACATTTTCTGGATGTAACCTCGTACGCCGATTGCTGACAAGGTGAGCGGCGGCACTAAACACTCTTTCGGAGTACACACTTGTGGGAGGGCAACTTAGGTAGAATAAAGCCAGTTTGTGCAATGGCCTCCAAATTGCCTCTTTTTCCTGCCAGTATAAGTATGGACTGTGTGACGTGCCTACTTGGATGCGGTCACTCATATAATCCTCCACCATTCTTTCAATGGTGAGAGAATCATATGCAGTGACAGTAGACGACATGTCCGTAATCGTTGTCAGGTCCTTCAGTCCGGACCAGATGTCAGCATCAGCAGTCGCTCCAGACTGCCCTGCATCACCGCCAGCGGGTGGGCTCGGAATTCTGAGCCTTTTCCTCGCACCCCCAGTTGCGGGAGAATGTGAAGGAGGAGATGTTGACAGGTCGCGTTCCGCTTGACTTGACAATTTTCTCACCAGCAGGTCTTTCAACCCCAGCAGACTTGTGTCTGCCGGAAAGAGAGATCCAAGGTAGGCTTTAAATCTAGGATCGAGCACGGTGGCCAAAATGTAGTGCTCTGATTTCAACAGATTGACCACCCGTGAATCCTTGTTAAGCGAATTAAGGGCTCCATCCACAAGTCCCACATGCCTAGCGGAATCGCTCCGTGTTAGCTCCTCCTTCAATGTCTCCAGCTTCTTCTGCAAAAGCCTGATGAGGGGAATGACCTGACTCAGGCTGGCAGTGTCTGAACTGACTTCACGTGTGGCAAGTTCAAAGGGCATCAGAACCTTGCACAACGTTGAAATCATTCTCCACTGCGCTTGAGACAGGTGCATTCCACCTCCTATATCGTGCTCAATTGTATAGGCTTGAATGGCCTTTTGCTGCTCCTCCAACCTCTGAAGCATATAGAGGGTTGAATTCCACCTCGTTACCACTTCTTGCTTCAGATGATGGCAGGGCAGGTTCAGTAGTTTTTGGTGGTGCTCCAGTCTTCTGTACGTGGTGCCTGTACGCCGAAAGTGTCCCGCAATTTTTCTGGCCACCGACAGCATCTCTTGCACGCCCCTGTCGTTTTTTAAATAATTCTGCACCACCAAATTCAAGGTATGTGCAAAACATGGGACGTGCTGGAATTTGCCCATATTTAATGCACACACAATATTGCTGGCGTTGTCCGATGCCACAAATCCACAGGAGAGTCCAATTGGGGTAAGCCATTCCGCGATGATCTTCCTCAGTTGCCGTAAGAGGTTTTCAGCTGTGTGCGTATTCTGGAAACCGGTGATACAAAGCGTAGCCTGCCTAGGAAAGAGTTGGCGTTTGCGAGATGCTGCTACTGGTGCCGCCGCTGCTGTTCTTGCGGCGGGAGTCCATACATCTACCCAGTGGGCTGTCACAGTCATATAGTCCTGACCCTGCCCTGCTCCACTTGTCCACATGTCCGTGGTTAAGTGGACATTGGGTACAACTGCATTTTTTAGGACACTGGTGAGTCTTTTTCTGAGGTCCGTGTACATTCTCGGTATCGCCTGCCTAGAGAAGTGGAACCTAGATGGTATTTGGTAACGGGGGCACACTGCCTCAATAAATTGTCTAGTTCCCTGTGAACTAACGGCGGATACCGGACGCACGTCTAACACCAACATAGTTGTCAAGGCCTCAGTTATCCGCTTTGCAGCAGGATGACTGCTGTGATATTTCATCTTCCTCGCAAAGGACTGTTGAACAGTCAATTGCTTACTGGAAGTAGTACAAGTGGGCTTACGACTTCCCCTCTGGGATGACCATCGACTCCCAGCAGCAACAACAGCAGCGCCAGCAGCAGTAGGCGTTACACGCAAGGATGCATCGGAGGAATCCCAGGCAGGAGAGGACTCGTCAGAATTGCCAGTGACATTGCCTGCAGGACTATTGGCATTCCTGGGGAAGGAGGAAATTGACACTGAGGGAGTTGGTGGGGTGGTTTGCGTGAGCTTGGTTACAAGAGGAAGGGATTTACTGGTCAGTGGACTGCTTCCGCTGTCACCCAAAGTTTTTGAACTTGTCACTGACTTATGATGAATGCGCTGCAGGTGACGTATAAGGGAGGATGTTCCGAGGTGGTTAACGTCCTTACCCCTACTTATTACAGCTTGACAAAGGGAACACACGGCTTGACACCTGTTGTCCGCATTTCTGTTGAAATAGTTCCACACCGAAGAGCTGATTTTTTTGGTATTTTCACCAGGCATGTCAACGGCCATATTCCTCCCACGGACAACAGGTGTCTCCCCGGGTGCCTGACTTAAACAAACCACCTCACCATCAGAATCCTCCTGGTCAATTTCCTCCCCAGCGCCAGCAACACCCATATCCTCCTCATCCTGGTGTACTTCAACACTGACATCTTCAATCTGACTATCAGGAACTGGACTGCGGGTGCTCCTTCCAGCACTTGCAGGGGGCGTGCAAATGGTGGAAGGCGCATGCTCTTCACGTCCAGTGTTGGGAAGGTCAGGCATCGCAACCGACACAATTGGACTCTCCTTGTGGATTTGGGATTTCGAAGAACGCACAGTTCTTTGCGGTGCTACTGCTTTTGCCAGCTTGAGTCTTTTTATTTTTCTAGCGAGAGGCTGAGTGCCTCCATCCTCATGTGAAGCTGAACCACTAGCCATGAACATAGGCCAGGGTCTCAGCCGTTCCTTGCCACTCCGTGTGGTAAATGGCATATTGGCAAGTTTACGCTTCTCCTCCGACAATTTTATTTTAGGTTTTGGAGTCCTTTTTTTACTGATATTTGGTGTTTTGGATTTGACATGCTCTGTACTATGACATTGGGCATCGGCCTTGGCAGACGACGTTGCTGGCATTTCATCGTCTCGGCCATGACTAGTGGCAGCAGCTTCAGCACGAGGTGGAAGTGGATCTTGATCTTTCCCTAATTTTGGAACCTCAACATTTTTGTTCTCCATATTTTAATAGGCACAACTAAAATGCACCTCAGGTAAACAATGGAGATGGATGGATACTAGTATACAATTATGGACGGACTGCCGAGTGCCGACACAGAGGTAGCTACAGCCGTGAACTACCGTACTGTGTCTGCTGCTAATATAGACTGGTTGATAAAGAGATGTCGTAGTATGTATGAAGAAGAAAGAAAAAAAAACCACGGTTAGGTGGTATACAATTATGGACGGACTGCCGAGTGCCGACACAGAGGTAGCCACAGCCGTGAACTACCGTACTGTACTGTGTCTGCTGCTAATATAGACTGGTTGATAAAGAGATGTCGTAGTATGTATGTATGAAGAAGAAAGAAAAAAAAACCACGGGTAGGTGGTATACAATTATGGACGGACTGCCGAGTGCCGACACAGAGGTAGCCACAGCCGTGAACTACCGTACTGTACTGTGTCTGCTGCTAATATAGACTGGTTGATAAAGAGATGTAGTAGTATGTATGTATGAAGAAGAAAGAAAAAAAAACCACGGGTAGGTGGTATACAATTATGGACGGACTGCCGAGTGCCGACACAGAGGTAGCCACAGCCGTGAACTACCGTACTGTACTGTGTCTGCTGCTAATATAGACTGGTTGATAAAGAGATGTCGTAGTATGTATGTATGAAGAAGAAAGAAAAAAAAACCACGGTTAGGTGGTATACAATTATGGACGGACTGCCGAGTGCCGACACAGAGGTAGCCACAGCCGTGAACTACCGTACTGTACTGTGTCTGCTGCTAATATAGACTGGTTGATAAAGAGATGTAGTAGTATGTATGTATAAAGAAGAAAGAAAAAAAAACCACGGATAGGTGGTATACAATTATGGATGGACTGCCGAGTGCCGACACAGAGGTAGCTACAGCCGTGAACTACCGTACTGTGTCTGCTGCGACTGGATGATAAATAATGATATAAAAAATATATATATATCACTACTGCAGCCGGACAGGTATATATATTATATAATGACGGACCTGCTGGACACTGTCTGTCAGCAGAATGAGTTTTTTATAGAATAAAAAAAAAAAACACCACACAAGTGAAGTCACACGACGAGTGTTTAACTTTTTCAGGCAATCACAATATAGTATACTACTAACTATACTGGTGGTCAGTGTGGTCAGGTCACTGGTCAGTCACACTGGCAGTGGCACTCCTGCAGCAAAAGTGTGCACTGTTTAATTTTAATATAATATGTACCCCTGGCTCCTGCTATAACCTATAACTGGCACTGCAGTGCTCCCCAGTCTCCCCCACAATTATAAGCTGTGTGAGCTGAGCACAGTCAGATATATAATATATACATAGATGATGCAGCACACTGGGCTGAGCAGTGCACACAGATATGGTATGTGACTGTCTTGTACTCCTGGCTCCTGCTATAACCTATAACTGGCACTGCAGTGCTCCCCAGTCTCCCCCACAATTATAAGCTGTGTGAGCTGAGCACAGTCAGATATATAATATATACATAGATGATGCAGGCATGCAGCACACTGGGCTGAGCAGTGCACACAGATATGGTATGTGACTGAGTCACTGTGTGTACCGTTTTTTTCAGGCAGAGAACGGATATATTAAATAAAACAACTGCACTGCTGGTGGTCACTGTGGTCAGTCACTAAACTCTGCACTCTCTTCTACAGTATCAGCCTCAGGTCAATCTCTCTCTCTCTCTCCTAATCTAAATGGAGAGGACGCCAGCCACGTCCTCTCCCTATCAATCTCAATGCACGCGTGAAAATGGCGGCGACGCGCGGCTCCTTATATAGAATCCGAGTCTCGCGAGAATCCGACAGCGTCATGATGACGTTCGGGCGCGCTCGGGTTAACCGAGCAAGGCGGGAAGATCCGAGTCGCTCGGACCAGTGAAAAAAAACATGAAGTTCGTGCGGGTTCGGATTCAGAGAAACCGAACCCGCTCATCTCTAATTACAGCCCCATGTTATTAAACTATATTTTCCTATAATATTCAGGTAAAAATAAGCTTACCTTAGACTCTCGTATCCGTAATCAGCGCTAAAGTAATGAGAAAACGCGTGTATGTAGCTACACAGCTCACTCTCATCCAATAACTGATTGTCCTCTGTCATGCAGGGCCTTTTTCCTCTCACCTGAGTGACATCACAACAGCTGTCTGTAACATCATCAGCCTCACCCTGCCTGCTTTCCACCACTGAATGTGGCGATTCATGTGCTTTATTCTAACCTTTATTAACCAGGGGCAGATGGGCAACAAGATCATTTATTATTTATTTCTTAACAGTTTCTTATATAGCGCAGCAAATTCCGTTGCGCTTTACAGTTGGAAACAGCAGGAGCGGATTGGCCATAAGACTCTCCAGGAAGATTCCTGGTAGGCTGATGTGCCTGCGGGGCCTGTTATGTGTGTTGACATGTGGCCGCACCCCCCACATGACAGGCAGCCCACCACACTCATTACACTGCATGGTCCCCATTCATTCTGTTATTCCACCTCTGCGGTACATCAGCCCTGCCTGTTATACCTCTTGTGCTGCCCATGTCGGGCCACTTCTACTAAATTCTACAGGGCCACTTTTAGTTCCCAATCCTCCCCTGGTCTCAGACACAACTGCAGCAAAGGACGCAAGGAAGGCCACAACTGCGTACAAACAGGCCCCATGAGGAGGGATCCCGCCCCCCTCTATAGACCCCACCCCCATTAGGGCTGCTTCCGTAAATTTCCGAGGCTGGTTTTCCATCCCAATCCGCCCCTTTATTGAGTATAAAATTAGTGACCGAACTGACAAGTGTAGTGAATGAAGCCTATAATTTTATTTACCCATCTTCCACCACATGCAAAGGAGCCGCAAACTGTAAACACCACCATCACTAGCCGACATCACAGATAACGGGGTGTAGTACAGGAACAGACACATTACTGCCGGTTACCATGGGTGCTACGTGATAGGACGGGAGGGGAGTCAGTAACCAGCAGCTGGGAGACGGCCAGGATTCGGACAGTGAGATAACTGGGGAATGATGTTACCCTGAGCTGCGGTGAAAGGTCGTAGGGCCGCTGTTCAGATTGCATATATATACACTGCTCAAAAAAATAAATGGAACACTTATACAACACCTCATAGATCTGAATGAATGAAATATTCTTATTAAATACTTTGTTCTTTACATAGTTGAATATTCTGACAACAAAATCACACAAAAATTATCAATGGAAATCAAATTTATTAACCCATGGAGGTCTGGATTTGGAGTCACACTCAAAATTAAAGTAGAAAAACACACTACAGGCTGATCCAACTTTGATGTAATGTCCTTAAAACAAGTCAAAATGAGGCTCAGTAGTGTGTGTGACCTTCACATGCCTGTATGACCTCCCTACAACGCCTGGGCATGCTCCTGATGAGATGGCAGATGGTCACCTGAGGGATCTCCTCCCAGACCTGGACTAAAGCATCCGCCAACTCCTGGACAGTCTGTGGTGCAATGTGGCATTGGTGGATGGAGCGAGACATGATGTCCCAGATGTGCTCAATTGGATTCAGGTCTGGGGAACGGGTGGGCCAGTCCATAGCATCAATGCCTTCGTCTTGCAGGAACTGCTGACACACTCCAGCCACATGAGGTCTAGCATTGTCTTGCATTAGGAGGAACCCATAGACAACCGCACCAGCATATGGTCTCACAAGTGGTCTGAGGATCTCATCTCAGTACCTAATGGCAGTCAGGCTACCTCTGGCGAACACATGGAGGGCTGTGCGGCCCCCAAAGAAATGCCACCCCACACCATTACTGACCCACTGCCAAACCGGTCATGCTGGAGGATGTTGCAGGCAGCAGAACGTTCTCCTTGGCATCTCCAGACTCTGTCACATCTGTCACATGTGCTCAGTGAGAACCTGCTTTCATCTGTGAAGAGCACAGGGCGCCAGTGGAGAATTTGCCAATCTTGGTGATCTCTGGCAAATGCCAAACGTCCTGCCCGGTGTTGGGCTGTAAGCCTCATGGAGTCTGTTTCTGATTGTTTGAGTAGACACATGCACATTTGTGGCTTGCTGGAGGTCATTTTGCAGGGCTCTGGCAGTGCTCCTCCTGTTCCTCCTTGCACAAAGGCGGAGGTAGCGGTCCTGTTGCTGGGTTGTTGCCCTCCTACGGCCTCCTCCACGTCTCCTGATGTACTGGCCTGTCTCCTGGTAGCGCCTCCATGCTCTGGACACTACGTTGACAGACACATCAAACCTTCTTGCCACAGCTCGCATTGATGTGCCCTCCTGGATGAGCTGCACTACCTGAGCCACTTGTGTGGGTTGTAGACTCCGTGTCATGCTACCACTAGAGTGAAAGCACCGCCAGCTTTCAAAAGTGACCAAAACATCAGCCAGAAAGCATAGGAGCTGAGAAGTGGTCTGTGGTCACCACATTGTGTTGTTTAAGTGTTCCCTTTATTTTTTTGAGCAGTGTGTGTGTATATATATATATATATATATATATATATACTTTTTATTTATTATCCTCCATGTATGGTTTGGTTCACAATCAGTCTGTATTTTATATTATAATAAATGACGTGTTTATCACTTAAGCGGTTTCTCTTTTATTTCATGTTAAGCAGCAAATTTCTATCTCGTCTTAAACTCCTTTCTAAAGATGAAGTATATTTGATTTTTGCACATTTTATGTCTCTGTGTTTATCGAGTTTGTACTTTGTAGGATTTGTATATACATCTCGATGTAGAAACAAGTAGTAGCGGCATATCTGTGGCTCTCTGTTTAACACGGTATCATTGTATAGGATTTGGTAGTCTGATACACAGGGGGCAGCAGAGGCCTATTGTGGGACTACACACCTCAGCATACCCCGCAACAGTTTTACATGCCCTAATAGCAAAACTATGGCATAACATGCTGGGATGTGTAGTTCTCCAGCAGCTGGAGTCCTGCATGTTGAATTTCACTGCTCAACATTTTTCACACTCTTCTTTCTTTTTAACTCCCTTTTCTCTCTATGGGCCAGATGTACTAAGCCTAAAAAAAGTGATAAAGTGGAGAGTGATAAAGTACCAGCCAATCAGCTCCTAAATGTCATTTTTCAAACACAGCACATCCAGCCCTATGTCTCTATTACCCCTAGCACCCCTCCCCCCACTTTCCCTCTCGCCCCCTTTTTATCACTCAAAACCTCTTTTTTATATGTCTCAGCCCCCTCCCCAATTTCTCAGAGAATAATTATTGTATACACCCGCCTTCTGGTGAGCTATGGCCACCTATAGACTGTAAGCGAGCAGGGCCTTCCTTCCTCTATGTCTGTTATCACCCAGTCTTGTGTTTTCCCTGTTGTTTACAATTGTTTAATGTTATCACTGTTTCCCAGGGTCTGATTGGGATGGAAAACCAGCCCAGGAAGTTTATAGAAGCAGCCCTAATGGGGGTGTGGTCTGTTGAGAAGGGCGGGATGCCTCCTCATAGCATACCTCCCAACTGTCCCGATTTTCGCGGGACAGTCCCGTTTTTTTGGGACTGTCCCGCTGTCCCACCCGCGGGCTGCAGTGTCCAGCGGTGGGGGGAGGGGGGGGCAGTTGGGAGGCTCCTGCACTCGCTGCTCTGCTAAACATGCGCACAGCATCTATTCAGCGGAGACAGGAGGAGAGGAGAGGGGGCATACCAGCAGCTCACGGAGCGCTGGGCATGCCCTCTCACTGATGAAAATGGGGGCATGGATCGCGATTGCGGGTCCTCCCACAAAGCCACACCCCCTTTTCATAGGCCACGTCCCCTTCTCTGGAGCACGTGCGGCTTCAACGCACGCGTATTCCTCTTTCACTAAGAAGAATGTTGGGAGGTATGTCATAGGGCCTGATTGTACGCAGTTGTGGCCTTCCTTGCATCTTTTGCTGCAGTTGTGTCTGAGACCAGGGGCAGATTGGGAAGTAAAAGTGGCCCTGTAAAATGTAGTAGTGGTGGCCCGATATGGGCAACACAAGAGATATAACAGGTAGGGTTGCTGTACTGCATAGATGGAACAACAGCACGGATGAGGATAATGCAGTGTAATGAGTGCGGTGGGCTGCCTGTCATGTGGGGGTGCGGCCACATGACACCACACAAAACAGACCCCACAGACTTGTCGGCCCACCAGTAATCTTCCTGGAGAGTCCTATGGACAATCCACTCCTGCACACATACATACAGAGGCATAACTAGGGATGATGGTGTCTAGGGCATATACTAATATGGTGGCCCTTGAAAAATGTTGTGAAGTTTTATTCTTTTAAAGGGGTTACAAAAAAAAAAATACATACACTTCCCCCCGCCCCCGGTAATGAGATATTAACCCTGGAGGATTCCTTCCAGGTATAAAAGGTGTAAATCTTCACTAAACAGTCTGTACTGTAGGGGGTTGGGTGTATATACTGTACGTGTCCTATATTGACTTGAACTGTAAGGCACTGGCCCTCATTCCGAGTTGTTCACTCGCAAGCTGCTATTAGCAGCATTGCACACGCTAAGCCGCCGCCTACTGGGAGTGTATCTTAGCTTATCAAAATTGCGAACGAAAGATTCTCTAAATTGCGAATAGAAATTTCTTTGCAGTTTCTGAGTAGCTCGAGACTTACTCTGTCACTGCGATCAGTTCAGTCAGTTTCGTTCCTGGTTTGACGTCACAAACACACCCAGCGTTCGCCCAGACACTCCCCCGTTTCTCCAGCCACTCCCGCGTTTTTCCCAGAAACGGCTGCGTTTTTTCACACACACCCATAAAATGGCCAGTTTCCGCCCAGAAACACCCACTTCCTGTCAATCACATTACGATCACCAGAACGAAGAAAAAAACCTTGTAATGCCGTGAGTAAAATACCTAACTTCTTAGCAAATTTACTTGGCGCAGTCGCAGTGCGAACATTGCGCATGCGCAATTAGCGGAAAATCGCTGCGATGCGAAGAAAATGACCAAGCGAACAACTCGGAATGAGGGCCACTGTTTTCTTCTTTTACTTATTTGTTACGTACTCTGTAATTGGGCGCAGTGGATCCCTTGTGGCGCTATATAAATAAAGGATAATAATAATAATAATATATTCGCAATTGTCTAGATGCAAAATGTTGTGTTATATAATGTCAAAAAATTTATGAATACTATGGGTATAAGAAATATACATGCGATTCCCACTATGGCCATGGTGATAGGTATAGTGGGGAAATGTAATAGGGTGAGAGAACCAGGATGTGAGAGATTTTGTGAAAGTTTTTCTGTTGTTTTGGTTTTTTTTTTAAAAGTGGCGATCATTTACATGACAAGAGCAGGTTGATTTTGCTATGTAAATGATTGCCACTTTAAAAAACAGGAAAATACTCACAAAATCTCTCACATCCTGATTCTTACACCCTATTACGTCTCCCCCATAGTCTTTATTAAAGTGAATAAACTTTAATACATTAATTGTGATACTTTGCTTTGCAGACATGGCTCCTGAGAAAGATTCCATATAGTAACTAAACTTATTGAAGCAAATCCAATTTATGGAAGTGTAAACCACCAGAGTATGTCAACCAGTAGAAAAGGGTATTGGCATAAAATCAACTTGTTGAATTGGCAAAATCCTATCACCCTAACGCCAGCGTTGTGTTGGTGAAGATTAAAATAGAAAAAAAACTGTTTTCAAAAAGGAGCACAATAAAATTTTGGACTCAAAAAGATCAGGTCCAGACGCAGACAGCATCTGTACTCCTCACCTGTGGTGTAACGACCTAATGACATTTCCATGGGACCAGGAGCTGCCAAGAACATCTCTACACACCTTGGATGAAGATGACGAGGCTTGTACTGAAACCCAGGATGAGACAACAGTAAGCATCTTAAGTAAATGAGAAATTAATGTAATAGAATATACATTCTGAATAAGACCAATTTTAACAGTCTCTTTAGAAATGATTGACAGAACCTACAGGTGTCAATAATGGTGTCAGCAGTATGTAATGGAGGTCAGTCTGACTCTACACCAGTGATTTTCAACCTTTTTTTTACTCGCGGCACACCAAACAATATTTTAAAATTGCCAAGGCACACCAACAGTTCCCCACAGAAAAACAAAAATCCACACATACATTGGCCTACACAGAAATAAAAAAATCACATTGCTCCCCACATAAATCATGTTGCTCAATACATAAGTCCTATTGCTCCACACATAAATCATGTTGCTCCCCACATGAATTATTCACATTGTTCCCCCCATAAATCCTTATTCTCCCCCACAAAAATCCTATTGTTCCCAACAAGAGAAATAAAATAACAAATATTAGCCCCTACAGGTCAGCTGTCCTCCTCCCTGTCCCTCAGTGGCGGGGGTTGTTCATAGTGGAGTGCTGTGAATACTGAGCAGCGGGCGGGCAGGTGTGGATGTGGGTGGGCAAGGAAAGCTGTGGATGCAGGCAGAAACTGGAAGATGTGTATGCAGGCGGGTGGGCTGACTGGGTGGTGAGAAGCGGCGGCCGTGACCTATGATATCACACCGCCGTGTCTTCAAGGCATAGGTCACGGCCAGAGCACGACTGATCCTCTAAGAAGATCCCGGGCCACCAGTTCACTCTGAAGGTGCAGGAAGCTGCTCTGGCTCCGCGGCACACCTTGCAACAGGTCGCGGCACACTAGTGTGCCGCGGCACAATGGTTGAAAAAGCCTGGTCTACACGATGAATACCTTCACCAGAGATTGGTTTATTAGCCAGGTAGAACACAGGGCGCAAATCAACACAGGGTTAATTCAGGTGGTATCCATGTGACCGGCGGTAGGGAGACCGACGGTAACATGACCTTCACCAACATCCTGCCCCCTCACTATCCCGACGGTCAGCATGCCGACCAACAGGGACTATTTCCACTCGTGGGTGTCCACGACACCCACAGAGTGGGAATACAACCCGTGGTCGCCACCAAGCCCGCAAGGGGCTTGCTGCATTCGCCCCTCCCTGCCAGGATCCCGGCGTCAGTATGCTGCCGGTATCCCAGCGTCGGTATGCTGACCGGCGGTCAGCCATACCACACCCGGTTAATTCAGCAGATACACAATACAGGAATATAGTGTAAGACGTGCATCCAGGAATGGGTTTAATGCTAATGTTGCATGTTATCTGGAGGACATGCTTCTATATGTACTCAGTGGTGACAGTAGAAGGTTTGCGGTGCCTAGCAGTGGTGACACAACAGTAATAGCAGGCTCTGTAGTGTGTCAGGGAGACACTCAGGGGCACATCATTGACTCATGGAGGACAGAGAAGAATAACTTGCGGAGCAGGTGCGCAGTAGCATATTGCCTCAGAGGTCCCTGTGACGTCAATGCACTTTCATCGCTGTAGGATGGACTCCTGGGGAGCCTGTAGCTGAGCTTGCGCCATTTTCCCAGTGATTTCTGTTTGTATGTCAGCCATCGCGATACTCCAGAGGTGATAGTATAATTATATGGGTGCAGGGTGTGCGGTGTGGCCACCCTGGACCATGGGGCCCATGTACACCACACACCCTGCACCCATTCTAGATACGCAAATTATGTTGTTTTGACAATGTATGTTGTCAGTGGTATGAAACAATGGGGCAGATATATTAAGCCTGGAGACGGCATAAGGAAGTGATAAACCAGTGATAAGTGCAAGATGATAAATGCACCAGCCAATCAGCTCCAATATGTAAATTAACAGGAGCTGATTGGCTGGTGCTTTTATCATCGTGCACTTATCCCTTCCTTTTGCCTTCTCCAGGTTACTTTAATCTGCCCCAGTGTGAGTTAGAGGTCCCAGTTGAACCTGTTCACTTTGCGTTGTTTTTAGGGCTGACTCAAGCCATCTATAGCTCAGCCACAGTTTATTGAAAACCCACCTGTCCAATACTTCCATCACAATGTGTAGACACTCCTCTCTTGTAGAAGGACTTTTTATTTTGAAGTATTTTAAATGTAAAATTAAGAGTAAATGTCTAAAAATATATTTTCAGCCTTTACCAGTAACAGATCAGGAGTCCTCTCTTCAAACAACTCCCAGCATCAACCCACTTCATCCACCAGTATCCATCCTCCAACTGCATCCACCAGCAACTAAGCTTCTCAGCGCCAAGGTTCTGGTAGCTCACATAGAAGGATCAGGAGAAGATTCAGTGAGGCAGGACACAGTGATGATATCAGTGACCGTCTACTGAACAGCGACCACCAACTTTTGAATGAAAGTATAGAAGAGTATGATGCAATTGGAGCAGTGACGGACTAGGGCATGTAAGGCCCACCGGGTGAATGCAGTTGTAGGGGCCCATGTTTAGGGGTGTGGCCAGTCTCCAGAGGGTGTGTGTCCAACCACCACATTGGTTTGCCTAACCATTTTGCAAGTGTTGGTCCCCTAGATAAATATATACAGTAAATACTGTAGTGCATGCAAGCTAATGTACTAGATTAGTAACAGCACAGTCTGGAACCTGAGGATGGGGTGGGCCCACAGGCAGTAGGGCCCACCGGTGGTTTCCCCTGTACCCCTGTGGGCCAGTCCAACCCTGAATTGGAGTAAGTTTGGCAGCCAAATTGAGGCGGTTGGTCCAACGTTTCTGGGGTGATGCTGAACGCTAATGAATAAGGTGCTGCATACCCTCCAACATTTTACACATAAAATTTGGTACAAATTGGGGAAGTGGGTGTGGCCATGGGTAAAGGGAGCGTGGCCACGTCCCTTTTCCTATACTTTCAATGTAAGTTTGGAGAGCCAAAAATCGGTACAGACCATAAAAAAAAGGTATACAGGAAAAGATGTACAGCGCTATAAACTGGATATAGACAAGATAGCTTTTTATTATTAAAAATTATCATCTAGTTGCAACAAGTCAATGCTGATATAAAATACTAAATTAAAAATGTGTAAACAATTAGGGCAAACACAGCACAACAATTTGTTAGATGTATTACCACATGTGGAAGCCAAACACAGTCTCCTGTTTAGAATCCTTGGAAAAAATGCCACAGTCCAGGGGGTATATGTAACACTTGTAGATGTTTTTAGTTCATATGGAGTAAGATGGAGGGACCTTGAATGCTTGATTCTGGACAAATACAGTCCTATTGAAAGCTTGGTCTTGTACTCCTCTCTCGGACAGCAACAAGTTCTCCGTTTGAGATCGTTGATGGACTTCTAGGCGTATTCCAGGATAAAAGTGGTAACTGTAGTGGGAGGCCTCTTAAAACCGACGCGTTTCACTGTGTCAACAGCTTTGTTCAAATTAACATGAAACAAGTCTCTTAAACTGCTATGATGATAGAAACTGTTCCGTATAAATATGAAGCCCCACCAATAAATTTAAAGTATTTCTATATCTTAAGAAGTATGTCCCCATCTTCCTGGGTACGTAGAACCCAATACTTGCAGATATACTTTTTTTAATAGTACTTGGTAAATCACATGAATAAGCCACACCCACCTCAGTGATCATGTCATTTTCATCACCCTGCCCCTTCTGCTTGGTGTTTAATGAGGTTGGCAGTACCTGATCATGTGACACATATCACGTCTCTGCCCACTTTGCAGCAGGAGAATGGCTGCTCTCTTGGGAGTCCAAGAGTTCTCTTCCTAATCTGAATGTTCTGCAAGTTTAGGCAACTTTAGTGCATACTTGCCTATTTTTAAATACTCCCTTCTCGTAGATTCCAGAGACAAGATAGAAGTGGGGTGTGATGGTGCATTGCATTATCGCAGCCCCCCTCCCCTCTCCCGCTGTGGCACAATTCATATAATACAGACAGTGAGACATTCATGGCGCAATTCACTGCAAATTGCGTCATCAATCCCCAGGCAATCTACTTCACTTCAGGATGCAAACACGGGGGGGTTCCAGTTGCCCGGAGACTCCCCTTCCCAACAACCTGGACAGCGACAACTACATGTAGTATAAAAGGTGGAACTAAGTTGCTGCACATCCATCCCCAGTGGCAGTAGATTTTACTACCAAGCCTGCTGTGTGTGTGTCTGTGGATCTGAGTGCTCAATAATTGCACCAAAGACAGAGAGAGACTCTGGTAAGTGGCTTATCGTGATCATTAGGTCTGCATATGTCTGACGTACTGTATTCCATAAACAGCACTTTGGGGGCAGGCTATAGCTTGTTACCTGCTAATTCTGCATTGTTCATGGACTGGCGACAATTGCTCTACAATCGGGCATTGGGAAACCCCCCGTCCAGAAATCCTGCAAATGCCCCTGAACCCCCTGGGAGTGGGGGGACTGCTTACTAAGTATGGCATAAATAAACTAATGTTATATGCTCTTATTAAGCTTCAGTTATGTTCTATACTTGTGTTCAGCTCTGTCTGTATAGCTACATTTATTATTTATTAATTATTATAAAAAAAAAGTCCAATTATCATTTCTTTCTATACATTTTATTATTTGCCAATGCATACAATTAGTTATTTTAGTTTCATTCATGTGATTGTTGTACCCCCTGAATCTGCCCAATGCTTCTCATTGGATGTCTAGATCAAAGACTAAAGGAAACCTCCCGTATTTCATGTGCAATTACAACTGTCCACCCTTAGATGGCAGTACCAGCCTTTTCTAATTATGTGACCCCTTCTGTTATTTTTGTTGACAACAGTACTTCATTGCTGTCAACATCTGATAGACCAGTGCACCCATTTACTGCCTTCTTTGTGTATGTGGTAGTCTATATACTGTATGTTTGGGTGGAGGGGAGCATCTCCTCTAAAAACAAACTATTACATATAGTGATGAGCGGGTTCGGTTTCTCGGAAACCGAACCCCCCCGAACTTCAGCCTTTTTACACGGGTCCGAGCCGTGCTCGGATTCTCCCGTGTGGCTCGGGTAAACCGAGCGCGCCCGAACGTCATCATCCCGCTGTCGGATTCTCGCGAGACTCGGATTCTATATAAGGAGCCGCGCGTCGCCGCCATTTTCACACGTGCATTGAGATTGACAGGGAGAGGACGTGGCTGGCGTCCTCTCCGTTTACTTTATAGTAGTTAGTTATTATTATTACTACGTATTACACTTGATCTAATTGATTTGCTAGTGCTACTGCTTAGCTTAGTGTTGGGAGGATTGGGGAGGTTTTGCTATTTTTTTTTTATCCGTTCTCTGCCTGAACAAAAATGCTCCATACTATCTGTGCTCAGCCTCAGTGTGCTGCATGATATATGTATATCTGACTGTGCTGAGTGCTCACTGCTCACACTGCTTAATTGTGGGGGAGACTGGGGAGCAGTTATAGCAGGAGTACAGTGCACACTTTTGCTGCCAGTGACCACCAGTATACGTTTGTCTGCCTGAAAAAGTTAAACACTCCTGTGGTGTCTTTTTTTTTAATTCTATAAACGCATTCTGCTGACAGTGTCCAGCACGTCCGTCATTCATTATATTATATAAATATTTACCTACAGTAGTGTTATATTTTTTTTTCATCTCTATCATCTTTATCATCTCTATACTAGCAGACGCAGTACGGTAGTCCACGGCTGTAGCTAGTGCTACCTCTGTGTCGTGACTACTAGTGCTCGGCCAATATTGTAAATAATATACCTCTACCTGTGTGGTGTTTTCTTTTTTCTATCTTCATTCATACTAGTCTAGTACTAGTTAGTTTAGCAGTCTGCTGACAGTGTCCAGCAGGTCCGTCATTATATAATATATATATACCTACAGTAGACAGTAGTATATTTTTTTTAATTATAATTCTTTATCATCTCTATACTAGCAGACGCAGTACGGTAGTCCACGGCTGTAGCTAGTGCTACCTCTGTGTCGTGACTACTAGTGCTCGGCCAATATTGTAAATAATATACCTCTACCTGTGTGGTGTTTTCTTTTTTCTATCTTCATTCATACTAGTCTAGTACTAGTTAGTTTAGCAGTCTGCTGACAGTGTCCAGCAGGTCCGTCATTATATTATATATATATACCTACAGTAGACAGTAGTATCATATTTTTTTTAAATATAATTCTTTATCATCTCTATACTAGCAGACGCAGTACGGTAGTCCACGGCTGTAGCTAGTGCTACCTCTGTGTCGTGACTACTAGTGCTCGGCCAATATTGTAAATAATATACCTCTACCTGTGTGGTGTTTTCTTTTTTCTATCTTCATTCATACTAGTCTAGTACTAGTTAGTTTAGCAGTCTGCTGACAGTGTCCAGCAGGTCCGTCATTATATTATATATATATACCTACAGTAGACAGTAGTATCATATTTTTTTTAATTATAATTCTTTATCATCTCTATACTAGCAGACGCAGTACGGTAGTCCACGGCTGTAGCTAGTGCTACCTCTGTGTCGTGACTACTAGTGCTCGGCCAATATTGTAAATAATATACCTCTACCTGTGTGGTGTTTTCTTTTTTCTATCTTCATTCATACTAGTCTAGTACTAGTTAGTTTAGCAGTCTGCTGACAGTGTCCAGCAGGTCCGTCATTATATATATATATATACCTACAGTAGACAGTAGTATTATGTTTTTTTTTATTATAATTCTTTATCATCTCTATACTAGCAGACGCAGTACGGTAGTCCACGGCTGTAGCTAGTGCTACCTCTGTGTTGTGACTACTAGTGCTCGGCCAATATTGTAAATAATATACCTCTACCTGTGTGGTGTTTTCTTTTTTCTATCTTCATTCATACTAGTCTAGTACTAGTTAGTTTAGCAGTCTGCTGACAGTGTCCAGCAGGTCCGTCATTATATATTATATATATACCTACAGTAGACAGTAGTATCATATATTTTTTTATTATATCTTTATCATCTCTATACTAGCAGACGCAGTACGGTAGTCCACGGCTGTAGCTACCTCTGTGTCGTCAGTCACTCGTCATCCATAAGTATACTATCCATCCATCTCCATTGTATACCTGAGGTGCCTTTTAGTTGTGCGCATTAAAATATGGAGAACAAAAATGTTGAAGTTCAAAAAATAGGGAAAGATCAAGATCCACTTCCACCTTGTGCTGAATCTGCTGCCACTAGTCATGGCCGAGACGATGAAATGCCATCAACGTCGTCTGCCAAGGCCGATGCCCAATGTCATAGTACAGAGCATGTAAAATCCAAAACACAAAAGATCAGTAAAAAAATGACTCAAAAATCAAAATTAAAATTGTCGGAGAAGCGTAAACTTGCCAATATGCCATTTACCACACGGAGTGGCAAGGAACGGCTGAGGCCCTGGCCTATGTTCATGGCTAGTGGTTCAGCTTCACATGAGGATGGAAGCACTCAGCCTCTCGCTAGAAAAATGAAAAGACTTAAGCTGGCAAAAGCACAGCAAAGAACTGTGCGTTCTTCGAAATCACAAATCCACAAGGAGAGTCCAATTGTGTCGGTTGCGATGCCTGACCTTGCCAACACTGGACGTGAAGAGCATGCGCCTTCCACCATTTGCACGCCCCCTGCAAGTGCTGGAAGGAGCACCCGCAGTCCAGTTCCTGATAGTCAGATTATAGATGTCAGTGTTGAAGTACACCAGGATGAGGAGGATATGGGTGTTGCTGGCGCTGGGGAGGAAATTGACAAGGAGGATTCTGATGGCGAGGTGGTTTGTTTAAGTCAGGCACCCGGTGAGACATCTGTTGTCCGTTGGAGGAATATAACCATTGACATGCCTGGTCAAAATACAAAAAAAAATCAGCTCTTCGGTGTGGAATTATTTCATCACAAATGCGGACAACAGGTGTCAAGCCGTGTGTTGCCTTTGTCAAGCTGTAATAAGTAGGGGTAAGGACGTTAACCACCTCGGAACATCCTCCCTTATACGTCACCTGCAGCGCATTCATCATAAGTCAGTGACAAGTTCAAAAACTTTGGGCGACAGCGGAAGCAGTCCACTGACCAGTAAATCCCTTCCTCTTGTAACCAAGCTCACACAAACCACCCCACCAACTCCCTCAGTGTCAATTTCCTCCTTCCCCAGGAATGCCAATAGTCCTGCAGGCCATGTCACTGGCAATTCTGACGAGTCCTCTCCTGCCTGGGATTCCTCCGATGCATCCTTGCGTGTAATGCCTACTGCTGCTGGCGCTGCTGTTGTTGCTGCTGGGAGTCGATGGTCATCCCAGAGGGGAAGTCGTAAGACCACTTTTACTACTTCCACCAAGCAATTGACTGTCCAACAGTCAGAGCCGGATTAAGGGGGAGTCACAGGGGGTACATTCCCCTGGGCCCCCCTTCTGCTAGGGGCCTCACAGTTCAGTGTGCAGCTGCAGTGCAAAGCGCACCGCAAGCTGCATAAAGTCCAAAGAAAGAAGAGGGAGAGGGCAGAGGGGTGGAATCCGAGCCGGGGGGCGGGGCTACACGGCACTGCTTTCAGTTTCACTGCAGGCAGCATGTGAGAGGAGGGAGGAGAGAAGGCAGGAGGAGCAGCTACAGACGTGCCCACAGCCCACCCAGTCAGTGTGTGATAGTGAGGTAAGAGCGAGGGAGGAGAGGAGCACTCTACAGTATATGTATAAGTGTGTTTGTGATAGGTGTATATGTTTCTGACTGTGACAAATGTATATATGTGTATAAGTGTGTGACTATGTTTGTGAATGTATGTGTATGTGTGACTGTGTGAATGTATTTGTATAAGTGTGTAACTGTCAGTGTGTAACAGTATACATGCATGTGTATACGTGTGAGACTGTATGTATGCTTTTGTGTGTTTATATATACTGTATAAATGTGTGTGTGTGTATATATATATATATATAGTTTCAAAGAAAAGCAGCGGCACTCAGCAGACTGATTTGCAGAAAAAAAGCCGTTTATTCCGGACCGGAATAAACGGCTTTTTTTCTGCAAATCAGTCTGCTGAGTGCCGCTGCTTTTCTTTGAAACTACATTGGGATGGCAACATTCGCGGAAGGCACCACAGCAAGTAATCAGCCCCAACAGTGAGTGCCGAGCCTGCCAGTTCTGCTATATATATATATATATATATAGTTAGTGTGTGTGTGTGTGTGTGTGTGTGTGTGTGTGTGTGTGTGTATATATGTATATGAGTATGAATGCATGCATTTCCTGCCAACCATCACGTTTTGGTGGGACCGTCCTGTTTTTCGGGAACTGTCCCACCTGTGGACTGGAGAAAAGGTTATGAGGGATCGCTCCTACCTGCTGTGTGCATGATGCTGGGGGCAGTACATCGGCTGGTTAAGTGATGTGCATGCCCCCTGCATGAAATGAATTTTTTGCGTGACGTGTGTCCGTGCTCCTTGTTTATGTACACGCAGAAGGCTTGCGCACTATGGTGGTCATTCCAAGTTGTTCGCTCACTAGCAGTTTTTAGCAGCCGTGCAAACGCTATGGGAGTGTATTTTAGCTTAGCAGAAGTGCGAACGAAAGGATCGCAGAGCGGCTACAAAATAATTTTGTGCACTTTTAGAGTAGCTCAAAACCTACTCAGCGCTTGCGATCACTTCAGACTGTTCAGTTCCTGTTTTGACGTCACAAACACGCCCTGCGTTCGCCCAGCCACGCCTGCGTTTTTCCTGGCACGCCTGTGTTTTTCTGAACACTCCCTGAAAACGGTCAGTTGACACCCAGAAATGCCCACTTCATGTTAATCACTCTGCGGCCAGCAGTGCGACTGAAAAGCTTCGCTAGACCCTGTGGAAACTACATCGGTTGTTCTAATAGTACGTCACGCGTGCGCATTGCCCCGCATGCGCAGAAGTGCCGTTTTTTTGCCTGATCTCTGCACAGCGAACGAATGCAGCTAGCGATCAACTCGGAATGACCACCTATGGCTCTTATTGAGATGTGGATGAGTAGTGGTTCATGCAGCAAAGTACCGATGTTCAGTACTTTGTGCATGGACCAGACCCGTACTGCATGTGCGCAGTACGGGTCTGTGGCGCCAGACATAAGGCGGCATCAGACTGTCAGAGATTGACAGTCTGATGCCATTTGGGGGCAGCGACGGCCTCCATTTCTCCAAACAGGCATGTCTCCGGGGACACAGTAGGCCAGGGTCTCTGTCAGAGGATGGATATTTCCTGGCCTCTTGGTAGGTATTGTGGCGGGCGGCTTGCGCAACCCCTTGGGTCACGCAGCCAGCCAATGCTTGTCGGGATTTAGGGGGTTCGGGATGTAGCCGTCGGTATTGTGACCAACTAAATCCCCATCCTTGGACATAGTTCATATCGGTAATGCAGCTGGAGGCATGACACCTACTGTGCATTTACCACATTAGTGTTATCGCTGCTGCTTTTATGTAAGCAGCAGCGATAGCTACTCCGTCCACATCTGAATGAGGGCCCCCCAGTCTTCAATGCCCCGGGCCCCCCAAAGCCTTAATCCAGCTCTGCCAACAGTCCTTTGCGAGGAAGATGAAATATCACAGCAGTCATCCTGCTGCAAAGCGGATAACTGAGGCCTTGGCATCCTGGGCGGTGAGAAACGTGGTTCCGGTATCCATCATGACTTCAGAGCCAACTATAGACTTGATTGAGGTACTGTGTCCCCGGTACCAAATACCATCTAGGTTCCACTTCTCTAGGCAGGCGATACCGAAAATTTACACAGACCTCAGAAAAAGAGTCCTCAGTGTCCTAAAAAATGCAGTTGTACCCAATGTCCACTTAACCACGGACATGTGGACAAGTGGAGCAGGGCAGACTCAGGACTATATGACTGTGACAGCCCACTGGGTAGATGTATTGACTCCCGCCGCAAGAACAGCAGCGGCGGCACCAGTAGCAGCATCTCGCAAACGCCAACTCGTTCATAGGCAGGCTACACTTTGTATCACCGCTTTCCAGAATACGCACACAGCTGAAAACCTCTTACGGCAACTGAGGAAGATCATCGCAGAATGGCTTACCCCAATTGGACTCTCCTGTGGATTTGTGGCATCGGACAACGCCAGCAATATTGTGCGTGCATTACATCTGGGCAAATTCCAGCACGTCCCATGTTTTGCACATACCTTGAATTTGGTGGTGCAGAATTATTTAAAAAACGACAGGGGCGTGCAAGAGATGCTGTCGGTGGCCAGAAGAATTGCGGGACACTTTCGGCGTACAGGCACCGCGTACAGAAGACTGGAGCAACACCAAAAACGCCTGAACCTGCCCTGCCATCATCTGAAGCAAGAAGTGGTAACGAGGTGGAATTCAACCCTCTATATGCTTCAGAGGATGGAGGAGCAGCAAAAGGCCATTCAAGCCTATACATCTGTACCTGTCTCAAGCGCAGTGGAGAATGATTTCAACGTTGTGCAAGGTTCTGCAACCTTTTGAACTTGCCACACGTGAAGTCAGTTCAGACACTGCCAGCCTGTCTGCTTTATTTTTACACTGCAAATTAGTTTGCAGATTGAACACACCACACCCAAATCTAACTCTCTCTGCACATGTTATATCTGCCTCCCCTGCAGTGCACATGGGCCCTCATTCCGAGTTGTAAACGCTAAGCCGCTGCCTACTTAGCATAGTAGATTTGCGAATGAAAGATTAGCAGATTTGCGAATATGGGCCCTCATTCCGAGTCGTTCGCTCGGTAATTTTCTTCGCATCGCAGTGAAATTCCGCTTAGTACGCATGCGCAATATTCGCACTGCGACTGCGCCAAGTAATTTTACAATGAAGATAGTATTTTTACTCACGGCTTTTTCTTCGCTCTGGCGAACGTAGTGTGATTGACAGGAAATGGGTGTTACTGGGCGGAAACACGGCGTTTTCGGGGCGTGTGGATAAAAACGCTACCGTTTCCGGAAAAAACGCAGGAGTGGCCGGAGAAACGGGGGAGTGTCTGGGCGAACGCTGGGTGTGTTTATGACGTCAAACCAGGAACGACAAGCACTGAACTGAACGCAGATGCCGAGTAAGTCTGAAGCTACTCTGAAACTGCTAAGTAGTTTGTAATCGCAATATTGCGAATACATCGGTCGCAATTTTAAGAAGCTAAGATACACTCCCAGTAGGCGTAGGCTTAGCGTGAGCAACTCTGCTAAATTCGCCTTGCGAGCGATACACTCGGAATGAGGGCCATGGAGACCAATGTTGTATCTGCACACACACTCTTTTTTGTCAAATGAAGGTATGAAACATAAGTTCAATATCAGACCCCTATTATGTTACTGGTAATTACCATTTACTTCGGGGGTGCAACCAACTACAGCTATACTAGATACATGGAGGAAGAGGAGAAAAAGGGCTGTATTATCGGTGCACAAGAAGAAGATCCGATCTGGTTATCGCATCCACTTATATTGTTTTTAAATTTTAAACCAATATAAGTGGATGCGATAACCAGATCGGATCTTCTTCTTGTGCACCGATAATACAGCTCTTTTTCTCCTCTTCCTCCAGATTTGCGAATAGACAGTTCTTAGCAGTTTCTGAGTAGCTCGAGACTTACTCTGCCACTGCGATCAGTTCAGTCCTGGTTTGACGTCACAAACACACACAGCGTTCACCCAGACACTCCCCCGTTTCTTCAGACACTCCCGCGTTTTTCCCAGAAACGGCAGCGTTTTTTCGCACACACCCATAAAACGGCCAGTTTCCGCCCAGAAACACCCACTTCCTGTCAATCACACTACGATCACCAGAACGAAGAAAAAACCTTGTAATGCCGTGAGTAAAATACCTAACTTAATAGCAAATTTACTTGGCGCAGTCGCACTGCGGACATTGCGCATCAAATGAGATAGCAGCTCTTCCAACAGACCCATGAGGTGGCTGCCCAGTGTCGTTTTTTTTTTTCTTGGGGTGTCGCCAGTAGCCCTAATCCCCAGCTCTCCTTTCTGTTCAGCCGAACAGACAGACAGACCAATGACTTTATATATAAGATGGTACCAGCTGCAGGGCGGTATTAATGCCGTATATGTACCAAAAACAGAAGATAGTGAATATACAACGTCACTTCATGGACCAACAGAGTATAGCTGGATGAAGTTATCTCCGTTTCTTACGTCCATCACGGCATTTTCTTTTCCTAGTTTCTGGAATTGATGTTAATTTTCCAGCGTCTAGGCTGCATCTGACAAAAGCCGGATCAAGTTTCCTCCGTTTCTTACATCCATCTTCATCATGGCATTTTCTTTTTGCAGCTTTTGGGAAAGGTGTAAATTTCCCAGCCTCCAGGCACCGTACAAGATGTGGCCTCATTAATGCAGTGTTGTAGCTGTGGGTGGGCACATCGCCGGTAAAGAGGAGCTCCACAACTGTCGCTATGGCATATACAACACAGTCTTCTGTGTCCGCCCCCTGTCTCTCCACGTCCAGGACTTCAATGTTTTCCAGGGTGTGTTTTGGAATGACAGTCCCGTAGAGGTCTAGCAGCTGTTTGCTGGCACAGGGGGTAAGCTGCCATCCACCACTGTCGGCAATTTGTATGCGTCCATTCCGAAAACAAGACACAAAGCAGTGTGAGAGATCCAGATCTGGGTGGATCTGCACAGCCGGCCCAGAAACAGCGTCGAAGGAGCCAAACTCTGCTTTCGCTGTGGCTTGCAAGCCTTGGATCTTAAATCGCTTGCGCAGTATATGCAGAGCAGCATCAGGAATGTCACCGGTCAGATCGATGCCCTGGAGGATGTCATCTCTGTCTTGATCTGTCAGTCCAAGATGTGGCAACCACATTTTCTGTAAATGTGCAAGAAAAAATAAAATAAATACATTAATAAAATGACCAGTGTTTTTACTTACTAATATTATTTAAATGCGTGGAAAAGACACAAGTATGAAAGCCAAAGCGGTAAGGTCACATGACTGCTATGGCCTGTTCCACGACTTCATGTCACTGCACATCACATTTCAGATGGAATTGTAGCAAGTGTGTTGTGGTTCAATAAAAAAATGGTAAATGGGAAAATAATAGCCAACCGCACCAGCAAAATAAAATATCTCTAAGTACCAGAGGCGGATTGGCCATAGGGTTCACAGGGAAGATTCCCAGTGGGCCAACGCACCAGTGGGGCCTGTTTTGTTTGAGGACATGTGGTCCTTTTTATAGACATAATGAATAAGATGCTAAATAATTTGCATATATGAAAATTACTCTGCCACTTAGCCTGTGATTGCAGATGATCTAGTGTATGTTCTCTCTGACTGCTTGGCTGACATACAGTAAAATATTGAGTGAATAGTGATTGGGATACGGTTGGTGTAATAAGTAAGAAAATATATATTTCTAAAGAATGATATAGTTTCCTAAATTCTGAAGGTGTATCATATAATGTGCTCATAATATTTAATTTTATTTCTTATTAACTTCCCCCTTGATGCTGGACATGCCCACTATCTGGAAAGTCTTGGGGGGAGGGTGCTGCTGCCATGGCCCATGGCTAGAACTTACACCTCTGGTGCTGCCCATGTGGGTCCACTAGTACAAATTTTTCCAGGGCCGCTTTTTGTTCCCAATCCGCCCCTGCTAAGCACCGACGGCCATAGCATAGTCTGCACATATCTAATGCAAAGGAATAATGTTGTAAGGTCCACCCAAAAAAAACTGTAACCAGCTGCAGGCTATGCCGGGCTTCGATGGTCCCGCTATAACAGCCCCATGTTATTAAACTATATTTTCCTATAATATTCAGGTAAAAATAAGCTTACCTTAGACTCTCGTATCCGTAATCAGCGCTAAAGTAATGAGAAAACGCGTGTATGTAGCTACACAGCTCACTCTCATCCAATAACTGATTGTCCTCTGTCATGCAGGGCCTTTTTCCTCTCACCTGAGTGACATCACAACGGCTGTCTGTAACATCATCAGCCTCCCCCTACCTGCTTTCCACCACTGAATGTGGCGATTCATGTGCTTTATTCTAACCTTATTAACCAGGGGCAGATGGGCAACAAGATCATTTATTATTTATTTCTTAACAGTTTCTTATATAGCGGAGCAAATTCCGTTGCGCTTTACAGTTGGAAACAGCAGGAGCGGATTGGCCATAAGACACTCCAGGAAGATTCCCGGTAGGCTGATGTGCCTGCGGGGCCTGTTTTGTGTGTTGACATGTGGCCGCACCCCCCACATGACAGGCAGCCCACCGCACTCATTACACTGCATTGTCCCCATTCATTCTGTTATTCCACCTCTGCAGTACAGCAACTCTGCCTGTTATACCTCTTGTGCTGCCCATGTCCGGCCACTTCTACTAAATTCTACACGGTCACTTTTAGTTCCCAATCCTCCCCTGGTCTCAGACACAACTGCAGCAAAGGACGCAAGGAAGGCCACAACTGCGTACAAACAGGCCCCATGAGGAGGGATCCCGCCCCCCTCTATAGACCCCACCCCCATTAGGGCTGCTTCCGTAAATTTCCGAGGCTGGTTTTCCATCCCAATCCGCCCCTTTATTGAGTATAAAATTAGTGACCGAACTGACAAGTGTAGTGAATGAAGCCTATAATTTTATTTACCCATCTTCCACCACATGCAAAGGAGCCGCAAACTGTAAACACCACCATCACTAGCCGACATCACAGATAACGGGGTGTAGTACAGGAACAGACACATTACTGCCGGTTACCATGGGTGCTACGTGATAGGACGGGAGGGGAGTCAGTAACCAGCAGCTGGGAGACGGCCAGGATTCGGACAGTGAGATAACTGGGGAATGATGTTACCCTGAGCTGCGGTGAAAGGTCGTAGGGCCGCTGTTCAGATTACATATATATACACTGCTCAAAAAAATAAATGGAACACTTATACAACACCTCATAGATCTGAATGAATGAAATATTCTTATTAAATACTTTGTTCTTTACATAGTTGAATATTCTGACAACAAAATCACACAAAAATTATCAATGGAAATCAAATTTATTAACCCATGGAGGTCTGGATTTGGAGTCACACTCAAAATTAAAGTAGAAAAACACACTACAGGCTGATCCAACTTTGATGTAATGTCCTTAAAACAAGTCAAAATGAGGCTCAGTAGTGTGTGTGACCTTCACATGCCTGTATGACCTCCCTACAACGCCTGGGCATGCTCCTGATGAGATGGCAGATGGTCTCCTGAGGGATCTCCTCCCAGACCTGGACTAAAGCATCCGCCAACTCCTGGACAGTCTGTGGTACAATGTGGCGTTGGTGGATGTAGCGAGACATGATGTCCCAGTAGTGCTCAATTGGATTTAGGTCTGGGGAACGGGTGGGCCAGTCCATAGCATCAATGCCTTCGTCTTGCAGGAACTGCTGACACACTCCAGCCACATGAGGTCTAGCATTGTCTTGCATTAGGAGGAACCCATAGACAACCGCACCAGCATATGGTCTCACAAGGGGTCTGAGGATCTCATCTCAGTACCTAATGGCAGTCAGGCTACCTCTGGCGAACACATGGAGGGCTGTGCGGCCCCCAAAGAAATGCCACCCCACACCATTACTGACCCACTGCCAAACCGGTCACGCTGGAGGATGTTGCAGGCAGCAGAACGTTCTCCTTGGCATCTCCAGACTCTGTCACATCTGTCACATGTGCTCAGTGAGAACCTGCTTTCATCTGTGAAGAGCACAGGGCGCCAGAGGCGAATTTGCCAATCTTGGTGTTCTCTGGCAAATGCCAAACGTCCTGCACGGTGTTGGGCTGTAAGCACAACCCCCACCTGTGGATGTCGGGCCCTCATACCACCCTCGTGGAGTCTGTTTCTGATCGTTTGAGTAGATACATGCACATTTGTGGCTTGCTGGAGGTCATTTTGCAGGGCTCTGGCAGTGCTCCTCCTGTTCCTCCTTGCACAGAGGCGGAGGTAGCGGTCCTGCTGTTGGGTTGTTGCCCTCCTACGGTCTCCTCCACGTCTCCTGATGTACTGGCCTGTCTCCTGGTAGCGCCTCCATGCTCTGGACACTACGCTGACAGACACAGCAAACCTTCTTGCCACAGCTCGCATTGATGTGCCCTCCTGGATGAGCTGCACTACCTGAGCCACTTGTGTGGGTTGTAGACTCCATCTCATGCTACCACTAGAGTGAAAGCACCGCCAGCTTTCAAAAGTGACCAAAACATCAGCCAGAAAGCATAGGAGCTGAGAAGTGGTCTGTGGTCACCACATTGTGTTGTTTAAGTGTTCCCTTTATTTTTTTGAGCAGTGTGTGTGTGTATATATATATATATATATATATATATATATATATGTATATACGTATCCCAAGATCCGGCACTCCACGAGATCAAATTAGTAACTTTACCGGGTGCCCTCCAGAGAACATGTCAAATGGCGTGTCTCATATAAACTCCCAACGGCGGCACTCCGGACAGGTGAAATAATTTCAAATAGACTGCATTTCTTTGCAGAAATGCAGTCTATTTGAAATTATTTCACCTGTCCGGAGTGCCGCCGTTGGGAGTTTATAATATATATATATATTAGAGATGAGCGCCTGAAATTTTTCGGGTTTTGTGTTTTGGTTTTGGGTTCGGTTCCGCGGCCGTGTTTTGGGTTCGAACGCGTTTTGGCAAAACCTCACCGAATTTTTTTTGTCGGATTCGGGTGTTTTTTTCAAAAAACACTAAAAAACAGCTTAAATCATAGAATTTGGGGGTCATTTTGATCCCAAAGTATTATTAACCTCAAAAACCATAATTTACACTCATTTTCAGTCTATTCTGAATACCTCACACCTCACAATATTATTTTTAGTCCTAAAATTTGCACCGAGGTCGCTGTGTGAGTAAGATAAGCGACCCTAGTGGCCGACACAAACACCGGGCCCATCTAGGAGTGGCACTGCAGTGTCACGCAGGATGTCCCTTCCAAAAAACCCTCCCCAAACAGCACATGACGCAAAGAAAAAAAGAGGCGCAATGAGGTAGCTGTGTGAGTAAGATTAGCGACCCTAGTGGCCGACACAAACACCGGGCCCATCTAGGAGTGGCACTGCAGTGTCACGCAGGATGGCCCTTCCAAAAAACCCTCCCCAAACAGCACATGACGCAAAGAAAAAAAGAGGCGCAATGAGGTAGCTGTGTGAGTAAGATTAGCGACCCTAGTGGCCGACACAAACACCGGGCCCATCTAGGAGTGGCACTGCAGTGTCACGCAGGATGTCCCTTCCAAAAAACCCTCCCCAAACAGCACATGACGCAAAGAAAAAAAGAGGCGCAATGAGGTAGCTGTGTGAGTAAGATTAGCGACCCTAGTGGCCGACACAAACACCGGGCCCATCTAGGAGTGGCACTGCAGTGTCACGCAGGATGTCCCTTCCAAAAAACCCTCCCCAAACAGCACATGACGCAAAGAAAAAAAGAGGCGCAATGAGGTAGCTGACTGTGTGAGTAAGATTAGCGACCCTAGTGGCCGACACAAACACCGGGCCCATTTAGGAGTGGCACTGCAGTGTCACGCAGGATGTCCCTTCCAAAAAACCCTCCCCAATCAGCACATGATGCAAAGAAAAAGAAAAGAAAAAAGAGGTGCAAGATGGAATTGTCCTTGGGCCCTCCCACCCACCCTTATGTTGTATAAACAAAACAGGACATGCACACTTTAACCAACCCATCATTTCAGTGACAGGGTCTGCCACACGACTGTGACTGATATGACGGGTTGGTTTGGACCCCCCCAAAAAAGAAGCAATTAATCTCTCCTTGCACAAACTGGCTCTACAGAGGCAAGATGTCCACCTCATCATCACCCTCCGATATATCACCGTGTACATCCCCCTCCTCACAGATTATCAATTCGTCCCCACTGGAATCCACCATCTCAGCTCCCTGTGTACTTTGTGGAGGCAATTGCTGCTGGTCAATGTCTCCGCGGAGGAATTGATTATAATTCATTTTAATGAACATCATCTTCTCCACATTTTCTGGATGTAACCTCGTACGCCGATTGCTGACAAGGTGAGCGGCGGCACTAAACACTCTTTCGGAGTACACACTTGTGGGAGGGCAACTTAGGTAGAATAAAGCCAGTTTGTGCAAGGGCCTCCAAATTGCCTCTTTTTCCTGCCAGTATAAGTACGGACTGTGTGACGTGCCTACTTGGATGCGGTCACTCATATAATCCTCCACCATTCTATCAATGTTGAGAGAATCATATGCAGTGACAGTAGACGACATGTCCGTAATCGTTGTCAGGTCCTTCAGTCCGGACCAGATGTCAGCATCAGCAGTCGCTCCAGACTGCCCTGCATCACCGCCAGCGGGTGGGCTCGGAATTCTGAGCCTTTTCCTCGCACCCCCAGTTGCGGGAGAATGTGAAGGAGGAGATGTTGACAGGTCGCGTTCCGCTTGACTTGACAATTTTGTCACCAGCAGGTCTTTCAACCCCAGCAGACTTGTGTCTGCCGGAAAGAGAGATCCAAGGCAGCCTTTTGCTGCTCCTCCAACCTCTGAAGCATATAGAGGGTTGAATTCCACCTCGTTACCACTTCTTGCTTCAGATGATGGCAGGGCAGGTTCAGTAGTTTTTGGTGGTGCTCCAGTCTTCTGTACGTGGTGCCTGTACGCCGAAAGTGTCCCGCAATTCTTCTGGCCACCGACAGCATCTCTTGCACGCCCCTGTCGTTTTTTAAAAAATTCTGCACCACCAAATTCAAGGTATGTGCAAAACATGGGACGTGCTGGAATTTGCCCATATTTAATGCACACACAATATTGCTGGCGTTGTCCGATGCCACAAATCCACAGGAGAGTCCAATTGGGGTAAGCCATTCCGCGATGATCTTCCTCAGTTGCCGTAAGAGGTTTTCAGCTGTGTGCGTATTCTGGAAAGCGGTGATACAAAGCGTAGCCTGCCTAGGAAAGAGTTGGCGTTTGCGAGATGCTGCTACTGGTGCCGCCGCTGCTGTTCTTGCGGCGGGAGTCCATACATCTACCCAGTGGGCTGTCACAGTCATATAGTCCTGACCCTGCCCTGCTCCACTTGTCCACATGTCCGTGGTTAAGTGGACATTGGGTACAACTGCATTTTTTAGGACACTGGTGAGTCTTTTTCTGACGTCCGTGTACATTCTCGGTATCGCCTGCCTAGAGAAGTGGAACCTAGATGGTATTTGGTAACGGGGGCACACTGCCTCAATAAATTGTCTAGTTCCCTGTGAACTAACGGCGGATACCGGACGCACGTCTAACACCAACATAGTTGTCAAGGCCTCAGTTATCCGCTTTGCAGTAGGATGACTGCTGTGATATTTCATCTTCCTCGCAAAGGACTGTTGAACAGTCAATTGCTTACTGGAAGTAGTACAAGTGGGCTTACGACTTCCCCTCTGGGATGACCATCGACTCCCAGCGGCAACAACAGCAGCGCCAGCAGCAGTAGGCGTTACACGCAAGGATGCATCGGAGGAATCCCAGGCAGGAGAGGACTCGTCAGAATTGCCAGTGACATGGCCTGCAGGACTATTGGCATTCCTGGGGAAGGAGGAAACTGACACTGAGGGAGTTGGTGGGGTGGTTTGCGTGAGCTTGGTTACAAGAGGAAGGGATTTACTGGTCAGTGGACTGCTTCCGCTGTCACCCAAAGTTTTTGAACTTGTCACTGACTTATTATGAATGCGCTGCAGGTGACGTATAAGGGAGGATGTTCCGAGGTGGTTAACGTCCTTACCCCTACTTATTACAGCTTGACAAAGGGAACACACGGCTTGACACCTGTTGTCCGCATTTCTGTTGAAATACCTCCACACCGAAGAGCTGATTTTTTTGGTATTTTCACCTGGCATGTCAACGGCCATATTCCTCCCACGGACAACAGGTGTCTCCCCGGGTGCCTGACTTAAACAAACCACCTCACCATCAGAATCCTCCTGGTCAATTTCCTCCCCAGCGCCAGCAACACCCATATCCTCCTCATCCTGGTGTACTTCAACACTGACATCTTCAATCTGACTATCAGGAACTGGACTGCGGGTGCTCCTTCCAGCACTTGCAGGGGGCGTGCAAATGGTGGAAGGCGCATGCTCTTCACGTCCAGTGTTGGGAAGGTCAGGCATCGCAACCGACACAATTGGACTCTCCTTGTGGATTTGGGATTTCGAAGAATGCACAGTTCTTTGCTGTGCTGCTTTTGCCAGCTTGAGTCTTTTCATTTTTCTAGCGAGAGGCTGAGTGCTTCCATCCTCATGTGAAGCTGAACCACTAGCCATGAACATAGGCCAGGGCCTCAGCCGTTCCTTGCCACTCCGTGTGGTAAATGGCATATTGGCAAGTTTACGCTTCTCCTCCGACAATTTTATTTTAGGTTTTGGAGTCCTTTTTTTTCTGATATTTGGTGTTTTGGATTTGACATGCTCTGTACTATGACATTGGGCATCGGCCTTGGCAGACGACGTTGCTGGCATTTCATCGTCTCGGCCATGACTAGTGGCAGCAGCTTCAGCACGAGGTGGAAGTGGATCTTGATCTTTCCCTAATTTTGGAACCTCAACATTTTTGTTCTCCATATTTTAATAGGCACAACTAAAAGGCACCTCAGGTAAACAATGGAGATGGATACTAGTATACAATTATGGACTGCCTGCCGACTGCAGACACAGAGGTAGCCACAGCCATGAACTACCGTACTGTACTGTGTCTGCAGCTAATATAGACTGGTTGATAAAGAGAAGATGTCTATGTAACTATGTATGTATAAAGAAGACTGAAAAAAATCCACGGTTAGGTGGTATACAATTATGGACGGACTGCCTGCCGAGTGCAGACACAGAGGTAGCCACAGCCGTGAACTACCGTACTGTACTGTGTCTGCAGCTAATATAGACTGGTTGATAAAGAGAAGATGTCTATGTAACTATGTATGTATAAAGAAGAATGAAAAAAAACCACGGTTAGGTGGTATACAATTATGGACGGACTGCCTGCCGAGTGCAGACACAGAGGTAGCCACAGCCGTGAACTACCGTACTGTACTGTGTCTGCAGCTAATATAGACTGGTTGATAAAGAGAAGATGTCTATGTAACTATGTATGTATAAAGAAGAATGAAAAAAATCCACGGTTAGGTGGTATTACAATTATGGACGGACTGCCTGCCGAGTGCAGAGACACAGAGGTAGCCACAGCCGTGAACTACCGTACTGTGTCTGCTGCGACTGGATGATAAATGATATAAAAAATATATATATATCACTACTGCAGCCGGACAGGTATATATTATATATTATATAATGACGGACCTGCTGGACACTGTCTGTCAGCAGAATGAGTTTTATTTTTATAGAATAAAAAAAAAAACACACACAAGTGAAGTCACACGACGAGTGTTTAACTTTTTCAGGCAATCACAATATAAGTATACTACTAACTATACTGGTGGTCAGTGTGGTCAGGTCACTGGTCAGTCACACTGGCAGTGGCACTCCTGCAGCAAAAGTGTGCACTGTTTAATTTTAATATAATATGTACTCCTGGCTCCTGCTATAACCTATAACTGGCACTGCAGTAGTGCTCCCCAGTCTCCCCCACAATTATAAGCTGTGTGAGCTGAGCAGTCAGACAGATATATATAATATTATATATAGATAATAGATGATGCAGCACACTGGCCTGAGCCTGAGCAGTGCACACAGATATGGTATGTGACTGACTGAGTCACTGTGTGTATCGCTTTTTTCAGGCAGAGAACGGATATATTAAATAAACTGCACTGTGTGTCTGGTGGTCACTCACTATATAATATATTATGTACTCCTGGCTCCTGCTATAACCTATAACTGGCACTGCAGTAGTGCTCCCCAGTCTCCCCCACAATTATAAGCTGTGTGAGCTGAGCAGTCAGACAGATATATATAATATTATATATAGATAATAGATGATGCAGCACACTGGCCTGAGCCTGAGCAGTGCACACAGATATGGTATGTGACTGACTGAGTCACTGTGTGTATCGCTTTTTTCAGGCAGAGAACGGATATATTAAATAAACTGCACTGTGTGTCTGGTGGTCACTCACTATATAATATATTATGTACTCCTGGCTCCTGCTATAACCTATAACTGGCACTGCAGTAGTGCTCCCCAGTCTCCCCCACAATTATAAGCTGTGTGAGCTGAGCAGTCAGACAGATATATATAATATTATATATAGATAATAGATGATGCAGCACACTGGCCTGAGCCTGAGCAGTGCACACAGATATGGTATGTGACTGAGTCACTGTGTGCTGTGTATCGCTTTTTTCAGGCAGAGAACGGATTATAAAGTAAACTGCACTGTCCTCACTAGTAAACTCTCTCCACTCAGTCTCTACACTTCTACAGTAACAGTACTCCTCCTAGTCAGCTCCAGTAAATCTCTCTCAGTCTCTTATAATCTAAATGGAGAGGACGCCAGCCACGTCCTCTCCCTATCAATCTCAATGCACGTGTGAAAATGGCGGCGACGCGCGGCTCCTTATATAGAATCCGAGTCTCGCGATAGAATCCGAGCCTCGCGAGAATCCGACAGCGTCATGATGACGTTCGGGCGCGCTCGGGTTAACCGAGCAAGGCGGGAAGATCCGAGTCTGCTCGGACCCGTGAAAAAAACAATGAAGTTCTGGCGGGTTCGGATTCAGAGAAACCGAACCCGCTCATCTCTAATATATATATGTATATATATATACTTTTTATTTATTATTCTCCATGTATGGTTTGGTTCACAATCAGTCTGTATTTTATATTATAATAAATGACGTCTTTATCACTTAAGCGGTTACTCTTTTATTTCATGTTAAGCAGCAAATTTCTATCTCGTCTTAAACTCCTTTCTAAAGATGAAGTATATTTGATTTTTGGACATTTTATATCTCTGTGTTTATCGAGTTTGTACTTTGTAGGATTTGTATATACATTTCCATGTAGAAACAAGTAGTAGCGGCATATCTGTGGCTCTCTGTTTAACACTGTATAATTTTATAGGATTTGGTGGTCTGATACACAGGGGGCAGCAGAGGCCTATTGTGGGACTACACACCCCAGCATACTCTGCAACAGTTTTACATGCCCTAATAGCAAAACTATGGCATAACATGCTGGGATGTGTAGTTCTCCAGCAGCTGGAGTCCTGCATGTTGAATTCCACTGCTCAACATTTTTCACACTCTTCTTTCTTTTTAACTCCCTTTTCTCTCTATGGGCCAGATGTACTAAGCCTAAAAAAGTGATAAAGTGGAGAGTGATAAAGTACCAGCCAATCAGCTCCTAAATGTCATTTTTCAAACACAGCACATCTAGCCCCATGTCTCTATTACCTCTAGCACCCCCCCCCCCCACACTTTCCCTCTCGCCCCCTTTTCATCACTCAAAACCTCTTTTTTATATGCCTCAGCCCCCTCCCCAATTTCTCTGAGAATAATTATTGTCTACACCTGCCTTCTGGTGAGCAATGGCCACCTATAGACTGTAAGCGAGCAGGGCCTTCCTTCCTCTATGTCTGTTATCACCCAGTCTTGTGTTTTCCCTGTTGATTACAATTGTTTAATGTTATCACTGTTTCCCAGGGTCTGATTGGGATGGAAAACAAGCCCAGGAAGTTTATAGAAGCAACCCTAATGGGGGTGTGGTCTGTTGAGAAGGGCGGGATGCCTCCTCATAGCATACCTCCCAACTGTCCCGATTTTCGTAGGACAGTCCCGTTTTTTTTGGACTGTCCCGCTGTCCCACCCGCGGGCCGCAGTGTCCAGCTGTGGGGGGAGGGGGGGGGGGCAGTTGGAAGGCTCCTGCACACGCTGCTCTGCTAAGCTTGCGCACAGCATCTATACAGCGGAGACAGGAGGAGAGGGGGCATACCAGCAGCTCACGGAGCGCTGGGCATGCCCTCTCACTGATGAAAATGGGGGCATGGATCACGATTGCGGGTCCTCCCACAAAGCCACACCCCCTTTTCATAGGCCACGTCCCCTTCTCTGGAGCAGGTGCGGCTTCAACGCACGTGTGTCCCTCTTTCACTAAGAAGAATGTTGGGAGGTATGTCATGGGGCCTGATTGTACGCAGTTGTGGCCTTCCTTGCATCTTTTGCTGCAGTTGTGTCTGAGACCAGGGGCGGATTGGGAACTAATAGTGGCCCTGTAAAATGTAGTAGTGGTGGCCCGATATGGGCAACACAAGAGATATAACAGGTAGGGTTGCTGTACTGCATAGATGGAACAACAGCACGGATGAGGATAATGCAGTGTAATGAGTGCGGTGGGCTGCCTGTCATGTGGGGGTGCGGCCACATGATAACACACAAAATAGGCCCCACAGACTTGTCGGCCCACCAGTAATCTTCCTGGAGAGTCCTATGGACAATCCACTCCTGCACACATACATACAGAGGCATAACTCGGGATGATGGTGTCTAGGGCATATACTAATATGGTGGCCCTTGAAAAATGTTGTGAAGTTGTATTCTTTTAAAGGGGTTACAAAAAAAAAATACATACACTTCCCCCCGCCCCCGGTAATGAGATATTGACCCCGGAGGATTCCTTCCAGGTATAAAAGGCGTAAATCTTCACTAAACAGTCTGTACTGTAGGGGGTTGGGTGTATATACTGTACGTGTCCTATATTGACTTGAACTGTAAGGCACTGGCCCTCATTCCGAGTTGTTCACTCGCAAGCTGCTATTAGCAGCATTGCACACGCTAAGCCGCCGCCTACTGGGAGTGAATCTTAGCTTATCAAAATTGCGAACGAAAGATTCTCTAAATTGCGAATAGAAATTTCTTAGCAGTTTCTGAGTAGCTCGAGACTTACTCTGTCACTGCGATCAGTTCAGTCAGTTTCGTTCCTGGTTTGACGTCACAAACACACCCAGCGTTCGCCCAGACACTCCCCCGTTTCTCCAGCCACTCCCGCGTTTTTCCCAGAAACGGCTGCGTTTTTTCACACACACCCATAAAATGGCCAGTTTCCGCCCAGAAACACCCACTTCCTGTCAATCACATTACGATCACCAGAACGAAGAAAAAAACCTTGTAATGCCGTGAGTAAAATACCAAACTTCTTAGCAAATTTACTTGGTGCAGTCGCAGTGCGAACATTGCGCATGCGCAATTAGCGGAAAATTGTTGCGATGCGAAGAAAATTACCGAGCGAACAACTCGGAATGAGGGCCACTGTTTTCTTCTTTTGCTTATTTGTTACGTACTCTGTAATTGGGCACAGTGGATCCCTTGTGGCGCTATATAAATAAAGGATAATAATAATAATAATATATTCGCAATTGTCTAGATGCAAAATGTTGTGTTATATAATGTCAAAAAATGGATGAATACTATGGGTATAAGAAATATACATGCGATTCCCACTATGGCCATGGTGATAGGTATAGTGGGGAAATGTAATAGGGTGAGAGAACCAGGATGTGAGAGATTTTGTGAAAGTTTTCCTGTTGTTTTGGTGTTTTTTTTAAAGTGGCGATCATTTACATTTACATGACACCCTATTACATCTCCCCCATAGTGTTTATTAAAGTGAATAAACTTTAATACATTAATTGTGATACTTTGCTTTGCAGAGATGGCTCCTGAGAAAGATTCCACATAGTAACTCAACTCATTGAAGCAAATCCAATTTATGGAAGTGTAAACCACCAGAGTATGTCAACCAGTAGAAAAGGGTATTGGCATATAATCAACTTGTTGAATTGGCCAAATCCTATCACCCTAATGCCAGCGTTGTGTTGGTGAAGATTAAAATAGAAAAAAATGTTTTCAAAAAGGAGCACAATAAAATTTTGGACTCAAAAAGATCAGGTCCAGACGCAGACAGCATCTATACTCCTCACCTGTGGTGTAACGACCTAATGACATTTCCATGGGACCAGGAGCTGCCAAGGACATCTCTACACACCTTGGATGAAGATGACGAGGCTTGTACTGAAACCCAGGATGAGACAACAGTAAGCATCTTAAGTAAATGAGAAATTAATGTAATAGAATATACATTCTGAATAAGACCAATTTTAACAGTCTCTTTAAAAATGATTGACAGAACCTACAGGTGTCAATAATGGTGTCAGCAGTATGTAATGGAGGTCAGTCTGACTCTACACCAGTGATTTTCAACCTTTTTTTACTCGCGGCACACCAAACAATATTTTAAAATTGCCAAGGCACTCCAACAGTTCCCCACAGAAAAACAAAAATCCACACATACATTGGCCTACACAGAAATAAAAAAATCACATTGCTCCCCACATAAATCATGTTGCTCAATACATAAGTCCTATTGCCCCACACATAAATCATGTTGCTCCCCACATGAATTATTCACATTGTTCCCCCCATAAATCCTTATTCTCCCCCACAAAAATCCTATTGTTCCCAACATGAGAAATAAAATAACAAATATTAGCCCCTACAGGTCAGCTGTCCTCCTCCCTGTCCCTCAGTGGCGGGGGTTGTTCATAGTGGAGTGCTGTGAATACTGAGCAGCGGGCGGGCAGGTGTGGATGTGGGTGGGCAAGGAAAGCTGTGGATGCAGGCAGAAACTGGAAGATGTGTATGCAGGCGGGTGGGCTGGCTGGGTGGTGATACGCGGCGGCCGTGACCTATGATATCACACCGCCGTGTCTTCAAGGCATAGGTCACGGCCAGAGCACGACTGATCCTCTAAGAAGATCCCGGGCCACCAGTTCACTCTGAAGGTGCAGGAAGCTGCTCTGGCTCCGCGGCACACCTTGCAACTGGTCGCGGCACACTAGTGTGCCGCGGCACAATGGTTGAAAAAGCCTGGTCTACACGATGAATACCTTCACCAGAGATTGGTTTATTAGCCAGGCAGAACACAGGACGCAAATCAACACAGGGTTAATTCAGGTGGCATCCATGTGACCGGCGGTAGGGAGACCGACGGTAACATGACCTTCACCAACATTCTGCCCCCTCAGTGGCATCACAAGGCGGGTGCGGGGGGTGCGGCCCGCACCCGGGTGTGACACCTGGAGGGGGTGACACCAAATGTCAGCTCCTCCGCAGTGACAGGAGCCAGGTGCTGCAGTGTGAAATTCCGCTACAGCACCCGGCTCCTGTCATAGCAGAGGAGCCGACAGCACACTGAGACCGTCTCTGGGGAAAGCCCAGCATCTCCGGAGATGCTGGGCACGCCCCCAGAGTGACGATACCAGTATCCCTGCGAAGCCACGCCCCCTAGCTGTAAGGCCACACCCCTTTTTGCCGCGATCGTGGCAGTACATCAGGGGTGCGCACCGGGTGTCACCACACCTGGTGACGCCTCTGTGCCCCCTCACTATCCCGACGGTCGGCATGCCGACCAACAGGGACTATTTCCACTCGTGGGTGTCCACGACACCCACAGAGTGGGAATACAACCCGTGGTCGCCACCAAGCCCGCAAGGAGCTTGCTGCATTCGCCCCTCCCCGCCAGGATCCCGGCGTCAGTATGCTGCCGGTATCCCAGCGTACCCGGTTAATTCAGCAGATACACAATACAGGAATATAGTGTAAGACGTGCATCCAGGAATGGGTTTAATGCTTATGTTGCATGTTATCTGGAGGACATGCTTCTATATGTACTCAGTGGTGACAGTAGAAGGTTTGCAGTGCCTAGCAGTGGTGACACAACAGTAATAGCAGGCTCTGTAGTGTGTCAGGGAGACACTCAGGGGCACATCATTGACTCATGGAGGACAGAGAAGAATAACTTGCGGAGCAGGTGCGCAGTAGCATATTGCCTCAGAGGTCCCTGTGACGTCAATGCACTTTCATCGCTGTAGGATGGACTCCTGGGGAGCCTGTAGCTGAGCCTGCGCCATTTTCCCAGTGATTTCTGTTCGTATGTCAGCCATCGCGATACTCCAGAGGTGATAGTATAATTATATGGGTGCAGGGTGTGCGGTGTGGCCCCCCTGGACCCAGGGGCCCGTGTACACCACACACCCTGCACCCATTCTAGATACGCAAATTATGTTGTTTTGACAATGTATGTTGTCAGTGGTATGAAACAATGGGGCAGATATATTAAGCCTGGAGACGGCATAAGGAAGTGATAAACCAGTGATAAGTGCAAGATGATAAATGCACCAGCCAATCAGCTCCAATATGTAAATTAACAGGAGCTGATTGGCTGGTGCTTTTATCATCGTGCACTTATCCCTTCCTTATGCCTTCTCCAGGTTACTAAATCTGCCCCAGTGTGAGTTAGAGGTCCCAGTTAAACCTGCGTTGTTTTTAGGGCTGACTCAAGCCATCTATAGCTCAGCCACAGTTTACTGAAAACCCACCTGTCCAATACTTCCATCACAATGTGTAGACACTCCTCTCTTGTAGAAGGACTTTTTATTCTGAAGTATTTTAAATGTAAAATTAAGAGTAAATGTCTAAAAATATATTTTCAGCCTTTACCAGTAACAGATCAGAAGTAGAGATGAGCGCCTGAAATTTTTCGGGTTTTGTGTTTTGGTTTTGGGTTCGGTTCCGCGGCCGTGTTTTGGGTTCGAACGCGTTTTGGCAAAACCTCACCGAATTATTTTTGTCGGATTCGGGTGTGTTTTGGATTCGGGTGTTTTTTTCCAAAAACACTAAAAAACAGCTTAAATCATAGAATTTGGGGGTCATTTTGATCCCAAAGTATTATTAACCTCAAAAACCATAATTTACACTCATTTTCAGTCTATTCTGAATACCTCACACCTCACAATATTATTTTTAGTCCTAAAATTTGCACCGAGGTCGCTGTGTGAGTAAGATAAGCGACCCTAGTGGCCGACACAAACACCGGGCCCATCTAGGAGTGGCACTGCAGTGTCACGCAGGATGTCCCTTCCAAAAAACCCTCCCCAAACAGCACATGACGCAAAGAAAAAAAGAGGCGCAATGAGGTAGCTGTGTGAGTAAGATTAGCGACCCTAGTGGCCGACACAAACACCGGGCCCATCTAGGAGTGGCACTGCAGTGTCACGCAGGATGGCCCTTCCAAAAAACCCTCCCCAAACAGCACATGACGCAAAAAAAAAAGAGGCGCAATGAGGTAGCTGACTGTGTGAGTAAGATTAGCGACCCTAGTGGCCGACACAAACACCGGGCACATCTAGGAGTGGCACTGCAGTGTCACGCAGGATGTCCCTTCCAAAAAACCCTCCCCAAACAGCACATGACGCAAAGAAAAAAAGAGGCGCAATGAGGTAGCTGTGTGAGTAAGATTAGCGACCCTAGTGGCCGACACAAACACCGGGCCCATCTAGGAGTGGCACTGCAGTGTCACGCAGGATGTCCCTTCCAAAAAACCCTCCCCAATCAGCACATGATGCAAAGAAAAAGAAAAGAAAAAAGAGGTGCAAGATGGAATTATCCTTGGGCCCTCCCACCCACCCTTATGTTGTATAAACAAAACAGGACATGCACACTTTAACCAACCCATCATTTCAGTGACAGGGTCTGCCACACGACTGTGACTGATATGACGGGTTGGTTTGGACCCCCCCCAAAAAAGAAGCAATTAATCTCTCCTTGCACAAACTGGCTCTACAGAGGCAAGATGTCCACCTCATCTTCACCCTCCGATATATCACCGTGTACATCCCCCTCCTCACAGATTATCAATTCGTCCCCACTGGAATCCACCATCTCAGCTCCCTGTGTACTTTGTGGAGGCAATTGCTGCTGGTCAATGTCTCCGCGGAGGAATTGATTATAATTCATTTTAATGAACATCATCTTCTCCACATTTTCTGGATGTAACCTCGTACGCCGATTGCTGACAAGGTGAGCGGCGGCACTAAACACTCTTTCGGAGTACACACTTGTGGGAGGGCAACTTAGGTAGAATAAAGCCAGTTTGTGCAAGGGCCTCCAAATTGCCTCTTTTTCCTGCCAGTATAAGTATGGACTGTGTGACGTGCCTACTTGGATGCGGTCACTCATATAATCCTCCACCATTCTATCAATGTTGAGAGAATCATATGCAGTGACAGTAGACGACATGTCCGTAATCGTTGTCAGGTCCTTCAGTCCGGACCAGATGTCAGCATCAGCAGTCGCTCCAGACTGCCCTGCATCACCGCCAGCGGGTGGGCTCGGAATTCTGAGCCTTTTCCTCGCACCCCCAGTTGCGGGAGAATGTGAAGGAGGAGATGTTGACAGTAGAGATGAGCGCCTGAAATTTTTCGGGTTTTGTGTTTTGGTTTTGGGTTCGGTTCCGCGGCCGTGTTTTGGGTTCGAACGCGTTTTGGCAAAACCTCACCGAATTATTTTTGTCGGATTCGGGTGTGTTTTGGATTCGGGTGTTTTTTTCAAAAAACCCTAAAAAACAGCTTAAATCATAGAATTTGGGGGTAATTTTGATCCCAAAGTATTATTAACCTCAAAAAACATAATTTACACTCATTTTCAGCCTATTCTGAACACATCACACCTCACAATATTATTTTTAGTCCTAAAATTTGCACCGAGGTCGCTGTGTGAGTAAGATAAGCGACCCTAGTGGCCGACACAAACACCGGGCCCATCTAGGAGTGGCACTGCAGTGTCACGCAGGATGTCCCTTCCAAAAAACCCTCCCCAAACAGCACATGACGCAAAGAAAAAAAGAGGCGCAATGAGGTAGCTGACTGTGTGAGAAAGATAAGCGACCCTAGTGGCCGACACAAACACCGGGCCCATCTAGGAGTGGCACTGCAGTGTCACGCAGGATGTCCCTTCCAAAAAACCCTCCCCAAACAGCACATGACGCAAAGAAAAAAAGAGGCGCAATGAGGTAGCTGTGTGAGAAAGATAAGCGACCCTAGTGGCCGACACAAACACCGGGCCCATCTAGGAGTGGCACTGCAGTGTCACGCAGGATGTCCCTTCCAAAAAACCCTCCCCAAACAGCACATGACGCAAAGAAAAAAAGAGGCGCAATGAGGTAGCTGTGTGAGTAAGATTAGCGACCCTAGTGGCCGACACAAACACCGGGCCCATCTAGGAGTGGCACTGCAGTGTCACGCAGGATGGCCCTTCCAAAAAACCCTCCCCAAACAGCACATGACGCAAAGAAAAAAAGAGGCGCAATGAGGTAGCTGACTGTGTGAGTAAGATTAGCGACCCTAGTGGCCGACACAAACACCGGGCACATCTAGGAGTGGCACTGCAGTGTCACGCAGGATGTCCCTTCCAAAAAACCCTCCCCAAACAGCACATGACGCAAAGAAAAAAAGAGGCGCAATGAGGTAGCTGTGTGAGTAAGATTAGCGACCCTAGTGGCCGACACAAACACCGGGCCCATCTAGGAGTGGCACTGCAGTGTCACGCAGGATGTCCCTTCCAAAAAACCCTCCCCAATCAGCACATGATGCAAAGAAAAAGAAAAGAAAAAAGAGGTGCAAGATGGAATTATCCTTGGGCCCTCCCACCCACCCTTATGTTGTATAAACAAAACAGGACATGCACACTTTAACCAACCCATCATTTCAGTGACAGGGTCTGCCACACGACTGTGACTGATATGACGGGTTGGTTTGGACCCCCCCCAAAAAAGAAGCAATTAATCTCTCCTTGCACAAACTGGCTCTACAGAGGCAAGATGTCCACCTCATCTTCACCCTCCGATATATCACCGTGTACATCCCCCTCCTCACAGATTATCAATTCGTCCCCACTGGAATCCACCATCTCAGCTCCCTGTGTACTTTGTGGAGGCAATTGCTGCTGGTCAATGTCTCCGCGGAGGAATTGATTATAATTCATTTTAATGAACATCATCTTCTCCACATTTTCTGGATGTAACCTCGTACGCCGATTGCTGACAAGGTGAGCGGCGGCACTAAACACTCTTTCGGAGTACACACTTGTGGGAGGGCAACTTAGGTAGAATAAAGCCAGTTTGTGCAAGGGCCTCCAAATTGCCTCTTTTTCCTGCCAGTATAAGTACGGACTGTGTGACGTGCCTACTTGGATGCGGTCACTCATATAATCCTCCACCATTCTATCAATGTTGAGAGAATCATATGCAGTGACAGTAGACGACATGTCCGTAATCGTTGTCAGGTCCTTCAGTCCGGACCAGATGTCAGCATCAGCAGTCGCTCCAGACTGCCCTGCATCACCGCCAGCGGGTGGGCTCGGAATTCTGAGCCTTTTCCTCGCACCCCCAGTTGCGGGAGAATGTGAAGGAGGAGATGTTGACAGGTCGCGTTCCGCTTGACTTGACAATTTTGTCACCAGCAGGTCTTTCAACCCCAGCAGACCTGTGTCTGCCGGAAAGAGAGATCCAAGGTAGGCTTTAAATCTAGGATCGAGCACGGTGGCCAAAATGTAGTGCTCTGATTTCAACAGATTGACCACCCGTGAATCCTTGTTAAGCGAATTAAGGGCTGCATCCACAAGTCCCACATGCCTAGCGGAATCGCTCCGTGTTAGCTCCTTCTTCAATGCCTCCAGCTTCTTCTGCAAAAGCCTGATGAGGGGAATGACCTGACTCAGGCTGGCAGTGTCTGAACTGACTTCACGTGTGGCAAGTTCAAAGGGCATCAGAACCTTGCACAACGTTGAAATCATTCTCCACTGCACTTGAGACAGGTGCATTCCATCTCCTATATCGTGCTCAATTGTATAGGCTTGAATGGCCTTTTGCTGCTCCTCCAACCTCTGAAGCATATAGAGGGTTGAATTCCACCTCGTTACCACTTCTTGCTTCAGATGATGGCAGGGCAGGTTCAGTAGTTTTTGGTGGTGCTCCAGTCTTCTGTACGTGGTGCCTGTACGCCGAAAGTGTCCCGCAATTTTTCTGGCCACCGACAGCATCTCTTGCACGCCCCTGTCGTTTTTTAAAAAATTCTGCACCACCAAATTCAAGGTATGTGCAAAACATGGGACGTGCTGGAATTTGCCCATATTTAATGCACACACAATATTGCTGGCGTTGTCCGATGCCACAAATCCACAGGAGAGTCCAATTGGGGTAAGCCATTCCGCGATGATCTTCCTCAGTTGCCGTAAGAGGTTTTCAGCTGTGTGCGTATTCTGGAAAGCGGTGATACAAAGCGTAGCCTGCCTAGGAAAGAGTTGGCGTTTGCGAGATGCTGCTACTGGTGCCGCCGCTGCTGTTCTTGCGGCGGGAGTCCATACATCTACCCAGTGGGCTGTCACAGTCATATAGTCCTGACCCTGCCCTGCTCCACTTGTCCACATGTCCGTGGTTAAGTGGACATTGGGTACAACTGCATTTTTTAGGACACTGGTGAGTCTTTTTCTGACGTCCGTGTACATTCTCGGTATCGCCTGCCTAGAGAAGTGGAACCTAGATGGTATTTGGTAACGGGGGCACACTGCCTCAATAAATTGTCTAGTTCCCTGTGAACTAACGGCGGATACCGGACGCACGTCTAACACCAACATAGTTGTCAAGGACTCAGTTATCCGCTTTGCAGTAGGATGACTGCTGTGATATTTCATCTTCCTCGCAAAGGACTGTTGAACAGTCAATTGCTTACTGGAAGTAGTACAAGTGGGCTTAAGACTTCCCCTCTGGGATGACCATCGACTCCCAGCGGCAACAACAGCAGCGCCAGCAGCAGTAGGCGTTACACGCAAGGATGCATCGGAGGAATCCCAGGCAGGAGAGGACTCGTCAGACTTGCCAGTGACATGGCCTGCAGGACTATTGGCATTCCTGGGGAAGGAGGAAATTGACACTGAGGGAGTTGGTGGGGTGGTTTGCGTGAGCTTGGTTACAAGAGGAAGGGATTTACTGGTCAGTGGACTGCTTCCGCTGTCACCCAAAGTTTTTGAACTTGTCACTGACTTATTATGAATGCGCTGCAGGTGACGTATAAGGGAGGATGTTCCGAGGTGGTTAACGTCCTTACCCCTACTTATTACAGCTTGACAAAGGGAACACACGGCTTGACACCTGTTGTCCGCATTTCTGGTGAAATACCTCCACACCGAAGAGCTGATTTTTTTGGTATTTTCACCTGGCATGTCAACGGCCATATTCCTCCCACGGACAACAGGTGTCTCCCCGGGTGCCTGACTTAAACAAACCACCTCACCATCAGAATCCTCCTGGTCAATTTCCTCCCCAGCGCCAGCAACACCCATATCCTCCTCATCCTGGTGTACTTCAACACTGACATCTTCAATCTGACTATCAGGAACTGGACTGCGGGTGCTCCTTCCAGCACTTGCAGGGGGCATGCAAATAGTGGAAGGCGCATGCTCTTCACGTCCAGTGTTGGGAAGGTCAGGCATCGCAAACGACACAATTGGACTCTCCTTGTGGATTTGGGATTTCAAAGAACGCACAGTTCTTTGCGGTGCTTTTGCCAGCTTGAGTCTTTTCAGTTTTCTAGCGAGAGGCTGAGTGCTTCCATCCTCATGTGAAGCTGAACCACTAGCCATGAACATAGGCCAGGGCCTCAGCCGTTCCTTGCCACTCCGTGTGGTAAATGGCATATTGGCAAGTTTACGCTTCTCCTCCGACAATTTTATTTTAGGTTTTGGAGTCCTTTTTTTTCTGATATTTGGTGTTTTGGATTTGACATGCTCTGTACTATGACATTGGGCATCGGCCTTGGCAGACGACGTTGCTGGCATTTCATCGTCTCGGCCATGACTAGTGGCAGCAGCTTCAGCACGAGGTGGAAGTGGATCTTGATCTTTCCCTAATTTTGGAACCTCAACTTTTTTGTTCTCCATATTTTATAGGCAGAACTAAAAGGCACCTCAGGTAAACAATGGAGATGGATGGATTGGATAGTTTACTAGTATACAATTATGGACGGACTGCCACGGTTAGGTGGTATAAAAAAACCACGGTTAGGTGGTATATATTATAATAATAATACAATTATGGATGGACGGACTGCCTGCCGACTGCCGACACAGAGGTAGCCACAGCCGTGAACTACCGCACTGTACACTGGTTGATAAAGAGATAGTAGTATACTCGTAACAACTAGTATGACACTATGACGACGGTATAAAGAATGAAAAAAAAACCACGGTTAGGTGGTATATATTATAATAATAATACAATTATGGATGGACGGACTGCCTGCCGACTGCCGACACAGAGGTAGCCACAGCCGTGAACTACCGCACTGTACACTGGTTGATAAAGAGATAGTAGTATACTCGTAACAACTAGTATGACACTATGACGACGGTATAAAGAATGAAAAAAAAACCACGGTTAGGTGGTATATATTATAATAATAATACAATTATGGATGGACGGACTGCCTGCCGACTGCCGACACAGAGGTAGCCACAGCCGTGAACTACCGCACTGTACACTGGTTGATAAAGAGATAGTAGTATACTCGTAACAACTAGTATGACACTATGACGACGGTATAAAGAATGAAAAAAAAACCACGGTTAGGTGGTATATATTATAATAATAATACAATTATGGATGGACGGACTGCCTGCCGACTGCCGACACAGAGGTAGCCACAGCCGTGAACTACCGCACTGTACACTGGTTGATAAAGAGATAGTATTATACTCGTAACAACTAGTATGACACTATGACGACGGTATAAAGAATGGAAAAAAAACCACGGTTAGGTGGTATATATTATAATAATAATACAATTATGGATGGACGGACTGCCTGCCGACTGCCGACACAGAGGTAGCCACAGCCGTGAACTACCGCACTGTACACTGGTTGATAAAGAGATAGTAGTATACTCGTAACAACTAGTATGACACTATGACGACGGTATAAAGAATGAAAAAAAAACCACGGTTAGGTGGTATATATTATAATAATAATACAATTATGGATGGACGGACTGCCTGCCGACTGCCGACACAGAGGTAGCCACAGCCGTGAACTACCGCACTGTACACTGGTTGATAAAGAGATAGTAGTATACTCGTAACAACTAGTATGACACTATGACGACGGTATAAAGAATGGAAAAAAAACCACGGTTAGGTGGTATATATTATAATAATAATACAATTATGGATGGACGGACTGCCTGCCGACTGCCGACACAGAGGTAGCCACAGCCGTGAACTACCGCACTGTACACTGGTTGATAAAGAGATAGTAGTATACTCGTAACAACTAGTATGACACTATGACGACGGTATAAAGAATGAAAAAAAAACCACGGTTAGGTGGTATATATTATAATAATAATACAATTATGGATGGACGGACTGCCTGCCGACTGCCGACACAGAGGTAGCCACAGCCGTGAACTACCGCACTGTACACTGGTTGATAAAGAGATAGTAGTATACTCGTAACAACTAGTATGACACTATGACGGTATAAAGAATGAAAAAAAAACCACGGTTAGGTGGTATATATTATAATAATAATACAATTATGGATGGACGGACTGCCTGCCGACTGCCGACACAGAGGTAGCCACAGCCGTGAACTACCGCACTGTACACTGGTTGATAAAGAGATAGTAGTATACTCGTAACAACTAGTATGACACTATGACGGTATAAAGAATGAAAAAAAAACCACGGTTAGGTGGTATATATTATAATAATAATACAATTATGGATGGACGGACTGCCTGCCGACTGCCGACACAGAGGTAGCCACAGCCGTGAACTACCGCACTGTACACTGGTTGATAAAGAGATAGTAGTATACTCGTAACAACTAGTATGACACTATGACGACGGTATAAAGAATGGAAAAAAAACCACGGTTAGGTGGTATATATTATAATAATAATACAATTATGGATGGACGGACTGCCTGCCGACTGCCGACACAGAGGTAGCCACAGCCGTGAACTACCGCACTGTACACTGGTTGATAAAGAGATAGTAGTATACTCGTAACAACAACTAGTATGACACTATGACGGTATAAAGAAAGAAAAAAAAATACCACGGTTAGGTGGTATATATTGTAATACAATTATGGATGGACGGACTGCCTGCCGAGTTCCGACTGCCGACACAGAGGTAGCCACAGCCGTGAACTACCGCACTGTACTGTGTCTGCTGCTAATATAGACTGGTTGATAAAGAGATAGTATACAATACATACAACAATATACTACTATACTGGTGGTCAGGCACTGGTCACCACTAGTCACACTGGCAGTGGCACTCCTGCAGCAAAAGTGTGCACTGTTTAATTTTAAATTAATATAATATTATGTACTCCTGGGGGCTCCTGCTATAACAACCTGCAGTGCTCCCCAGTCTCCCCCACAATTATTATAAGCTTTGCCTTTTATACATTGATGTGCAGCACACTGGGCTGAGCTGAGTGCACACAGACTGAGTCACACTGTGTGACTGGCTGCTGCTGTGTATCGTTTTTTTTCAGGCAGAGAACGGATATAGCAGAGAACGGATATATATTAAAATAAATAAAAGTTAACTAACAACAACTGCACTGGTCACTGTGGTAAACTCTGTCTGACTCGCACAATCTCTCTCTCTCTTCTAATCTAATTTCTAATGGAGAGGACGCCAGCCACGTCCTCTCCCTATCAATCTCAATGCACGTGTGAAAATGGCGGCGACGCGCGGCTCCTTATATAGAATCCGAGTCTCGCGAGAATCCGACAGCGTCATGATGACGTTCGGGCGCGCTCGGGTTAACCGAGCAAGGCGGGAGGATCCGAGTCTGCTCGGACCCGTGAAAAAAACATGAAGTTCGTGCGGGTTCGGTTTCAGAGAAACCGAACCCGCTCATCTCTAGTTGACAGGTCGCGTTCCGCTTGACTTGACAATTTTGTCACCAGCAGGTCTTTCAACCCCAGCAGACCTGTGTCTGCCGGAAAGAGAGATCCAAGGTAGGCTTTAAATCTAGGATCGAGCACGGTGGCCAAAATGTAGTGCTCTGATTTCAACAGATTGACCACCCGTGAATCCTTGTTAAGCGAATTAAGGGCTGCATCCACAAGTCCCACATGCCTAGCGGAATCGCTCCGTGTTAGCTCCTTCTTCAATGCCTCCAGCTTCTTCTGCAAAAGCCTGATGAGGGGAATGACCTGACTCAGGCTGGCAGTGTCTGAACTGACTTCACGTGTGGCAAGTTCAAAGGGCATCAGAACCTTGCACAACGTTGAAATCATTCTCCACTGCACTTGAGACAGGTGCATTCCATCTCCTATATCGTGCTCAATTGTATAGGCTTGAATGGCCTTTTGCTGCTCCTCCAACCTCTGAAGCATATAGAGGGTTGAATTCCACCTCGTTACCACTTCTTGCTTCAGATGATGGCAGGGCAGGTTCAGTAGTTTTTGGTGGTGCTCCAGTCTTCTGTACGTGGTGCCTGTACGCCGAAAGTGTCCCGCAATTTTTCTGGCCACCGACAGCATCTCTTGCACGCCCCTGTCGTTTTTTAAAAAATTCTGCACCACCAAATTCAAGGTATGTGCAAAACATGGGACGTGCTGGAATTTGCCCATATTTAATGCACACACAATATTGCTGGCGTTGTCCGATGCCACAAATCCACAGGAGAGTCCAATTGGGGTAAGCCATTCCGCGATGATCTTCCTCAGTTGCCGTAAGAGGTTTTCAGCTGTGTGCGTATTCTGGAAAGCGGTGATACAAAGCGTAGCCTGCCTAGGAAAGAGTTGGCGTTTGCGAGATGCTGCTACTGGTGCCGCCGCTGCTGTTCTTGCGGCGGGAGTCCATACATCTACCCAGTGGGCTGTCACAGTCATATAGTCCTGACCCTGCCCTGCTCCACTTGTCCACATGTCCGTGGTTAAGTGGACATTGGGTACAACTGCATTTTTTAGGACACTGGTGAGTCTTTTTCTGACGTCCGTGTACATTCTCGGTATCGCCTGCCTAGAGAAGTGGAACCTAGATGGTATTTGGTAACGGGGGCACACTGCCTCAATAAATTGTCTAGTTCCCTGTGAACTAACGGCGGATACCGGACGCACGTCTAACACCAACATAGTTGTCAAGGACTCAGTTATCCGCTTTGCAGTAGGATGACTGCTGTGATATTTCATCTTCCTCGCAAAGGACTGTTGAACAGTCAATTGCTTACTGGAAGTAGTACAAGTGGGCTTACGACTTCCCCTCTGGGATGACCATCGACTCCCAGCGGCAACAACAGCAGCGCCAGCAGCAGTAGGCGTTACACGCAAGGATGCATCGGAGGAATCCCAGGCAGGAGAGGACTCGTCAGACTTGCCAGTGACATGGCCTGCAGGACTATTGGCATTCCTGGGGAAGGAGGAAATTGACACTGAGGGAGTTGGTGGGGTGGTTTGCGTGAGCTTGGTTACAAGAGGAAGGGATTTACTGGTCAGTGGACTGCTTCCGCTGTCACCCAAAGTTTTTGAACTTGTCACTGACTTATTATGAATGCGCTGCAGGTGACGTATAAGGGAGGATGTTCCGAGGTGGTTAACGTCCTTACCCCTACTTATTACAGCTTGACAAAGGGAACACACGGCTTGACACCTGTTGTCCGCATTTCTGGTGAAATACCTCCACACCGAAGAGCTGATTTTTTTGGTATTTTCACCTGGCATGTCAACGGCCATATTCCTCCCACGGACAACAGGTGTCTCCCCGGGTGCCTGACTTAAACAAACCACCTCACCATCAGAATCCTTCTGGTCAATTTCCTCCCCAGCGCCAGCAACACCCATATCCTCCTCATCCTGGTGTACTTCAACACTGACATCTTCAATCTGACTATCAGGAACTGGACTGCGGGTGCTCCTTCCAGCACTTGCAGGGGGCATGCAAATAGTGGAAGGCGCATGCTCTTCACGTCCAGTGTTGGGAAGGTCAGGCATCGCAAACGACACAATTGGACTCTCCTTGTGGATTTGGGATTTCAAAGAACGCACAGTTCTTTGCGGTGCTTTTGCCAGCTTGAGTCTTTTCAGTTTTCTAGCGAGAGGCTGAGTGCTTCCATCCTCATGTGAAGCTGAACCACTAGCCATGAACATAGGCCAGGGCCTCAGCCGTTCCTTGCCACTCCGTGTGGTAAATGGCATATTGGCAAGTTTACGCTTCTCCTCCGACAATTTTATTTTAGGTTTTGGAGTCCTTTTTTTTCTGATATTTGGTGTTTTGGATTTTACATGCTCTGTACTATGACATTGGGCATCGGCCTTGGCAGACGACGTTGCTGGCATTTCATCGTCTCGGCCATGACTAGTGGCAGCAGCTTCAGCACGAGGTGGAAGTGGATCTTGATCTTTCCCTAATTTTGGAACCTCAACTTTTTTGTTCTCCATATTTTATAGGCAGAACTAAAAGGCACCTCAGGTAAACAATGGAGATGGATGGATTGGATACTAGTATACAATTATGGACGGACTGCCACGGTTAGGTGGTATAAAAAAACCACGGTTAGGTGGTATATATTGTAATACAATTATGGATGGACGGACTGCCTGCCGAGTGCCGACACAGAGGTAGCCACAGCCGTGAACTACCGCACTGTACACTGGTTGATAAAGAGATAGTAGTATACTCGTAACAACTAGTATGACTGACTATGACGGTATAAAGAATGAAAAAAAAACCACGGTTAGGTGGTATATATTGTAATACAATTATGGATGGACGGACTGCCTGCCGAGTTCCGACACAGAGGTAGCCACAGCCGTGAACTACCGCACTGTACACTGGTTGATAAAGAGATAGTAGTATACTCGTAACAACTAGTATGACTGACTATGACGGTATAAAGAATGAAAAAAAAACCACGGTTAGGTGGTATATATTATAATACAATTATGGATGGACGGACTGCCTGCCGACTGCCGACACAGAGGTAGCCACAGCCGTGAACTACCGCACTGTACACTGGTTGATAAAGAGATAGTAGTATACTCGTAACAACTAGTATGACACTATGACGGTATAAAGAATGAAAAAAAAACCACGGTTAGGTGGTATATATTATAATAATACAATTATGGATGGACGGACTGCCTGCCGAGTTCCGACACAGAGGTAGCCACAGCCGTGAACTACCGCACTGTACACTGGTTGATAAAGAGATAGTAGTATACTCGTAACAACTAGTATGACTGACTATGACGGTATAAAGAATGAAAAAAAAACCACGGTTAGGTGGTATATATTATAATACAATTATGGATGGACGGACTGCCTGCCGACTGCCGACACAGAGGTAGCCACAGCCGTGAACTACCGCACTGTACACTGGTTGATAAAGAGATAGTAGTACTCGTAACAACTAGTATGACACTATGACGGTATAAAGAATGAAAAAAAAACCACGGTTAGGTGGTATATATTATAATACAATTATGGATGGACGGACTGCCTGCCGACTGCCGACACAGAGGTAGCCACAGCCGTGAACTACCGCACTGTACACTGGTTGATAAAGAGATAGTAGTATACTCGTAACAACTAGTATGACACTATGACGGTATAAAGAATGAAAAAAAAACCACGGTTAGGTGGTATATATTATAATAATACAATTATGGATGGACGGACTGCCTGCCGACTGCCGACACAGAGGTAGCCACAGCCGTGAACTACCGCACTGTACACTGGTTGATAAAGAGATAGTAGTATACTCGTAACAACTAGTATGACTATGACGACGGTATAAAGAAAGAAAAAAAAATACCACGGTTAGGTGGTATATAATTATACAATTATGGATGGACGGACTGCCTGCCGAGTGCCGACTGCCGACACAGAGGTAGCCACAGCCGTGAACTACCGCACTGTACTGTGTCTGCTGCTAATATAGACTGGTTGATAAAGAGATAGTATACAACAATATACTACTATACTGGTGGTCAGGCACTGGTCACCACTAGTCACACTGGCAGTGGCACTCCTGCAGCAAAAGTGTGCACTGTTTAATTTTAAATTAATATAATATTATGTACTCCTGGCTCCTGCTATAACAACCTGCAGTGCTCCCCAGTCTCCCCCACAATTATTATAAGCTTTTATACATTGATGTGCAGCACACTGGGCTGAGCTGAGTGCACACAGACTGAGTCACACTGTGTGACTGCTGTGTATCGTTTTTTTCAGGCAGAGAACGGATATAGCAGAGAACGGATATATTAAATAAAAGTTAACTTAACAACAACTGCACTGGTCACTGTGGTAAACTCTGTCTGCACAATCTCTCTCTCTCTCTCTCTCTTCTAATCTATTCTAATGGAGAGGACGCCAGCCACGTCCTCTCCCTATCAATCTCAATGCACGTGTGAAAATGGCGGCGACGCGCGGCTCCTTATATAGAATCCGAGTCTCGCGATAATCCGACAGCGTCATGATGACGTTCGGGCGCGCTCGGGTTAACCGAGCAAGGCGGGAAGATCCGAGTCGCTCGGACCCGTGAAAAAAAAAGTGAAGTTCGTGCGGGTTCGGATTCAAAGAAACCGAACCCGCTCATCTCTAATCAGAAGTCCTCTCTTCAAACAACTCCCAGCATCAACCCACTTCATCCACCAGTATCCATCCTCCAACTGCATCCACCAGCAACTAAGCTTCTCAGCGCCAAGGTTCTGGTAGCTCACATAGAAGGCTCAGAAGAAGATTCAGTGAGGCAGGACACAGTGATGATATCAGTGACCGTCTACTGAACAGCGACCACCAACTTTTGAATAAAAGTATAGATGAGTATGATGCAATTGGAGCAGTGACGGACTAGGGCATGTAGGGCCCACCGGGTGAATGCAGTTGTAGGGCCCCATGTTTAGGGGTGTGGCCAGTCTCCAGAGGGTGTGTGTCCAACCACCACATTGGTTTGCCTAACCATTTTGCAAGTGTTGGTCCCCTAGATAAATATATACAGTAAATACTGTAGTGCATGCGAGATAATGTACTAGATTAGTAACAGCACAGTCTGGAACCTGAGGACGGGGTGGGCCCACAGGCAGCAGGGCCCACCGGTGGTTTCCCCTGTACCCCTGTGGGCCAGTCCAACCCTGAATTGGAGTAAGTTTGGCAGCCAAATTGAGGCGGTTGGTCCAACGTTTCTGGGGTGATGCTGAACGCTAATGAATAAGGTGCTGCATACCCTCCAACATTTTACACATAAAATTTGGTACAAATTGGGGAAGGGGGTGTGGCCATGGGTAAAGGGAGCGTGGCCACGTCCCTTTTCCTATACTTTCAATGTAAGTTTGGAGAGCCAAAAATCGATACAGACTAGAGATGAGCGCCGGAAATTTTTCGGGTTTTGTGTTTTGGTTTTGGGTTCGGTTCCGCGGCCGTGTTTTGGGTTCGACCGCGTTTTGGCAAAACCTCACCGAATTTTTTTTGTCGGATTCGGGTGTGTTTTGGATTCGGGTGTTTTTTTCAAAAAACCCTAAAAAACAGCTTAAATCATAGAATTTGGGGGTAATTTTGATCCCAAAGTATTATTAACCTCAAAAAACATAATTTACACTCATTTTCAGCCTATTCTGAACACATCACACCTCACAATATTATTTTTAGTCCTAAAATTTGCACCGAGGTCGCTGTGTGAGTAAGATAAGCGACCCTAGTGGCCGACACAAACACCGGGCCCATCTAGGAGTGGCACTGCAGTGTCACGCAGGATGGCCCTTCCAAAAAACCCTCCCCAAACAGCACATGACGCAAAGAAAAAAAGAGGCGCAATGAGGTAGCTGACTGTGTGAGTAAGATTAGCGACCCTAGTGGCCGACACAAACACCGGGCACATCTAGGAGTGGCACTGCAGTGTCACGCAGGATGTCCCTTCCAAAAAACCCTCCCCAAACAGCACATGACGCAAAGAAAAAAAGAGGCGCAATGAGGTAGCTGTGTGAGTAAGATTAGCGACCCTAGTGGCCGACACAAACACCGGGCCCATCTAGGAGTGGCACTGCAGTGTCACGCAGGATGTCCCTTCCAAAAAACCCTCCCCAATCAGCACATGATGCAAAGAAAAAGAAAAGAAAAAAGAGGTGCAAGATGGAATTATCCTTGGGCCCTCCCACCCACCCTTATGTTGTATAAACAAAACAGGACATGCACACTTTAACCAACCCATCATTTCAGTGACAGGGTCTGCCACACGACTGTGACTGATATGACGGGTTGGTTTGGACCCCCCCCAAAAAAGAAGCAATTAATCTCTCCTTGCACAAACTGGCTCTACAGAGGCAAGATGTCCACCTCATCTTCACCCTCCGATATATCACCGTGTACATCCCCCTCCTCACAGATTATCAATTCGTCCCCACTGGAATCCACCATCTCAGCTCCCTGTGTACTTTGTGGAGGCAATTGCTGCTGGTCAATGTCTCCGCGGAGGAATTGATTATAATTCATTTTAATGAACATCATCTTCTCCACATTTTCTGGATGTAACCTCGTACGCCGATTGCTGACAAGGTGAGCGGCGGCACTAAACACTCTTTCGGAGTACACACTTGTGGGAGGGCAACTTAGGTAGAATAAAGCCAGTTTGTGCAAGGGCCTCCAAATTGCCTCTTTTTCCTGCCAGTATAAGTACGGACTGTGTGACGTGCCTACTTGGATGCGGTCACTCATATAATCCTCCACCATTCTATCAATGTTGAGAGAATCATATGCAGTGACAGTAGACGACATGTCCGTAATCGTTGTCAGGTCCTTCAGTCCGGACCAGATGTCAGCATCAGCAGTCGCTCCAGACTGCCCTGCATCACCGCCAGCGGGTGGGCTCGGAATTCTGAGCCTTTTCCTCGCACCCCCAGTTGCGGGAGAATGTGAAGGAGGAGATGTTGACAGGTCGCGTTCCGCTTGACTTGACAATTTTGTCACCAGCAGGTCTTTCAACCCCAGCAGACCTGTGTCTGCCGGAAAGAGAGATCCAAGGTAGGCTTTAAATCTAGGATCGAGCACGGTGGCCAAAATGTAGTGCTCTGATTTCAACAGATTGACCACCCGTGAATCCTTGTTAAGCGAATTAAGGGCTGCATCCACAAGTCCCACATGCCTAGCGGAATCGCTCCGTGTTAGCTCCTCCTTCAATGCCTCCAGCTTCTTCTGCAAAAGCCTGATGAGGGGAATGACCTGACTCAGGCTGGCAGTGTCTGAACTGACTTCACGTGTGGCAAGTTCAAAGGGCATCAGAACCTTGCACAACGTTGAAATCATTCTCCACTGCACTTGAGACAGGTGCATTCCACCTACTATATCGTGCTCAATTGTATAGGCTTGAATGGCCTTTTGCTGCTCCTCCAACCTCTGAAGCATATAGAGGGTTGAATTCCACCTCGTTACCACTTCTTGCTTCAGATGATGGCAGGGCAGGTTCAGTAGTTTTTGGTGGTGCTCCAGTTTTCTGTACGTGGTGCCTGTACGCCGAAAGTGTCCCGCAATTCTTCTGGCCACCGACAGCATCTCTTGCACGCCCCTGTCGTTTTTTAAAAAATTCTGCACCACCAAATTCAAGGTATGTGCAAAACATGGGACGTGCTGGAATTTGCCCATATTTAATGCACACACAATATTGCTGGCGTTGTCCGATGCCACAAATCCACAGGAGAGTCCAATTGGGGTAAGCCATTCCGCGATGATCTTCCTCAGTTGCCGTAAGAGGTTTTCAGCTGTGTGCGTATTCTGGAAAGCGGTGATACAAAGCGTAGCCTGCCTAGGAAAGAGTTGGCGTTTGCGAGATGCTGCTACTGGTGCCGCCGCTGCTGTTCTTGCGGCGGGAGTCCATACATCTACCCAGTGGGCTGTCACAGTCATATAGTCCTGACCCTGCCCTGCTCCACTTGTCCACATGTCCGTGGTTAAGTGGACATTGGGTACAGCTGCATTTTTTAGGACACTGGTGACTCTTTTTCTGAGGTCTGTGTACATTTTCGGTATCGCCTGCCTAGAGAAATGGAACCTAGATGGTATTTGGTACCGGGGACACAGTACCTCCAACAAGTCTCTAGTTGGCTCTGCAGTAATGATGGATACCGGAACCACGTTTCTCACCACCCAGGATGCCAAGGCCTCAGTTATCCGCTTTGCAGTAGGATGACTGCTGTGATATTTCATCTTCCTCGCAAAGGACTGTTGAACAGTCAATTGCTTACTGGAAGTAGTACAAGTGGGCTTACGACTTCCCCTCTGGGATGACCATCGACTCCCAGCGGCAACAACAGCAGCGCCAGCAGCAGTAGGCGTTACACGCAAGGATGCATCGGAGGAATCCCAGGCAGGAGAGGACTCGTCAGACTTGCCAGTGACATGGCCTGCAGGACTATTGGCATTCCTGGGGAAGGAGGAAATTGACACTGAGGGAGTTGGTGGGGTGGTTTGCGTGAGCTTGGTTACAAGAGGAAGGGATTTACTGGTCAGTGGACTGCTTCCGCTGTCACCCAAAGTTTTTGAACTTGTCACTGACTTATTATGAATGCGCTGCAGGTGACGTATAAGGGAGGATGTTCCGAGGTGGTTAACGTCCTTACCCCTACTTATTACAGCTTGACAAAGGGAACACACGGCTTGACACCTGTTGTCCGCATTTCTGGTGAAATACCTCCACACCGAAGAGCTGATTTTTTTGGTATTTTCACCTGGCATGTCAACGGCCATATTCCTCCCACGGACAACAGGTGTCTCCCCGGGTGCCTGACTTAAACAAACCACCTCACCATCAGAATCCTCCTGGTCAATTTCCTCCCCAGCGCCAGCAACACCCATATCCTCCTCATCCTGGTGTACTTCAACACTGACATCTTCAATCTGACTATCAGGAACTGGACTGCGGGTGCTCCTTCCAGCACTTGCAGGGGGCATGCAAATAGTGGAAGGCGCATGCTCTTCACGTCCAGTGTTGGGAAGGTCAGGCATCGCAAACGACACAATTGGACTCTCCTTGTGGATTTGGGATTTCAAAGAACGCACAGTTCTTTCTTTGCGGTGCTTTTGCCAGCTTGAGTCTTTTCAGTTTTCTAGCGAGAGGCTGAGTGCTTCCATCCTCATGTGAAGCTGAACCACTAGCCATGAACATAGGCCAGGGCCTCAGCCGTTCCTTGCCACTCCGTGTGGTAAATGGCATATTGGCAAGTTTACGCTTCTCCTCCGACAATTTTATTTTAGGTTTTGGAGTCCTTTTTTTTCTGATATTTGGTGTTTTGGATTTGACATGCTCTGTACTATGACATTGGGCATCGGCCTTGGCAGACGACGTTGCTGGCATTTCATCGTCTCGGCCATGACTAGTGGCAGCAGCTTCAGCACGAGGTGGAAGTGGATCTTGATCTTTCCCTAATTTTGGAACCTCAACTTTTTTGTTCTCCATATTTTATAGGCAGAACTAAAAGGCACCTCAGGTAAACAATGGAGATGGATGGATTGGATACTAGTATACAATTATGGACGGACTGCCACGGTTAGGTGGTATAAAAAAACCACGGTTAGGTGGTATATATTATAATAATAATACAATTATGGATGGACGGACTGCCTGCCGACTGCCGACACAGAGGTAGCCACAGCCGTGAACTACCGCACTGTACACTGGTTGATAAAGAGATAGTAGTATACTCGTAACAACTAGTATGACACTATGACGACGGTATAAAGAATGAAAAAAAAACCACGGTTAGGTGGTATATATTATAATAATAATACAATTATGGATGGACGGACTGCCTGCCGACTGCCGACACAGAGGTAGCCACAGCCGTGAACTACCGCACTGTACACTGGTTGATAAAGAGATAGTAGTATACTCGTAACAATTAGGATGACACTATGACGGTATAAAGAATGAAAAAAAAACCACGGTTAGGTGGTAGGTATATAATAATAAATAATACAATTCTGGTCGGACGGACTGCCTGCCGTGTGCCGACACAGAGGTAGCCACAGCCGTGAACTACCGCACTGTACACTGGTTGATAAAGAGATAGTAGTATACTCGTAACAATTAGGATGACACTATGACGGTATAAAGAATGAAAAAAAAACCACGGTTAGGTGGTAGGTATATAATAATAAATAATACAATTCTGGTCGGACGGACTGCCTGCCGTGTGCCGACACAGAGGTAGCCACAGCCGTGAACTACCGCACTGTACACTGGTTGATAAAGAGATAGTAGTATACTCGTAACAATTAGGATGACACTATGACGGTATAAAGAATGAAAAAAAAACCACGGTTAGGTGGTAGGTATATAATAATAAATAATACAATTCTGGTCGGACGGACTGCCTGCCGACTGCCGACACAGAGGTAGCCACAGCCGTGAACTACCGCACTGTACACTGGTTGATAAAGAGATAGTAGTATACTCGTAACAATTAGGATGACACTATGACGGTATAAAGAATGAAAAAAAAACCACGGTTAGGTGGTAGGTATATAATAATAAATAATACAATTCTGGTCGGACGGACTGCCTGCCGTGTGCCGACACAGAGGTAGCCACAGCCGTGAACTACCGCACTGTACACTGGTTGATAAAGAGATAGTAGTATACTCGTAACAATTAGGATGACACTATGACGGTATAAAGAATGAAAAAAAAACCACGGTTAGGTGGTAGGTATATAATAATAAATAATACAATTCTGGTCGGACGGACTGCCTGCCGTGTGCCGACACAGAGGTAGCCACAGCCGTGAACTACCGCACTGTACACTGGTTGATAAAGAGATAGTAGTATACTCGTAACAATTAGGATGACACTATGACGGTATAAAGAATGAAAAAAAAAACCACGGTTAGGTGGTAGGTATATAATAATAAATAATACAATTCTGGTCGGACGGACTGCCTGCCGTGTGCCGACACAGAGGTAGCCACAGCCGTGAACTACCGCACTGTACACTGGTTGATAAAGAGATAGTAGTATACTCGTAACAATTAGGATGACACTATGACGGTATAAAGAATGAAAAAAAAACCACGGTTAGGTGGTAGGTATATAATAATAAATAATACAATTCTGGTCGGACGGACTGCCTGCCGTGTGCCGACACAGAGGTAGCCACAGCCGTGAACTACCGCACTGTACACTGGTTGATAAAGAGATAGTAGTATACTCGTAACAATTAGGATGACACTATGACGGTATAAAGAATGAAAAAAAAACCACGGTTAGGTGGTAGGTATATAATAATAAATAATACAATTCTGGTCGGACGGACTGCCTGCCGTGTGCCGACACAGAGGTAGCCACAGCCGTGAACTACCGCACTGTACACTGGTTGATAAAGAGATAGTAGTATACTCGTAACAATTAGGATGACACTATGACGGTATAAAGAATGAAAAAAAAACCACGGTTAGGTGGTAGGTATATAATAATAAATAATACAATTCTGGTCGGACGGACTGCCTGCCGTGTGCCGACACAGAGGTAGCCACAGCCGTGAACTACCGCACTGTACACTGGTTGATAAAGAGATAGTAGTATACTCGTAACAATTAGGATGACACTATGACGGTATAAAGAATGAAAAAAAAACCACGGTTAGGTGGTAGGTATATAATAATAAATAATACAATTCTGGTCGGACGGACTGCCTGCCGTGTGCCGACACAGAGGTAGCCACAGCCGTGAACTACCGCACTGTACACTGGTTGATAAAGAGATAGTAGTATACTCGTAACAATTAGGATGACACTATGACGGTATAAAGAATGAAAAAAAAACCACGGTTAGGTGGTAGGTATATAATAATAAATAATACAATTCTGGTCGGACGGACTGCCTGCCGTGTGCCGACACAGAGGTAGCCACAGCCGTGAACTACCGCACTGTACTGTGTCTGCTGCTAATATAGACTGGTTGATATTTAAAGAGATATTAGTAGTATACAACAATACTATACTGGTGGTCAGGCACTGGTCACCACTCCTGCAGCAAAAGTGTGCACTGTTAATTAATATAATTGTACTCCTGGCTCCTGCTAACAACCTGCAGTGCTCCCCAGTCTCCCCCACAATTAATTATAAGCTTTTAATTTATACATTGATGACTGTGCAGCACACTGGGCTGAGCTGAGTGCACACAGACTGAGTCACACTGTGTGACTGACTGTGCTGTGTATCGTTTTTTTTTTTCAGGCAGAGAACGGATATAGCAGAGAGAAGTGAACGGATATATTATATTAAATAAAAGTTAACTAGCAACTGCACTGGTCACTGACTGTGGTAAACTAACTCTGTCTGCGACTCTGCACAATCTCTCTCTATCTAATCTATCTATCTCTATTCTAATGGAGAGGACGCCAGACACGTCCTCTCCCTATCAATCTCAATGCACGAGTGAAAATGGCGGCGACGCGCGGCTCCTTATATAGAATCCGAGTCTCGCGATAGAATCCGAGCCTCGCGAGAATCCGACAGCGTCATGATGACGTTCGGGCGCGCTCGGGTTAACCGAGCAAGGCGGGAAGATCCGAGTCGCTCGGACCCGTGAAAAAAAACATGAAGTTCGGGCGGGTTCGGATTCCGAGGAACCGAACCCGCTCATCTCTAATACAGACCATAAAAAAAAGGTATACAGGAAAAGATGTACAGCGCTATAAACTGGATATAGACAAGATAGTTTTTTATTATTAAAAATTATCATCTAGTTGCAACAAGTAAATGCTGATATAAAATACTAAATTAAAAATGTGTAAACAAATAGGGCAAACACAGCACAACAATTTGTTAGATGTATTACCACATGTAGAAGCCAAACACAGTCTCCTGTTTAGAATCCTTGGAAAAAATGCCACAGTCCAGGGGGTATATGTAACACTTGTAGATGTTTTTAGTTCATATGGAGTAAGATGGAGGGACCTTGAATGGTTGATTCTGGACAAATACAGTCCTATTGAAAGCTTGGTCTTGTACTCCTCTCTCGGACAGCAACAAGTTCCCCGTTTGAGATCGTTGATGGACTTCTAGGCGTATTCCAGGATAAAGGTGGTAACTGTAGTGGGAGGCCTCTTAAAACCGACGCGTTTCGCTGTGTCAACAGCTTTGTTCAAATTAACGTGAAACAAGCCTCTTAAACTGCTATAATGATAGAAACTGTTCCGTATAAATATGAAGCCCCACCAATAAATTTAAAGTATTTCTATATCTTAAGAAGTATGTCCCCATCTTCCTGGGTACGTAGAACCCAATACTTGCAGATATACTTTTTTTAATAGTACTGGGTAAATCACATGAATAAGCCACACCCACCTCAGTGATCATGTCATTTGCATCACCCTGCCCCTTCTGCTTGGTGTTTAATGAGGTTGGCAGTACCTGATCATGTGACACATATCACGTCCCTGCCCACTTTGCAGCAGGAGAATGGCTGCTCTCTTGGGAGTCCAAGAGTTCTCTTCCTAATCTGAATGTTCTGCAAGTTTAGGCAACTTTAGTGGCATACTTGCCTATTTTTAAATACTCCCTTCTCGTAGATTCCAGAGACAAGATAGAAGTGGGGTGTGATGGTGCATTGCATTATCGCAGCCCCCCTCCGCTCTCCTGCCTCTGTGGCACAATTTCATATAATACAGACAGTGAGACATTCATGGCGCAATTCACCTGCAAATTGCGTCATCAATCCCCAGGCAATCTACTTCACTTCAGGAGGCAAACACGGGGGGGGGGGGGGGGGGGGGGGGGGGGGGTCCCAGTTGCCCGGAGACTCCCCTTTCCAACAACCTGGACAGCGACAACTACATGTAGTATAAAAGGTGGAACTAAGTTGCTGCACATCCATCCCCAGTGGCAGCAGATTTTCCTACCAAGCCTGCTGTGTGTGTGTCTGTGGATCTGAGTGCTCAATAATTGCACCAAAGACAGAGAGGAGACTCTGGTAAGTGGCTTATCGTGATCATTAGGTCTGCATATGTCTGACGTACTGTATTCCATAAACAGCACTTTGGGGGCAGGCTATAGCTTGTTACCTGCTAATTCTGCATTGTTCATGGACTGGCGACAATTGCTCTACAATCGGGCATTGGGAAACCCCCCGTCCATAAATCCTGCAAATGCCCCTGAACCCCCTGGGAGTGGGGGGGCCTGCTTACTAAGTTATGGCATAAATAAACTAATGTTATATGCTCTTATTAAGCTTCAGTTATCTTCTATACTTGTGTTCAGCTCTGTTTGTATAGCTACATTCATTATTTATTAATTATTATTAAAAAAAGTCCAATTATCATTTCTTTCTATACATTTTATTATTTGCCAATGCATACAATTAGTTATTTTAGTTTCATTCATGTGATTGTTGTACCCCCTGAATCTGCCCAATGCTTCTCATTGGATGTCTAGATCAAAGACTAAAGGAAACCTCCCGTATTTCATGTGGCAATTACAACTGTCCACCCTTAGATGGCAGTACCAGCCTTTTCTAATTATGTGACCCCTTCTGTTATTTTTGTTGACAACAGTACTTCATTGCTGTCAACATCTGATAGACCAGTGCACCCATTTACTGCCTTCTTTGTGTATGTGGTAGTCTATAATACTGTATGTTTGGGTGGAGGGGAGCATCTCCTCTAAAAACAAACTATTACATATAGTGATGAGCGGGTTCGGTTTCTCGGAAACCGAACCCCCCCGAACTTCAGCCTTTTTACACGGGTCCGAGCCGTGCTCGGATTCTCCCGTGTGGGCTCGGGTAAACCGAGCGCGCCCGAACGTCATCATCCCGCTGTCGGATTCTCGCGAGACTCGGATTCTATATAAGGAGCCGCGCGTCGCCGCCATTTTCACACATGCATTGATATTGATAGGGAGAGGACGTGGCTGGCGTCCTCTCCGTTTACTTTATAGTAGTTAGTTATTATTATTACGTATTACACTTGATCTAATTGATTTGCTAGTGTTACTGCTTAGCTTAGTGTTGGGAGGATTGGGGAGGTTTTGCTATTTTTTTTTTATCCGTTCTCTGCCTGAACAAAAACGCTCCATACTATCTGTGCTCAGCCTCAGTGTGCTGCATGATATATGTATATCTGACTGTGCTGAGTGCTCACTGCTCACACTGCTTAATTGTGGGGGAGACTGGGGAGCAGTTTATAGCAGGAGTACAGTGCACACTTTTGCTGCCAGTGACCACCAGTATACGTTTGTCTGCCTGAAAAAGTTAAACACTCCTGTGGTGTCTTTTTTTTTTATTCTATAAACGCATTCTGCTGACAGTGTCCAGCAGGTCCGTCATTCATTATATTATATAAATATTTACCTACAGTAGTGTTATATTTTTTTTTCATCTCTATCATCTTTATCATCTCTATACTAGCAGATGCAGTACGGTAGTCCACGGCTGTTGCTAGTGCTACCTCTGTGTCGTGACTACTAGTGCTCGGCCAATATTGTAAATAATATACCTCTACCTGTGTGGTGTTTTCTTTTTTCTATCTTCATTCATACTAGTCTAGTACTAGTTAGTTTAGCAGTCTGCTGACAGTGTCCAGCAGGTCCGTCATTATATTATATGTATATACCTACAGTAGACAGTAGTATCATATTTTTTTTGATTATAATTCTTTATCATCTCTATACTAGCAGACGCAGTACGGTAGTCCACGGCTGTAGCTAGTGCTACCTCTGTGTCGTGACTACTAGTGCTCGGCCAATATTGTAAATAATATACCTCTACCTGTGTGGTGTTTTCTTTTTTCTATCTTCATTCATACTAGTCTAGTACTAGTTAGTTTAGCAGTCTGCTGACAGTGTCCAGCAGGTCCGTCATTATATTATATATATATACCTACAGTAGACAGTAGTATTATGTTTTTTTTTATTATAATTCTTTATCATCTCTATACTAGCAGACGCAGTACGGTTGTCAATGGCTGTAGCTAGTGCTACCTCTGTGTCGTGACTACTAGTGCTCGGCCAATATTGTAAATAATATACCTCTACCTGTGTGGTGTTTTCTTTTTTTCTATCTTCATTCATACTAGTCTAGTGCTAGTTAGTTTAGCAGTCTGCTGACAGTGTCCAGCAGGTCCGTCATTATATTATATATATATATACCTACAGTAGACAGTAGTATCATATTTTTTTTTTATTATATTCTTTATCATCTCTATACTAGCAGATGCAGTACGGTAGTAGACGGCTGTAGCTAGTGCTACCTCTGTGTCGTGACTACTAGTGCTCGGCCAATATTGTAAATAATATACCTCTACCTGTGTTGTGTTTTCTT